>NC_137283.1:166077500-166642423 GCF_054371585.1 Giraffa tippelskirchi | reverse complement strand
CTAACCCTAACCCTAACCCTAACCCTAACCCTAACCCTAACCCTAACCCTAACCCTAACCCTAACCCTAACCCTAACCCTAACCCTAACCCTAACCCTAACCCTAACCCTAACCCTAACCCTAACCCTAACCCTAACCCTAACCCTAACCCTAACCCTAACCCTAACCCTAACCCTAACCCTAACCCTAACCCTAACCCTAACCCTAACCCTAACCCTAACCCTAACCCTAACCCTAACCCTAACCCTAACCCTAACCCTAACCCTAACCCTAACCCTAACCCTAACCCTAACCCTAACCCTAACCCTAACCCTAACCCTAACCCTAACCCTAACCCTAACCCTAACCCTAACCCTAACCCTAACCCTAACCCTAACCCTAACCCTAACCCTAACCCTAACCCTAACCCTAACCCTAACCCTAACCCTAACCCTAACCCTAACCCTAACCCTAACCCTAACCCTAACCCTAACCCTAACCCTAACCCTAACCCTAACCCTAACCCTAACCCTAACCCTAACCCTAACCCTAACCCTAACCCTAACCCTAACCCTAACCCTAACCCTAACCCTAACCCTAACCCTAACCCTAACCCTAACCCACCCTAACCCTAACCCTAACCCTAACCCTAACCCTAACCCTAACCCTAACCCTAACCCTAACCCTAACCCTAACCCTAACCCTAACCCTAACCCTAACCCTAACCCTAACCCTAACCCTAACCCTAACCCTAACCCTAACCCTAACCCTAACCCTAACCCTAACCCTAACCCTAACCCTAACCCTAACCCTAACCCTAACCCTAACCCTAACCCTAACCCTAACCCTAACCCTAACCCTAACCCTAACCCTAACCCTAACCCTAACCCTAACCCTAACCCTAACCCTAACCCTAACCCTAACCCTAACCCTAACCCTAACCCTAACCCTAACCCTAACCCTAACCCTAACCCTAACCCTAACCCTAACCCTAACCCTAACCCTAACCCTAACCCTAACCCTAACCCTAACCCTAACCCTAACCCTAACCCTAACCCTAACCCTAACCCTAACCCTAACCCTAACCCTAACCCTAACCCTAACCCTAACCCTAACCCTAACCCTAACCCTAACCCTAACCCTAACCCTAACCCTAACCCTAACCCTAACCCTAACCCTAACCCTAACCCTAACCCTAACCCTAACCCTAACCCTAACCCTAACCCTAACCCTAACCCTAACCCTAACCCTAACCCTAACCCTAACCCTAACCCTAACCCTAACCCTAACCCTAACCCTAACCCTAACCCTAACCCTAACCCTAACCCTAACCCTAACCCTAACCCTAACCCTAACCCTAACCCTAACCCTAACCCTAACCCTAACCCTAACCCTAACCCTAACCCTAACCCTAACCCTAACCCTAACCCTAACCCTAACCCTAACCCTAACCCTAACCCTAACCCTAACCCTAACCCTAACCCTAACCCTAACCCTAACCCTAACCCTAACCCTAACCCTAACCCTAACCCTAACCCTAACCCTAACCCTAACCCTAACCCTAACCCTAACCCTAACCCTAACCCTAACCCTAACCCTAACCCTAACCCTAACCCTAACCCTAACCCTAACCCTAACCCTAACCCTAACCCTAACCCTAACCCTAACCCTAACCCTAACCCTAACCCTAACCCTAACCCTAACCCTAACCCTAACCCTAACCCTAACCCTAACCCTAACCCTAACCCTAACCCTAACCCTAACCCTAACCCTAACCCTAACCCTAACCCTAACCCTAACCCTAACCCTAACCCTAACCCTAACCCTAACCCTAACCCTAACCCTAACCCTAACCCTAACCCTAACCCTAACCCTAACCCTAACCCTAACCCTAACCCTAACCCTAACCCTAACCCTAACCCTAACCCTAACCCTAACCCTAACCCTAACCCTAACCCTAACCCTAACCCTAACCCTAACCCTAACCCTAACCCTAACCCTAACCCTAACCCTAACCCTAACCCTAACCCTAACCCTAACCCTAACCCTAACCCTAACCCTACCCTAACCCTAACCCTAACCCTAACCCTAACCCTAACCCTAACCCTAACCCTAACCCTAACCCTAACCCTAACCCTAACCCTAACCCTAACCCTAACCCTAACCCTAACCCTAACCCTAACCCTAACCCTAACCCTAACCCTAACCCTAACCCTAACCCTAACCCTAACCCTAACCCTAACCCTAACCCTAACCCTAACCCTAACCCTAACCCTAACCCTAACCCTAACCCTAACCCTAACCCTAACCCTAACCCTAACCCTAACCCTAACCCTAACCCTAACCCTAACCCTAACCCTAACCCTAACCCTAACCCTAACCCTAACCCTAACCCTAACCCTAACCCTAACCCTAACCCTAACCCTAACCCTAACCCTAACCCTAACCCTAACCCTAACCCTAACCCTAACCCTAACCCTAACCCTAACCCTAACCCTAACCCTAACCCTAACCCTAACCCTAACCCTAACCCTAACCCACCCTAACCCTAACCCTAACCCTAACCCTAACCCTAACCCTAACCCTAACCCTAACCTAACCCTAACCCTAACCCTAACCCTAACCCTAACCCTAACCCTAACCCTAACCCTAACCCTAACCCTAACCCTAACCCTAACCCTAACCCTAACCCTAACCCTAACCCTAACCCTAACCCTAACCCTAACCCTAACCCTAACCCTAACCCTAACCCTAACCCTAACCCTAACCCTAACCCTAACCCTAACCCTAACCCTAACCCTAACCCTAACCCTAACCCTAACCCTAACCCTAACCCTAACCCTAACCCTAACCCTAACCCTAACCCTAACCCTAACCCTAACCCTAACCCTAACCCTAACCCTAACCCTAACCCTAACCCTAACCCTAACCCTAACCCTAACCCTAACCCTAACCCTAACCCTAACCCTAACCCTAACCCTAACCCTAACCCTAACCCTAACCCTAACCCTAACCCTAACCCTAACCCTAACCCTAACCCTAACCCTAACCCTAACCCTAACCCTAACCCTAACCCTAACCCTAACCCTAACCCTAACCCTAACCCTAACCCTAACCCTAACCCTAACCCTAACCCTAACCCTAACCCTAACCCTAACCCTAACCCTAACCCTAACCCTAACCCTAACCCTAACCCTAACCCTAACCCTAACCCTAACCCTAACCCTAACCCTAACCCTAACCCTAACCCTAACCCTAACCCTAACCCTAACCCTAACCCTAACCCTAACCCTAACCCTAACCCTAACCCTAACCCTAACCCTAACCCTAACCCTAACCCTAACCCTAACCCTAACCCTAACCCTAACCCTAACCCTAACCCTAACCCTAACCCTACCCTAACCCTAACCCTAACCCTAACCCTAACCCTAACCCTAACCCTAACCCTAACCCTAACCCTAACCCTAACCCTAACCCTAACCCTAACCCTAACCCTAACCCTAACCCTAACCCTAACCCTAACCCTAACCCTAACCCTAACCCTAACCCTAACCCTAACCCTAACCCTAACCCTAACCCTAACCCTAACCCTAACCCTAACCCTAACCCTAACCCTAACCCTAACCCTAACCCTAACCCTAACCCTAACCCTAACCCTAACCCTAACCCTAACCCTAACCCTAACCCTAACCCTAACCCTAACCCTAACCCTAACCCTAACCCTAACCCTAACCCTAACCCTAACCCTAACCCTAACCCTAACCCTAACCCTAACCCTAACCCTAACCCTAACCCTAACCCTAACCCTAACCCTAACCCTAACCCTAACCCTAACCCTAACCCTAACCCTAACCCTAACCCTAACCCTAACCCTAACCCTAACCCTAACCCTAACCCTAACCCTAACCCTAACCCTAACCCTAACCCTAACCCTAACCCTAACCCTAACCCTAACCCTAACCCTAACCCTAACCCTAACCCTAACCCTAACCCTAACCCTAACCCTAACCCTAACCCTAACCCTAACCCTAACCCTAACCCTAACCCTAACCCTAACCCTAACCCTAACCCTAACCCTAACCCTAACCCTAACCCTAACCCTAACCCTAACCCTAACCCTAACCCTAACCCTAACCCTAACCCTAACCCTAACCCTAACCCTAACCCTAACCCTAACCCTAACCCTAACCCTAACCCTAACCCTAACCCTAACCCTAACCCTAACCCTAACCCTAACCCTAACCCTAACCCTAACCCTAACCCTAACCCTAACCCTAACCCTAACCCTAACCCTAACCCTAACCCTAACCCTAACCCTAACCCTAACCCTAACCCTAACCCTAACCCTAACCCTAACCCTAACCCTAACCCTAACCCTAACCCTAACCCTAACCCTAACCCTAACCCTAACCCTAACCCTAACCCTAACCCTAACCCTAACCCTAACCCTAACCCTAACCCTAACCCTAACCCTAACCCTAACCCTAACCCTAACCCTAACCCTAACCCTAACCCTAACCCTAACCCTAACCCTAACCCTAACCCTAACCCTAACCCTAACCCTAACCCTAACCCTAACCCTAACCCTAACCCTAACCCTAACCCTAACCCTAACCCTAACCCTAACCCTAACCCTAACCCTAACCCTAACCCTAACCCTAACCCTAACCCTAACCCTAACCCTAACCCTAACCCTAACCCTAACCCTAACCCTAACCCTAACCCTAACCCTAACCCTAACCCTAACCCTAACCCTAACCCTAACCCTAACCCTAACCCTAACCCTAACCCTAACCCTAACCCTAACCCTAACCCTAACCCTAACCCTAACCCTAACCCTAACCCTAACCCTAACCCTAACCCTAACCCTAACCCTAACCCTAACCCTAACCCTAACCCTAACCCTAACCCTAACCCTAACCCTAACCCTAACCCTAACCCTAACCCTAACCCTAACCCTAACCCTAACCCTAACCCTAACCCTAACCCTAACCCTAACCCTAACCCTAACCCTAACCCTAACCCTAACCCTAACCCTAACCCTAACCCTAACCCTAACCCTAACCCTAACCCTAACCCTAACCCTAACCCTAACCCTAACCCTAACCCTAACCCTAACCCTAACCCTAACCCTAACCCTAACCCTAACCCTAACCCTAACCCTAACCCTAACCCTAACCCTAACCCTAACCCTAACCCTAACCCTAACCCTAACCCTAACCCTAACCCTAACCCTAACCCTAACCCTAACCCTAACCCTAACCCTAACCCTAACCCTAACCCTAACCCTAACCCTAACCCTAACCCTAACCCTAACCCTAACCCTAACCCTAACCCTAACCCTAACCCTAACCCTAACCCTAACCCTAACCCTAACCCTAACCCTAACCCTAACCCTAACCCTAACCCTAACCCTAACCCTAACCCTAACCCTAACCCTAACCCTAACCCTAACCCTAACCCTAACCCTAACCCTAACCCTAACCCTAACCCTAACCCTAACCCTAACCCTAACCCTAACCCTAACCCTAACCCTAACCCTAACCCTAACCCTAACCCTAACCCTAACCCTAACCCTAACCCTAACCCTAACCCTAACCCTAACCCTAACCCTAACCCTAACCCTAACCCTAACCCTAACCCTAACCCTAACCCTAACCCTAACCCTAACCCTAACCCTAACCCTAACCCTAACCCTAACCCTAACCCTAACCCTAACCCTAACCCTAACCCTAACCCTAACCCTAACCCTAACCCTAACCCTAACCCTAACCCTAACCCTAACCCTAACCCTAACCCTAACCCTAACCCTAACCCTAACCCTAACCCTAACCCTAACCCTAACCCTAACCCTAACCCTAACCCTAACCCTAACCCTAACCCTAACCCTAACCCTAACCCTAACCCTAACCCTAACCCTAACCCTAACCCTAACCCTAACCCTAACCCTAACCCTAACCCTAACCCTAACCCTAACCCTAACCCTAACCCTAACCCTAACCCTAACCCTAACCCTAACCCTAACCCTAACCCTAACCCTAACCCTAACCCTAACCCTAACCCTAACCCTAACCCTAACCCTAACCCTAACCCTAACCCTAACCCTAACCCTAACCCTAACCCTAACCCTAACCCTAACCCTAACCCTAACCCTAACCCTAACCCTAACCCTAACCCTAACCCTAACCCTAACCCTAACCCTAACCCTAACCCTAACCCTAACCCTAACCCTAACCCTAACCCTAACCCTAACCCTAACCCTAACCCTAACCCTAACCCTAACCCTAACCCTAACCCTAACCCTAACCCTAACCCTAACCCTAACCCTAACCCTAACCCTAACCCTAACCCTAACCCTAACCCTAACCCTAACCCTAACCCTAACCCTAACCCTAACCCTAACCCTAACCCTAACCCTAACCCTAACCCTAACCCTAACCCTAACCCTAACCCTAACCCTAACCCTAACCCTAACCCTAACCCTAACCCTAACCCTAACCCTAACCCTAACCCTAACCCTAACCCTAACCCTAACCCTAACCCTAACCCTAACCCTAACCCTAACCCTAACCCTAACCCTAACCCTAACCCTAACCCTAACCCTAACCCTAACCCTAACCCTAACCCTAACCCTAACCCTAACCCTAACCCTAACCCTAACCCTAACCCTAACCCTAACCCTAACCCTAACCCTAACCCTAACCCTAACCCTAACCCTAACCCTAACCCTAACCCTAACCCTAACCCTAACCCTAACCCTAACCCTAACCCTAACCCTAACCCTAACCCTAACCCTAACCCTAACCCTAACCCTAACCCTAACCCTAACCCTAACCCTAACCCTAACCCTAACCCTAACCCTAACCCTAACCCTAACCCTAACCCTAACCCTAACCCTAACCCTAACCCTAACCCTAACCCTAACCCTAACCCTAACCCTAACCCTAACCCTAACCCTAACCCTAACCCTAACCCTAACCCTAACCCTAACCCTAACCCTAACCCTAACCCTAACCCTAACCCTAACCCTAACCCTAACCCTAACCCTAACCCTAACCCTAACCCTAACCCTAACCCTAACCCTAACCCTAACCCTAACCCTAACCCTAACCCTAACCCTAACCCTAACCCTAACCCTAACCCTAACCCTAACCCTAACCCTAACCCTAACCCTAACCCTAACCCTAACCCTAACCCTAACCCTAACCCTAACCCTAACCCTAACCCTAACCCTAACCCTAACCCTAACCCTAACCCTAACCCTAACCCTAACCCTAACCCTAACCCTAACCCTAACCCTAACCCTAACCCTAACCCTAACCCTAACCCTAACCCTAACCCTAACCCTAACCCTAACCCTAACCCTAACCCTAACCCTAACCCTAACCCTAACCCTAACCCTAACCCTAACCCTAACCCTAACCCTAACCCTAACCCTAACCCTAACCCTAACCCTAACCCTAACCCTAACCCTAACCCTAACCCTAACCCTAACCCTAACCCTAACCCTAACCCTAACCCTAACCCTAACCCTAACCCTAACCCTAACCCTAACCCTAACCCTAACCCTAACCCTAACCCTAACCCTAACCCTAACCCTAACCCTAACCCTAACCCTAACCCTAACCCTAACCCTAACCCTAACCCTAACCCTAACCCTAACCCTAACCCTAACCCTAACCCTAACCCTAACCCTAACCCTAACCCTAACCCTAACCCTAACCCTAACCCTAACCCTAACCCTAACCCTAACCCTAACCCTAACCCTAACCCTAACCCTAACCCTAACCCTAACCCTAACCCTAACCCTAACCCTAACCCTAACCCTAACCCTAACCCTAACCCTAACCCTAACCCTAACCCTAACCCTAACCCTAACCCTAACCCTAACCCTAACCCTAACCCTAACCCTAACCCTAACCCTAACCCTAACCCTAACCCTAACCCTAACCCTAACCCTAACCCTAACCCTAACCCTAACCCTAACCCTAACCCTAACCCTAACCCTAACCCTAACCCTAACCCTAACCCTAACCCTAACCCTAACCCTAACCCTAACCCTAACCCTAACCCTAACCCTAACCCTAACCCTAACCCTAACCCTAACCCTAACCCTAACCCTAACCCTAACCCTAACCCTAACCCTAACCCTAACCCTAACCCTAACCCTAACCCTAACCCTAACCCTAACCCTAACCCTAACCCTAACCCTAACCCTAACCCTAACCCTAACCCTAACCCTAACCCTAACCCTAACCCTAACCCTAACCCTAACCCTAACCCTAACCCTAACCCTAACCCTAACCCTAACCCTAACCCTAACCCTAACCCTAACCCTAACCCTAACCCTAACCCTAACCCTAACCCTAACCCTAACCCTAACCCTAACCCTAACCCTAACCCTAACCCTAACCCTAACCCTAACCCTAACCCTAACCCTAACCCTAACCCTAACCCTAACCCTAACCCTAACCCTAACCCTAACCCTAACCCTAACCCTAACCCTAACCCTAACCCTAACCCTAACCCTAACCCTAACCCTAACCCTAACCCTAACCCTAACCCTAACCCTAACCCTAACCCTAACCCTAACCCTAACCCTAACCCTAACCCTAACCCTAACCCTAACCCTAACCCTAACCCTAACCCTAACCCTAACCCTAACCCTAACCCTAACCCTAACCCTAACCCTAACCCTAACCCTAACCCTAACCCTAACCCTAACCCTAACCCTAACCCTAACCCTAACCCTAACCCTAACCCTAACCCTAACCCTAACCCTAACCCTAACCCTAACCCTAACCCTAACCCTAACCCTAACCCTAACCCTAACCCTAACCCTAACCCTAACCCTAACCCTAACCCTAACCCTAACCCTAACCCTAACCCTAACCCTAACCCTAACCCTAACCCTAACCCTAACCCTAACCCTAACCCTAACCCTAACCCTAACCCTAACCCTAACCCTAACCCTAACCCTAACCCTAACCCTAACCCTAACCCTAACCCTAACCCTAACCCTAACCCTAACCCTAACCCTAACCCTAACCCTAACCCTAACCCTAACCCTAACCCTAACCCTAACCCTAACCCTAACCCTAACCCTAACCCTAACCCTAACCCTAACCCTAACCCTAACCCTAACCCTAACCCTAACCCTAACCCTAACCCTAACCCTAACCCTAACCCTAACCCTAACCCTAACCCTAACCCTAACCCTAACCCTAACCCTAACCCTAACCCTAACCCTAACCCTAACCCTAACCCTAACCCTAACCCTAACCCTAACCCTAACCCTAACCCTAACCCTAACCCTAACCCTAACCCTAACCCTAACCCTAACCCTAACCCTAACCCTAACCCTAACCCTAACCCTAACCCTAACCCTAACCCTAACCCTAACCCTAACCCTAACCCTAACCCTAACCCTAACCCTAACCCTAACCCTAACCCTAACCCTAACCCTAACCCTAACCCTAACCCTAACCCTAACCCTAACCCTAACCCTAACCCTAACCCTAACCCTAACCCTAACCCTAACCCTAACCCTAACCCTAACCCTAACCCTAACCCTAACCCTAACCCTAACCCTAACCCTAACCCTAACCCTAACCCTAACCCTAACCCTAACCCTAACCCTAACCCTAACCCTAACCCTAACCCTAACCCTAACCCTAACCCTAACCCTAACCCTAACCCTAACCCTAACCCTAACCCTAACCCTAACCCTAACCCTAACCCTAACCCTAACCCTAACCCTAACCCTAACCCTAACCCTAACCCTAACCCTAACCCTAACCCTAACCCTAACCCTAACCCTAACCCTAACCCTAACCCTAACCCTAACCCTAACCCTAACCCTAACCCTAACCCTAACCCTAACCCTAACCCTAACCCTAACCCTAACCCTAACCCTAACCCTAACCCTAACCCTAACCCTAACCCTAACCCTAACCCTAACCCTAACCCTAACCCTAACCCTAACCCTAACCCTAACCCTAACCCTAACCCTAACCCTAACCCTAACCCTAACCCTAACCCTAACCCTAACCCTAACCCTAACCCTAACCCTAACCCTAACCCTAACCCTAACCCTAACCCTAACCCTAACCCTAACCCTAACCCTAACCCTAACCCTAACCCTAACCCTAACCCTAACCCTAACCCTAACCCTAACCCTAACCCTAACCCTAACCCTAACCCTAACCCTAACCCTAACCCTAACCCTAACCCTAACCCTAACCCTAACCCTAACCCTAACCCTAACCCTAACCCTAACCCTAACCCTAACCCTAACCCTAACCCTAACCCTAACCCTAACCCTAACCCTAACCCTAACCCTAACCCTAACCCTAACCCTAACCCTAACCCTAACCCTAACCCTAACCCTAACCCTAACCCTAACCCTAACCCTAACCCTAACCCTAACCCTAACCCTAACCCTAACCCTAACCCTAACCCTAACCCTAACCCTAACCCTAACCCTAACCCTAACCCTAACCCTAACCCTAACCCTAACCCTAACCCTAACCCTAACCCTAACCCTAACCCTAACCCTAACCCTAACCCTAACCCTAACCCTAACCCTAACCCTAACCCTAACCCTAACCCTAACCCTAACCCTAACCCTAACCCTAACCCTAACCCTAACCCTAACCCTAACCCTAACCCTAACCCTAACCCTAACCCTAACCCTAACCCTAACCCTAACCCTAACCCTAACCCTAACCCTAACCCTAACCCTAACCCTAACCCTAACCCTAACCCTAACCCTAACCCTAACCCTAACCCTAACCCTAACCCTAACCCTAACCCTAACCCTAACCCTAACCCTAACCCTAACCCTAACCCTAACCCTAACCCTAACCCTAACCCTAACCCTAACCCTAACCCTAACCCTAACCCTAACCCTAACCCTAACCCTAACCCTAACCCTAACCCTAACCCTAACCCTAACCCTAACCCTAACCCTAACCCTAACCCTAACCCTAACCCTAACCCTAACCCTAACCCTAACCCTAACCCTAACCCTAACCCTAACCCTAACCCTAACCCTAACCCTAACCCTAACCCTAACCCTAACCCTAACCCTAACCCTAACCCTAACCGACACCCTAACCCTAACCCTAACCCTAACCCTAACCCTAACCCTAACCCTAACCCTAACCCTAACCCTAACCCTAACCGACACCCTAACCCTAACCCGACACCCGACACCCTAACCCTAACCCGACACCCGACACCCTAACCCTAACCCGACACCCTAACCCGACACCCTAACCCTAACCCTAACCCTAACCCTAACCCTAACCCGACACCCTAACCCTAACCCTAACCCGACACCCTAACCCTAACCCTAACCCTAACCCTAACCCTAACCCTAACCCGACACCCTAACCCGACACCCTAACCCTAACCCTAACCCTAACCCGACACCCTAACCCTAACCCTAACCCTAACCCTAACCCTAACCCGACACCCTAACCCTAACCCGACACCCTAACCCTAACCCGACACCCTAACCCTAACCCGACACCCTAACCCTAACCCTAACCCGACACCCTAACCCTAACCCTAACCCTAACCCTAACCCGACACCCTAACCCTAACCCTAACCCGACACCCTAACCCTAACCCGACACCCTAACCCTAACCCGACACCCTAACCCTAACCCGACACCCTAACCCGACACCCTAACCCGACACCCTAACCCGACACCCTAACCCTAACCCTAACCCGACACCCTAACCCTAACCCTAACCCTAACCCTAACCCGACACCCTAACCCTAACCCTAACCCTAACCCGACACCCTAACCCTAACCCTAACCCTAACCCTAACCCGACACCCTAACCCTAACCCTAACCCTAACCCTAACCCTAACCCGACACCCTAACCCTAACCCTAACCCGACACCCTAACCCTAACCCTAACCCTAACCCTAACCCGACACCCTAACCCGACACCCTAACCCTAACCCTAACCCGACACCCTAACCCGACACCCTAACCCTAACCCTAACCCGACACCCTAACCCGACACCCTAACCCTAACCCGACACCCTAACCCGACACCCTAACCCTAACCCGACACCCTAACCCTAACCCGACACCCTAACCCGACACCCTAACCCGACACCCTAACCCTAACCCTAACCCTAACCCTAACCCGACACCCTAACCCTAACCCTAACCCTAACCCTAACCCTAACCCGACACCCTAACCCTAACCCTAACCCGACACCCTAACCCTAACCCTAACCCGACACCCTAACCCGACACCCTAACCCGACACCCTAACCCTAACCCTAACCCGACACCCTAACCCTAACCCTAACCCTAACCCGACACCCTAACCCTAACCCGACACCCTAACCCTAACCCTAACCCGACACCCTAACCCTAACCCGACACCCTAACCCTAACCCTAACCCTAACCCGACACCCTAACCCTAACCCGACACCCTAACCCTAACCCGACACCCTAACCCTAACCCGACACCCTAACCCTAACCCTAACCCTAACCCTAACCCTAACCCTAACCCTAACCCTAACCCTAACCCTAACCCTAACCCGACACCCTAACCCGACACCCTAACCCGACACCCTAACCCGACACCCTAACCCTAACCCGACACCCTAACCCTAACCCTAACCCGACACCCTAACCCGACACCCTAACCCTAACCCTAACCCGACACCCTAACCCTAACCCGACACCCTAACCCGACACCCTAACCCGACACCCTAACCCGACACCCTAACCCGACACCCTAACCCGACACCCTAACCCTAACCCGACACCCTAACCCTAACCCTAACCCTAACCCGACACCCTAACCCTAACCCTAACCCTAACCCTATCCCTAACCCTAACCCTAACCCTAACCCTAACCCTAACCCTAACCCTAACCCGACACCCTAACCCGACACCCTAACCCGACACCCTAACCCTAACCCTAACCCGACACCCTAACCCTAACCCGACACCCTAACCCTAACCCTAACCCTAACCCGACACCCTAACCCTAACCCTAACCCTAACCCGACACCCTAACCCTAACCCGACACCCTAACCCTAACCCGACACCCTAACCCTAACCCGACACCCTAACCCGACACCCTAACCCTAACCCGACACCCTAACCCTAACCCGACACCCTAACCCTAACCCGACACCCTAACCCGACACCCTAACCCCACACCCTAACCCGACACCCTAACCCTAACCCTAACCCGACACCCTAACCCGACACCCTAACCCGACACCCTAACCCGACACCCTAACCCTAACCCGACACCCTAACCCTAACCCTAACCCTAACCCGACACCCTAACCCTAACCCGACACCCTAACCCGACACCCTAACCCTAACCCGACACCCTAACCCTAACCCTAACCCTAACCCTAACCCTAACCCTAACCCTAACCCGACACCCTAACCCTAACCCGACACCCTAACCCGACACCCTAACCCGACACCCTAACCCTAACCCTAACCCTAACCCTAACCCTAACCCTAACCCGACACCCTAACCCTAACCCTTAACCCTAACCCGACACCCTAACCCTAACCCGACACCCTAACCCTAACCCGACACCCTAACCCTAACCCGACACCCTAACCCTAACCCTAACCCAACACCCTAACCCTAACCCTAACCCTAACCCGACACCCTAACCCGACACCCGACACCCTAACCCGACACCCGACACCCTAACCCGACACCCTAACCCGACACCCTAACCCTAACCCGACACCCTAACCCTAACCCGACACCCTAACACCCTAACCCGACACCCTAACCCGACACCCTAACCCGACACCCTAACCCGACACCCTAACCCGACACCCTAACCCTAACCCGACACCCTAACCCGACACCCTAACCCTAACCCGACACCCTAACCCGACACCCTAACCCGACACCCTAACCCGACACCCTAACCCTAACCCTAACCCTAACCCTAACCCTAACCCGACACCCTAACCCGACACCCTAACCCGACACCCTAACCCGACACCCTAACCCTAACCCGACACCCTAACCCGACACCCTAACCCGACACCCTAACCCGACACCCTAACCCGACACCCTAACCCGACACCCTAACCCGACACCCTAACCCTAACCCGACACCCTAACCCTAACCCGACACCCTAACCCTAACCCGACACCCTAACCCTAACCCGACACCCTAACCCTAACCCTAACCCGACACCCTAACCCTAACCCTAACCCGACACCCTAACCCTAACCCTAACCCTAACCCTAACCCGACACCCTAACCCTAACCCTAACCCTAACCCGACACCCTAACCCTAACCCTAACCCGACACCCTAACCCGACACCCTAACCCGACACCCTAACCCTAACCCTAACCCGACACCCTAACCCGACACCCTAACCCGACACCCTAACCCTAACCCTAACCCTAACCCGACACCCTAACCCGACACCCTAACCCGACACCCTAACCCTAACCCGACACCCTAACCCGACACCCTAACCCGACACCCTAACCCGACACCCTAACCCGACACCCTAACCCGACACCCTAACCCTAACCCGACACCCTAACCCGACACCCTAACCCGACACCCTAACCCGACACCCTAACCCGACACCCTAACCCTAACCCGACACCCTAACCCTAACCCGACACCCTAACCCTAACCCGACACCCTAACCCGACACCCTAACCCTAACCCGACACCCTAACCCTAACCCGACACCCTAACCCGACACCCTAACCCGACACCCTAACCCGACACCCTAACCCTAACCCGACACCCTAACCCGACACCCTAACCCGACACCCTAACCCGACACCCTAACCCGACACCCTAACCCGACACCCTAACCCTAACCCGACACCCTAACCCGACACCCTAACCCGACACCCTAACCCGACACCCTAACCCGACACCCTAACCCGACACCCTAACCCGACACCCTAACCCGACACCCTAACCCGACACCCTAACCCGACACCCTAACCCTAACCCGACACCCTAACCCTAACCCTAACCCGACACCCTAACCCGACACCCTAACCCGACACCCTAACCCTAACCCGACACCCTAACCCTAACCCTAACCCGACACCCTAACCCGACACCCTAACCCGACACCCTAACCCTAACCCTAACCCGACACCCTAACCCTAACCCTAACCCTAACCCGACACCCTAACCCGACACCCTAACCCGACACCCTAACCCTAACCCGACACCCTAACCCTAACCCGACACCCTAACCCTAACCCGACACCCTAACCCTAACCCTAACCCGACACCCTAACCCTAACCCTAACCCGACACCCTAACCCTAACCCGACACCGTAACCCTAACCCGACACCCTAACCCTAACCCTAACCCTAACCCGACACCCTAACCCTAACCCGACACCCTAACCCTAACCCTAACCCTAACCCTAACCCGACACCCTAACCCTAACCCTAACCCTAACCCGACACCCTAACCCTAACCCGACACCCGACACCCTAACCCGACACCCGACACCCTAACCCGACACCCGACACCCTAACCCTAACCCGACACCCTAACCCTAACCCTAACCCGACACCCTAACCCGACACCCGACACCCTAACCCGACACCCTAACCCGACACCTGACACCCTAACCCGACACCCTAACCCGACACCCTAACCCTAACCCGACACCCTAACCCGACACCCTAACCCAACACCCTAACCCGACACCCTAACCCTAACCCGACACCCTAACCCTAACCCGACACCCTATCCCGACACCCTAACCCTAACCCTAACCCTGTACCAACACCCTATCCCACACCCTAAACCTAACCCACACTCTTCACACCCTCAACCCTACACTTACCTTTTGAGGTACATACCTGCATCATCTTCAATTTCGGCTCTTCACATGCATAACAAAAGACAGGGGAGTAATATTTAAACATGGGACCAAGACCCATTACCTGTATAACAGGAATATAAACACTCTGAACACATTATTTAAATGACTCGCATCACCAAAATATCTCTCCACCACATTTCCAATGGATAAGAGTGGAAGACACGTTTGTGATACATATTGTAACATAGTAGTCTAATACCGAACAGTAATCTGGCTAATTATATACACAAGATATATTTAAACCACAAATAGTTCTACAAATTCCAGTTTCTACAATCGTTTCAATCTTCACAAAGGTAGGATTAACAGCACATTTTTCCGTAGGATCCGAGGCATGGCGCAAAATGACAGTACAAATGTCATGCTCATCATTGACAATGAAAATCTTAATTATGACTGTCGGAAGAAAGGTCAGCATGGTTGCTCTAACAGATTTTTCAGTGTTCCAATACAAGTTCTACCCAAATCCATAAAGAAAGACATACGCATAGGAAACTACACATTGAAAGCAAGTCTATTCAGATAAATATTGGACATCATCTGTATCAATATTTAAGGCATAAACAACTTCAAACATTCTTCAAATTCACAGAATGACAACAAGAAAGTATGGCTACACACAGTCCGTTCAGTTTTATAAACTGCCAATGAATAACCTCCCATGGAATTTAAAGGCTGGTGACCATTTCAAATGTCATTTTCAATTTTTAATAGCTTTGATCTATGAGCAAAACTGTAAGACAGAAAATTAAACAAGTATGACCGAAATAAATGAAGTAAATCCTCAATAGATATGAAAACATTCCATGGTAGTGAAATCAATTCACATAGTTATTAGGACTTTAATGCACAGACATATCTCCAGATTCAATGTGATCAGAATTCATATCTGGCAAAGATACAAAAGCTGATTTTAACACTCATATTATTTTTCTTTGTACCCCTAAAAAGAAAAACAACCTTCAAAAGCAAAATCGAACTTGGAGACTCACATTTCCCTATGTCATATGTCAGTATACAAAGCAACAGCATATCAAACTTTGCAATACTACCATGAACATACGCATTTAACTGAAATTGGCTGAAATACCCCAAAATAAACACATACTTCTAGACTCAGTGTTTCACAGGGCAGATAACATTCAATTAATGAAACTGAGAGGGTAACAGACAGGAAGGCCAGGGGTCTCCAAAGGGAGGAATTAGGCTGCAAATGTCAGACATTTTTTCTCTCTCTCTCTTAAGAGGCAGGAGGAAACAAGCTAGTGCTATCTTTTTTCCCCTTCTCTACACAAATTTAAAAAGAGGTTTTCTCTAAAAAATCTGTGTTCCTATAATGACACCTGGTTCCACCTGAACTTAACTTTTCTCAAACCATGAGCGAACCAATGCATTTTTCTTTTGGAAATGTTTGCTTTAAGCTATGTGAATGTACTATGTATTTACCCTAGACTCTATCTTCAAGTAGGTTCTGCCTAAAGGCTCAAAACTGACTTGACAAACCAATATGCTTTATTCATACACTGTCCTCCTAATCTATGGGAATGAAGCTATATATTTGCTCATGTCAAATGTTTTATGGCCCAGGATGACTCACCCGGTGCCAGGGTTATCTCCATGTAGCTTGTGGGTGAGGGGCCTGCTGCCATTCCTTTCTCTAATTAGTAGACTGCTAGTAGCTATATAACATCTAGCTAAAGACGAGCAGGGGGAGTACTCTCTTGCATTGGCAGGTGGGTTCTTTACCACTAGCACCACCTGGGAAGCACCAAGACACATGAACATCAGTGGATTTTGGGATCCACGGGGCATATACAGAACCATTCCTCAGAGAAAACTGAAGAAGGACTTTAACATCTCAAACAAAACATAAGTAGACGTGTTCACAACCTTGATGTAGCAAGGGTTTCTTCAATCTGACAAGTGCCATGGACCGATGAAGCACTATGTGAAGAATACTTCAAAGTCTATTCGGCAAACACAGCATAAGTTGGCTATATTTAGTCCTCAAGTGAATGAAAATGTCATTAATAGTGGTCATTTCAAATAGGTAGCGTGGGAAGCTGTTTACACTTATTCTGATTCGCGGTATACCACATTCACAAATTTCAGTGGCACTGGTGCAAAATCTATACATTTCTCAGTGGAAGCTTCTACATGGACTGTTGGGATCAGAGCTCTAACTCATACAGGCATACTTTTACTTGTAAAATGATCCTGCATGATAATCAAACAAAACACTGGATGAACACCTAGACAGTGTTTGAGCTCTGCACTAAATGATTTTAAAGCTAGTTGATGGAATGTACTGATGAGGAAGACTATGAACGAGTCACGTTCTTCAACTTGGTCAAACTGCTGATAGTCATACAAGTTAATGAAAAGTTAAGCCTGTTGTCATTAAATCGGTTCAAAAGAAATAGAATAATAAAACAAAGTAGTAAATCTTGTTTTCTTAATAAACATTGTATTATTTCTGGACAGCTTTGTTACTGGCATTAATAGAATACCTTAAATAATAACTTGACACAGTGAAACGGATCCACATCTTTAATTGATGCCATTGCTGTTTGATACTATTGCTTGAATGAACAGCATGATTCACACTGGCCAACAAACAGAAGCAATCTAAGTGTTCATGGCAGCCAATTCCATAAACAAACTGTGGTATACACACAATGCAATATGATTCATCCCTTCAAAGTCGGTCATTCTGACAATGCTACAATGTGGACGAACCTTATGGTCATTATATTAAGTGAAATAAACCAGACCAAAACGGGACAAACGTTCTGTGATTCCACTAGTATGAGATAGCCAAACAAGTCAAATCCAAAGCCAGAAAAAGCAGAAAGTGATTCCCAGGGATGGAAGACAGTTCATGTTTCATGGACCCCACCCAGTTTCCCTTGGGGAAACTGACTTCCCATGACATCGCCAAAACCAATTATACAAATAACTGAAAGCCATATCCAATCAAATGAATGTAGACATAATTTTACAGTGTACACCAACCTCACTCAAACTTCTCGATAGACAAAAGCCAAAACTGTATCTATGGTACCTCAGCTTTGCTTAAAACTGTATCTACAGTACCTCAGTTTTGCTTATGAAATTTAACAACAAAAAAAACCACTAAAGTCTATCCAAAAAAGGATATAAAACATATATAACATGAACTTTAAAAAATTAGAAGTTTAAACTGTGAAAAACCTTATTCACAAAACTTAAACACAAACCACATAAAAATACATTTACAAAATACATATCTGATCAAGGATTGTACTCCAACTATAACAAAAAATCTGGAACAAACAACCTCATTAAAAATGTATAAATCTGAACACCTGGCCAAAGAAAATATAGAGATAGTAAATAAGCATGTTAAAAATACTCAAAATCATATATCATTAGGAAATTACAAACTAAAACAACAGTGAAGTAGCACTGCACATCTGTTAGATCCAGTAAACTCAAAAAAGGGCTGGGGGGGCACTTCTCTGGTGGCTCAGTGGTAAGGAATCTGCCTGACAATGCAAGAGACTCAAGTTCGATCCCTTACCCAGGAAGATCCCACAGGCCACAGAGAAACATAGCTGGATTTTTCCACAGCTAAACAAGGCTCACCTGTGACCCGAACACTACACATCTAGTACTTAGCAAACAGCTTTGAAAAAGTGTCCAGGCAAAAACTATCACACAATTATACACAACAGCTCTACTTGTAATAGCTAAAAACTTTCAAATATCACGATGTCTTCAGTAGATGACTGTGTCAACAAATGGGGATACTTCCAAAGTGAAGGGGGGCAAATGCTACCCCAAAATATACCGCTTCAGCATGAGAATTAGTTGGACCTAATTAACTTTTTTTTTTAAGAGGACACATGATCATCTCTGAAACCGAAGTTCAAGACGGCTCTTCTGTGAGTCACATTTACCAGAGAAATCTCATTTCAAAGAAATCTTCTGTATATACCAGATAGAAGGATGACAGTCTGTGAAACTATTTTTTATCAATAGGGAAAGCTAAGACGTAAATCTGTACAACAACCAAACCCTTCCTTTCCTTTGGTTTTATTTTTTTAATATTTATTTGTTTTTTATTTGGCTGTGCCAGGTCGACCTTCGTTGAGGCAAGCCAGATATTTAGCTACAGCATGCAAACTCTTCGTTGTGGCATGGGAGATCTAGTTCCCTGATCAGGGATTGAACCTGGGCCTCCTTCTTTGGGAGTGTCCAGTCTTAACCACTGGACCACCAGGAAGCCCCGGTTTTGTTTTTAGATGAAGATAGTACCTAAGGTGATATCTTGGGCCACTTCAGTCACTGGCTCAGTTTCCTTAGTTTCTCCAAAGCACACACAAGGTACACATTATTAAACTGGTTGGCAAAACAAGTAAAGGTAGTTCATACTACAACACTGTATGCTTACAAAGATCTAAATGGTAAATGGCATGTTATTTATTTTTATTTACTATGGGGAAAAAAGAATGCAGTATTCGTACATGTCACAACATGAATAAACGTTAAAACCATCTTTAGTGGAAAAAATCCATATAGAAAAGACCACCCAGATCCCATATTCACCATGTCTGCTTTAAATCCATCAAGTTTGTCCAAATACCTGAAAATCTCAGTAACACTCTAAAGAAAGAAAAAAGGATGAGGATGGAAAAAAAGATATAGTCATACAATTGAACAATTGCTGAAAGTGGAAGTGGGGTTGTGGATTACATTATAATGGAGAAACCATATGATTTCCTGACTTTGAAGGTTATGTGCTGGTTCTGCAAGAGAATGCACCCATTTTGGATAAAACACATAGAGCATTTCAGATGATGCGGCAAATGTGAGTACTTTTTCCCATTGCTAGGAGTTTTCTGTACATTTTAAATTACCAGAAAGTAAATTATGTTTCAAAACAACCATGTCAACACCACAAAAGAAAATTAGATCAGACAGGCATGAAACTTTCTTATACAGACCAACACTTACCCAGACGAGGTTCAAGGGAAGCAGTGATGCTCACTGCCATTGTAGGAGTCCACATGGAATGAAGAAGCACTGTGGAAAGTCTATTAGTAACCACCATGTCTTGGGTCCTCTGCATGACCTACTGCAGGAGAAACAGATTTTACAAATAAACTTTTCCACATAACTTCACAAAAAGTTGTTAGACTATATTCAGTAAAGCTGAATAATTTTGCATCAATTTACAATCATATAAAATATTATAATTTACAATCCCAATCAATATGCAAAAATCAGTTGCGTTTCTGTACACTAATAACAATCAGAAACAAAATAAAGAAAATCCCACTTATATTTGCATCAAACAGAATAAAACATCTAGCAACAAACTTAATCAAGGACATAAAAGACCAGTAGTCAGAAAACTAGAAAGCACTAATAAAGAAACCAAGAAAACATAAATACACAGAAAACTCTTCCACGCTCATGCACTGGAACAATGAGGAATTAAAGTGTTCATTCCAGCCAAAGCCATCAACAAATACACTGACTGCAATCACAAAATAATATTCAATGGCATTTTTCACAGAAATAGAAATATGCCTAATATTAGGCTGCTAATAATATTGAACAGGAGTTTAAACAGCCAACAAGACTGAGAAAAAAGAACACAGCTGGAGGTATCTTCCTCTCTGACTTCAAACTACATCACAGAGCTGTAGTAACCACCACAGTGAGGAACTGGCACGAACACAGACACACGGACTCGAGGAAAGAACAGAGAGCCCAGGAGTGAACCCACATGTACTGGTCAGTTCATGAAAATCAAACCAGGAACGAGTGAAGAGGAAAGGACAGTCTTCTCGAGAGACAGTGACAGGAAAACTGGCCACCTACACTGAAGAACATCACTGGTCACCCTCTAGATCATCTAACAGAAATCTAACTAAAAATCCACCATTTTGCACATGGAGCTCTTTCCCCCCTGAGTCCTCTGAGATGGACCTCCGCTCAGCGCTCAGCTGGACACAGGAAATGTCTACTTCACCCTCATTTTTCCCTCTTGCAGCACCTCCCTGCTGGCGGGCACTGAGACGACCCCGCTCCTCTCAGCCTGGACGCAGCCCCGTTATCCAGAAGCCAGAGCCCTGACGGCCCTGAGGAGACAAACCTCCCGCCAGTTGGTCACCAATCCGAGTCTGAAGGCAAAGTGTCCTGTGCCCGCGGGTCAGAGGAGCGTATGGTGCCCACTGTGGGCCGCCAGAGAAGATCGGGCAGCCCCGCGCTCACAGAGCCCAGAGGGCTCAGCCAGAAGCAGCTGTGCTGTGAGCACTCAGACTGGAAGCCCAAACTGAAATGGAGCAGAATATCTCCATGACCCTCCTCAAAACAAGTCTAAGGAACAATTAGAGCCTAAGGAACACATTTGAGTCAGTTCTAATGAAGTGGATGGATCTAGAGCGTATTAAACAGGGAAGTCAGTCAGAAAGAGAAAAATATGGAATCTAGAAGGACGGTACTGACGAATCTGTTCACACAGCAGCAATGGAGATACGGACATAGAGAACAGACTTACAGACAAGGGTGGGGAACAAGAGGGAGAGGGTGGGATGGATGGAGAGAGTGGCATGGATGCATGTGCACCAACATCTGTAAACAGACAACCAATGGGAATTTGCGGTATGACTCGGGGAACTCAAACTGGCGCTCTGTAATAACCTAGAGAGGTGGGAATGGGTGGGACGTGGGACGGAGATTCAAGAGCAAGGGGACACACATACACCTACGGTTAATTCATGTTGATGTACGACAAATGAAACCAATATTGTAAAACAACGATCAATCAACTAAAAATAAATAACTTAAAAAAACATATGGAATGAAATGAACATAAACACAAACTTTACAACACTGTAATTCAATTTTACAAACTATAAAAATTTTAGAAAACAACAAAAGACCTACATGACCTTTGGTCTGGTAATGAGTTCTAACACACAACAAAAAAGCCAACTTACCAAATTATTAACATAAATTACTTAAAACATTGACTTTTACAATTTTATACAATTACTCTGTGAAGGACCTTACTCGAGAGAACCAAAAGACAAACTGTTAAACGAACCACTGACCACCCGCCCTTGACAGGCCACAGAGAAGAGGAAATGCTTGCAGGAGTCGTCTTACAACAGGAGTTCCTGGTAAGGAGCCAGGAACTAACCAGCTACCACCAACCAGGATTCTGGAGAGGTCAAAAGGAGATGGGAGACTCCAGTCCAGAGGTCCTACCAACCTCCCAGGATCCTCCTCGCTGGAATCCATCTCAGCTGAGGGACGCGTATGCCCCCAGGAAGGATCCCAATTCAGAATGACGGGCAACAGACAAACCAGAAACTAACCCAATGACCATAAAACCTGAGACTGTGAGCCGCGTGGCAGAGCAGTTGTCTCCGTTTCCCTCGCCCTCCCGCCCTCCGCCCCGGCAGCCCTTCCCAATAAAGCCTCTCACTTGGACAGCACTCCGGCCTCGGACAACTCACTTCCAAGTGTCAGACAAGAACCCACTCTCAAGCCCCGGAAGGGATCCCCTTTCCTTCATCAAAACCAATATCCAAGAGAAAATATCTTCAAAATGCTGTCTTGTGGAGAAGGAAATGGCAACCCCTCCAGTATTCCGGCCTCAGAAATCCCGGGGACAGAGGAGCTTGGTGGCTACAGTCCAACAGCAGGGCATTTCTGAGGGGAGGAAACAGCCCCAGGAAAGCTGAGGCGCTCGCCAAAGGCCCCAGAGCTTTTGATAGCACAGCCAGAACTGTGGCTGAGGATTCCCAGCTGCCAGGCCTCTTGATCCTGGCCTCTTTCACCACATACATGTGTGGAAAACTAGAATCTAAAATATGCCCTGGTGGCTCCGTGGTCAAGAATCCGCCTGCCAGTGCTGGAGATGCAGGTGTGATCCCTGGTATGGGACAATCCCACATGCTATGGAGCAACTAAGCCCGTGTGCCACAACTGCTGAGCCTGTGCTCTAGATCCTGGAAGCCACAGCGCAGAGCTCACATACTGCAACTACTGAACCCGTGAGCCTGTGCCCCACAACAAGAGGAGCCACTGCAGTGAGAAGCCCGCACACCACTAACTATGGCCCATGCTCACCAAAACTAGAGAAAAGCCCACACACAAAGACCCAACTCAGCCAAAAATAAATAAAATCATTTTCCTAAAAAATGAATATCTGACAAAGAATCTGTACTCAAATTGTCCAAGAACGCTAGAGCAAACAAGCCCAATCATAGTTGATAAAGACTGAAATAGACACCTGGCCACGGAGGGTATACTGATAGTAAACGATCAGACAAAAACACACTCAAGACACTGGTGGGATGCATGCACAGCCCCCTTTGGAAGACAGTCTTGACAGTTTTTTCAGCAACCCCATCGGACAAGCACTGAATTCTATACATAACAAGTGGTGGAAGTCAGGTATCTTACCATTGGAATGTGACATTACAGATACACAAAAGGAAAGGTTACAACATCCATGTCATGGTGGATCAGGTTGGAGACATCATCACAAATTACCTTTAACTGAATATGTTCAAAGGTAAGCTGGAATACATGTATATATTTCCATGTATTGTCAGCTGAGTATATGTAGCTCCTACATGTATGTTTTAAATATCATTCTGTAATAAAAAGGAACAGGAAACATCCCTGGTGGCCGGGTGGTAAAGAATGTGCCTACCAATGCAGGGAACACGGGTTCAATCCCTGGTCCTAGAAGATTCCACAGGCCCAGGGACAACTAAGCTCCCGTACAACTATTGAAGCTCGCATGCTCCAGAGCCCAAGTTCTGCAACCAGAGAAAGCACTGCAATGAGAAGCCATGGGACGGCAACTAGAGGGTAGCCTCTGCTCACTACAACTAGACACCTAGCAACAAAGACCCAGCATAGTCAAAAATAATTTAATGTTAAAAAAAAAAAAAAAGGACAGAAGTTCTTTAAAGAAACGACTGAAGACTAGGGGTGAGACAGTAAATATATAAGCCAGGCTAATCTTAAATTATGAGAAAGTAAAGAATGTAAAGACAACTATCAAGCTGTCCAAACTGATAAAAATGAATGATTACACAGTTGTATCTGTATACACTAGCAAATAACAATCTGAAAAGGAATTTAAAAAAACAATTCCCTTTCAATAATGCCAGCATTAATAAAATACTTTGCCACGGATGTAATGAGGATGACAAGACTGGCACACTGGAAATTATACAATCCAGGGCCAGTGACAAAGCTTGATTGCTCAGGGCTTTTGTGTCATAAAGTTTTATTAAAGTATAAAAGAGATAGAGAAAGCTGCTGACATAGACATCAGAAGGGGGCAGAAAGAGTACCCCCTGCTAGTCTTTAGCCAGATGTTATACAGCCACTAGCAGTCTGCTAATTAAATAAAGACAACGTATCAGAAAATAGCACCAGGCCCCTCACCCACAACATGCATGAGATAACATTGGCAGCAGGTGAGCCATCCCAGGCCATAAAATGATTGACATGAATCTTGAAGAAAGGCAGATTTCCAAGCAAATATATAGTTTCATTAACGTAGATTAGGAGAACAAGGTATGAGTAAAACATACTGGTTTGTCAAGTCAGTTCTGAGCCTTTAGGAGGAACCGACTTGAAGACAGAGTCTAGGGTAAATACATAGCACATTAACATAGCTTAAGACAAACATTTCCATAAGAAAAATGCATTGCTTAGCTCAAGGTTTGAGAAAAGTTAAGTTCAGGTGGAGCCAGGAGTCGTCATGGCAACACAGGTTTTTAAGAGAAACCTCCTTTTAAATTTGTATCAAGAAGGGGAAAAAATGTAACCCTAGTTTGTTTCCTCCTGCCTCTTAAGAGAGAGGTAAAAACGTCTGACACTTGCAGCCTATTCCCTCTGTCTGGAGACCCCTGGCCTTCCTGCCTGTTACCCTCTGAGGCCTTTAGGAAGCAATACACAAGCTGACCCTAACATACACGTGGAGTGACAAGGGACTCCAAGGAGCCAAAACAATCACGAGTCTGCAGTTCAAAGGGCCTCCGGTGTGCTGTGTTAAGTCGCTTCAGTCATGTCTGACTGTCCGAGCCCGCCAGGCTCCTCTGTCCATGGGAATTTTCCAGGCAAGGATACTGGAGTGGGTTGTCGTGCCCTCCTCCAGGGGATCTTCCCAACCCAGGGATCGAATTCCTGCATTGGCAGGTAGGTTCTTTGCCACTAGCACCACCTGGGGCTGCTGCTGCTGCTGCTGCTAAGTCGCTTCAGTCGTGTCCGACTCTGTGCGACCCCATAGACGGCAGCCCACCAGGCTCCACCGTCCCTGGGATTCTCCAGGCAAGAATACTGGAGTGGGTTGCCATTTCCTTCTCCAGTGCATGAAAGGGAAAAGTGAAAGCGAAGTCGCTCAGTCGTGTCCGACTCTTAGTGACTCCATGGACTATAGCCTACAAGGCTCCTCCGTCCATGGGATTTTCCAGGCAAGAGTACTGGAGTGGGGTGCCATTGCCTTCTCCGCCACCTGGGGCAAAAGTGCCTAAATGGAGATCAGGGAAACCCAGCTAGGAGATGAGAGGAGGCTCAGAGAAAAGGAAGTGAGGGAAGGAGACTCCTAGTCACATTCAGAGAAGCCCAGCAGGTAGTTCTCCAGGAGGTACAGGAGGGGGAAGCAGGCTGGACCTACGTAGAAGATGAAAGAGGAAACTAAAGCAGGGGCCCCCAACCTCTAGGATCTGATGCCTGATGATCTGAGGTGGCGCTGATGAAATAATAATAGAAAAAAGTGTTCGCTCACTCAGCCAACCCTTTGTGACCCTATGGACTGTAGCCCACAAGACTCCTCAGTCCATTGAATTCTTCAGCCAATTCTGGAGTGGGCTGTCATTTCCTTCCCCAGGACATCTTCCCGACCCAGGGATTGAACTCGGGTCTCCGCATTGCAGGCAGACTCTTTACCAACTGAGCCACCAGGGAACAGAAATAGAAACAGAGCGCACGGGAAACGGACGGCACTTGACACATGCTGGGGAGGAGGCTCCTTACAAACCCCGGAGCCAGGGTTCCCGGAAGGATATCCCATTCTCCCCTGGACCGTCCACCCTCTCTGGGTCTCAGTTTCCTCATCTGTAAAATCACGGACAACTGACTATAATTCATTCCTGGAACCCAAGCCCATTGAGAGGGATGGGAAATATTACTCCAAGGCCTGGATGATAGACCAGATTTAAAGAAAAATATGGCATTGCTGCTTTTCAGTCAAACAGACAAATACAACCAAGGAAGGAGTCCCTGGCCCTGCGGGATTTGCCTAGGGGTCTAGTCTGGGAAATTCTTACACATCAGGAGATGGCTCCGAGCTGGATTTCCACAAACAAGAATATCCATGCGAAGGACAAGCCTGTAGAGCTCTGTGCCCATCAGCCACAGGAAGAGACTGCCTCCCGACAGCCAGCAGCATTTACGAGTGACCTCCTAAGGCCTTCACCAAACTACAGGGGCACCTCTGGGTTTTCTGTTTCCCTCACTTTTCTGACTCTTTTCTTAAAAACACGCACATTTCTTCATAGAATGCCACAGTGGAAGGAAAATAGGCCTTCAATTTTTAGACCTCAATTTGCAAAAAACTTGGAGCTTTTTTGTTTTTTTTTAATTAAAGCACCACATAATTTAAAAATTTTACACGTTCTAATTATTCAGTTCCAAAACACCACACTTATTGTACAGGGTCCCCATGGAAAGGCCCCCTCTCAGCAGCAGGACAGCCACAGATGCCACCATGAAAGGGCAGCCAGGTGCCCTCCTCCCTTCTTTTCCGCCTGGGTGGCCGCCAGGTTTTTAAATCCACGCACCCTACTAAGTTTCTAGGGTGCAATACGTGGACCCCTCCCTTTCCCATCCCAGAAGGTGGTCAAGGGCCCGCTGGGCTGCAAACTGCCGGAAGCAGGGCTGGGCCAGCCGGCCAGAGGAAGGGTTGTGGAGCCCCAGCAGGTGAAATCACCAGGCAGGATAAATCCCTTGGACTTCCTGGGGACCTCGCTGCGGGCACTAGGCTGCTTGGGAAAACCGCGCGGGTCTGAGCTTTAGGCGACGGGGTAAAGTGGTAAAGGCCCTAACCCTAACCCTAACCCTAACCCCAACGGCGAGGCCTTTCTGCGACCGCCAGGTTAGGGGGCTCCGAGACTGTGCCAACAGAGAGGGCGGAATACGTGGTTCCCTGCTCCACCCTGCGCCAGAGCCGCAGTTCCTTACCTGTGGTCCGCAGCCCTCCGCTGCGCTCACTGGATGCCAATCCATGCGGACCCAGGAGCCCACGAAATGGGCGTTCCCAGCCGCAATGGAGACCCCTGAGACCCGGGACCCACTACCTAGGAGCTCGGAGGAGGCGCGCTCCGCCCCCGACGCGGCCAGGTGTGCTCCGCCCACACGCCCGCTCCCAGGAGAGGCCCGCGGGCCTCACTACTGCCGCCAGGTGACATCCATCCACGGGCAAATCCACCCCACCGAGACGACCCGAGCTTTCTATCCGCTGATCTGTCTATAATTCAGGGATAAAACTGTGACTACAGAAAGGAAAGATGACCTGACCTAGGATGGCCATGATATTCTATAGAACCAGAGAAAATTGGTTAAAAAAAAAAAATTTCTTGGAAATTGTAAAGCTGGTTGTTTTGCATATGCAATTAAGAACAATTAGCTTGTTAAAAGGCCTGCCTAGGGCAAAGCTTGAAGTTAACCCTTTCCTTGAAAAACACTGCCCACTTTGCCTGAGATCTCAGCCTTGGGCAAATGAGAACTTCAAGCCCCCCTCCCCCCCAAAAAAGGAGGTCAAAGAGATATTTTAAATCTTAGGCGGAAAACTACAAGATCTGTCTGTCTGTCTGTGTGGATTTATGTATGTCTCAGTGTGAGTCTTCTGTTTTTTGATAATATTGCTGAAGTTGTGAGTTCTTATTTAAATAATCTAAAGAAAAGGAAGCCCTTACAAATCAAACAGTTCTAAATACAGCAAAAAATTGACCTAAATGAATTTTAGATTCATGTGAACTGGGAAATAGTCAATATTAAATATCTAGTATTTTTTTTTTGCTACTCTAGTATAGACATATCTAAGAGTCATTAACATTAAGCATAAAATTTTTATAGTGTCTAGGATTATTATAAGTTAAATATTGCTATATTGTTATATCTGTCACAAGCTTGTCAACAAAGAAAGTACCTCTAAAAACAAACAAACAAAAAACTCCTAAAAAATGTAAATGCGATATGAGCTTTTAGATAAACTATTAAAAATAATTATGCTTTAAAATATCTGTCTATAATAGTCTTGATTGAAGGCAGAGGAGAAGGGGAGGACAGAGGATAAGATGGTTGGATGGCGTCACTGACTCGATGGACATGAGTTTCAGCAAGCCCAGGGAGTTGGTGATGGACAGGGAAGCCTGTTATCTTGCAGTCCGTGGGGTCGCAAAGAGTCAGACACGACTGAGCAACTGAACTGAACTGAATTTACAATAGTTTCTCCAGATTTTGGTTACCTGAATTTCTATCGTTGTGCTAAACTAAGTGATGACAGTGTATTGAATAGCTAGGTCATTTCCAAATAAATTAAGGTTCTGAAACATTCACTACTTGACAGGACCTTCCTCTTACGCAGAAACTAAAGAGATGTTTGACTATCCATGAACAGCGTCTGGTGCCATCCTGAGATGTTCACTATAAGAAAGCAAAATTTTTTTTAGATAGTATCACTGATATGTATGTTCACCAATCTATAGAATGCCAATATAAAAGTCAGTTCTTGGTTGCTTAAGGAAAATGTATGTCTTGTTATTAAAGAAGGTATGAGGAATGAAATCACATTTTATGAAGGAAAAAGAAGTAGTTCTGACTTACAGGTGGCAGTTTCAGGATGGGAGAAGCAAAGGAATGTGTACACAAAAGGATAAGGAAGTTTTATGGAAGGTGGACCCCCAGAAAAGAGCTTTGTGTGTAGTATAAGTTTTCCTGAGATGTTGAACTGCCTTTGCTGATGGATTTTAAGTTTCTTTACCTCTTAAGTGATCTGTTCTAGGTTTACCTTTGAAATCTTTTGTTTACTTTGGCTAAGTGGCTAAGTATTGTTTCACAGTGACTTATGTGATTCCTACCTGACTGTTATAAACCCTTTGGATATTTATGAACAAGCCGTCCTAAATAATTGACTTCTAGCTAACTTTGGGATGCTTCAAAGGGCCCCTGAGACCTCCCAAAGAGATATATTAAACAAGCTGAGTTCATTTAACATGTTAAACTACATGGGAAGTGTTGTCAGAAGGAGTGATGAATCTTCTCAAATTACATTGTATGGTTGATGATACTAATATAGATATCCTAGAAATTATGTGACATTCATGAAAATCTGATATGTTCTGGTAAAATGCTGTCAGTTATAATTCTAGTTATCATATTAAAGTGTTTCAAGTCACAGCAATGACGAGATTACTTTGTCAATTTCAATTTAATCAGGTTTTAAACATGCCTTCTATGATTTCGCATGGATGCCTTTGCAAAAATACTGCTACTTCAAGATATATGGAAAAGACTTTTCTAAGCTTACCCGTAAACAACTTTTTTGTTTGTTATCTGGTAAGCTGGTACCAGACTGGAATTTAGCCTAGTCTCTAGGTTAAGAGAACACAGTTTTCTTAGAATGCAGCTTTCGATCACAGATTATGACTTTCTTTACCTTTCAGTGATTTATATTTGTTTTTATCATCTTTTTTTTTACTTCTGTAAAGTAAATAAGCATTATTTTAAGATTATGGTACATGTAGGATGGACCAAGCTTTCCCCACTCCTGCAAATTCCCTTAAGCCCTCAGATTCTTCTGATGGGACCAAGGTCTCACTTCCCTCCAGAGGGACAATCTAAGCTTTTTATCAGCTGACCTGCCCCTGATAGCAGAGTCAATTTGAGCACTATTTGGTCTATAATTTAGGCATGAAACTATGACTACATAAAGGAAAGATGACTTTTTGATGCAGGATGGCCATGATATTCTTTGGACTTAAGAGAAAATTGGTTAAATTGACACTTTTTCTCTTGGAAACTGCAAAGCTGGTTCTTTTAGCATATGCAATTGAAAACATCTAGGTGGTGTGGTCAGTTTTCATTCCAGTCCCAAAGAAAGGCAATGACAAAGAAGGTTCAAACTGCCGCACGATTGCACTCATCTCATACGCTAGTAAAGTAATGCTCAAAATTCTCCAAGCCAGGCTTCAACAATACATGAACTGTGAACTTCCAGATATTCAAGCTGGATTTAGAAAAGGCAGAAGAACCAGAGACCAAATTGCCAACATCCACTAGATCAAGGAAAAAGCAAGAGAGTTCCAGAAAAATATCTATTTCTGCTTTATTGACTATGCCAAAGCCTTTGACTGTGTGGATCACAATAAACTGGGGAAAATTCTGAAAGAGATAGGAATACCACACCACCTGACCTGCCTCTTGAGAAATCTGTATGCACGTCAGGAAGCAACAGTTAGAACTGGACATGGAACGACAGACTGGTTCCAAATAGGACAAGGAATATGTCAAGGCTGTTTATTGTCACCCTGCTTATTTAACTTTTATGCAGAGTACATCCCGAGAAACACTGGGCTGGATGAAGCACAAGCTGGAATCAAAATTGCCGGGAGAAATATCAATAACCTCAGATATGCAGATGACACCAGCCTTATGGCAGAAAGGGAGGAAGAACTAAAGAGCCTCTTGATGAAAGCAGTTGAATCCATGCAGGCTGAAGAGCACCAATGACAGCAGAGAGAAATAGTTCTTGTATTGCTTCCTACCAAAAAAAAAAAGAGAGAAGAAAACTTGTAACTCTTTTTCTGACACTCAGATCACAAAAGGGAGAAACTGCTATGAGTATGTGGATGGAAAGGACACCTCTTTGGCCAACTGGATGAGGTGAGTGCTGTGAGTCTGTAGTTTGTAGATGTCGGTCTTCCCTCAAGCCCACACCCCTTTATTTCTCAACCTATCTCCCTCAATAGCTTTCACATCTTCTTTCCTCTTTTCCCTCCATATCACACTCTCTCATTTCAAACGACATTAGAAAGAAAGAACTAAAAATATAGCATGTGCCCTCAAAACACAAGTCTATATGCTGGGGGACTTGAAAACAACTTGAGGAGTCTAGATTCACCAGGGACAGTTTAACTCACTTAATTGACACTTACCAAGCACTTTATGTTTCAGTTTAGACAGTGAACTTCATTACTGAAGCATATCACACAACCCATGTCCTTTTGGAGAACATACTGCAGAGAGACATTAGCCAATTGATTTTAGGAACTGCAAGAAGATCCAACCAGTCCATCCTAAAGGAGATCAGTCCTGGTTGTTCATTGGAAACACTGATGTTGAAGCTGAAACTCCAATACTTTGGCCACCTCATGCGAACAGTTGACTCATTGGAAAAGACCCTGATGCTGGGAAGGATTGGGGACAGGAGGAGAAGGGGACAACAGAGGATGAGATGGTTGGATGGCATCACCGACTCGATGGACATGGGTTTGGGTAAACTCTAGGAGTTAGTGGTGGACGGGGAGGCCTGGCGTGCCGCAATTCATGGGGTCGCAAGGAGTCGGACACGACTGAGCAACTGAAATGAACTGAACTGAACTTTAATTTTTCTATCTTTGAGTAACTGCACAGCACCAGGATAACCTAACATGGGAGACCTTGAGCCTATGTGGGCAACAAGCTCCCCAGGCTCGGTTCCAGTGAGAAGTGAGCCCTGAGGCCTGGGAAGGAATGAGGGGCAGGATGGCCATGAGCATGGCCATTCTCTGCGGGCCTCTCCTTTCATCAGGGCAGGCAGAAAGTGAATAAACTATTACTGTTCTGGGTCTCAAGCTATGTCAGAGCACTCTCCAAGTTTCAATGGGAGAGGGTGGGCAAGTAAATAGGACCCTGGATACACGTGGGGAGATTGAAGAAAAGCCTCGAGAGAGAAGGCAGGCTGGGGTGAGCGCTGAGGGCTGTGTGTTAGCCTAGAAGCACCAAGTCCTGTGGAATGAAAGAGAACTTAATTTAGAGTTTAGGGGAGCTGGAGGTCACTAGCCTCATGGACAGTCCAGGTGGAGACGAGTCTGGAACTGGGCTCTGGAAAATGGCTAATTAGGTAAGGAGAGAAAAGCATTCCAGCCAGGAAGAGGACCAGAAACAGGATCTGGAAATAGGAATTCATACGGCCTGGTCGAAGGTGTGAACAGAAGGTCCCCATGAGGGGCGGTGGGAGAGGCCCACGGCGGCCTCAGAGCCTGAAGGCAAGGAGCTGGGCATGGCCCGACCGTGGAGGGCACTCGTCACCTGAGGTTTCTTTCCCTCTCCCGGCCTCGACCCCAGGTATGTGAACTGTGCCCGGGACGACAAGGAGCAGAACCTGGTGGCCTTCCAGTATCACAGGCAGATCTTCTACCGAACCTGCCAGGTGGTCAGGCCAGGCTGTGAGCTGCTGGTCTGGTATGGGGACGAGTACGGCCAGGACCTCGGCATCAAGCGGGACAGCGGGGGGAAGAGCGAGCTCGCGGCCGGGAGAGGTGAGCGCCACCCCTCTTCCAGCGCCCCAGCCCATCCTGGGGAGCCTCCCTGGTCCGATTCCGAAGCAGAGTACAATTCAGTCTACAGTCAGTCAAGTCGCAATTAAAATGCCTCAGAATTTGATTCATTTCATATGACTGTTAGGAAAGATTTCTATATTAAAAATGTTAGTTCTACTTTTCAATATTTCACGCAAAAACTATGCCACATCACCTTCTGCTGAAAGGCTCAGAGACAAACAGCAAGTTTCCCAGCACCGACCCGCCCCCTCACCTCTCCCTGTTTCTCCCTCATTTCCTCCCATTTCTAAGCAACACGTGGACAGTGATTTGCATTCAGTCACTGTTTCAGTTTGTGGTCATGTGAGCTCATACTCTGTGCCAGACAGGGCTCCACGCACCGAAACAGACAGAACCACTGCCCTGGGGCAGCACGGGCTTCATACCAGACAGGGGCTGGTGCTCTGAGGAAAGCAGCGCAGGAAAAGTGCCTCGGATCAGCGTGAGCAGAGGGTGGGGTGTGGCGCAGGACGGTGGGGCAGGGTCTCTGCAGAGATAACACCCCTGGGAAAGGATTCAGGCAGGGGAGCAGCCAGTGCCGCAGCCCCAGGGCCGGGAAAAGAGCCCATGCCAGTGGTCGCAGGAGGAAGCACAGAGGGCGAGGAAGGAGCTGGATGGGACACGGAAACCTCAGGGCCCGTGTCCACGTGCAGGCCCCAGGGCTCTTCCTGGGTGACACAGAACAACCGTGCGGCTTTCAGCTGCAAGCGGCATGGTCTCTGTTCTGTGACGATGCTTTGGTTTGCTTTTGGGAAGAGACAGCAGCAGGGAGTCCCCCCAGAAGTCAGTTCACTCCCAGACATGAAGGGAGAGTGGGCTGGCTGAAGATGCACGGGAGTGAGGGTGTGAGGAGTCTGGCTGGAGGTGTATTTTTAAACAGGAATTCCTAGTGCATGTTAAATGGACTAAGACTGAATGAAATAAATGAGGTATGAATACAGGTGAGGCTTGAGAAAGGATATGCCTTTATTTTCTGATTTGTGGAAAACTCAGAGAGGAGCAATTTGTGAACCAGTTGGGGCAGCAAGAGCCAGAGATCTGTAGTCAGTGGGAACTGGGCCACTCGGTCTCATCCAGTCTGAAACCCACTTCCTGAAGAGATCGGCACAATGGCTGCTCTTTGAACCAGGAGCTGCAAAGTCACCTTTATTCACACCTGCTGAAACCACCCCCTGTGCTGCCTCCCATATGCAGAGAGCTTCAGGCCAGGCGCCCCTAACTTAATAGACCCTTTCCCCTCACAGGGAGCCACTCAGGAAGATTCTACCTAAGTCATCAAGAGTCTTATCTCTCAGTAGGGTAAAATACCTGTGGCCACGGTGACATGACTTTTCAGATACTTACACGCAGGGAAAGGTCCCTGCAGATCCACCTCTCTCAGGAAAGACGCTGCCTCTGATGCTGTTGGAAGGTCCCTAGTCTGAGTGATATGTAGAAAAGGCTGTTGACACAGGCTTCCTGGATTTCTGTAGATGTAGAGAATAAGAATAGAATGGAAAAGTGGACTGTAAAGACACACTTGATGGGAGACAAATCGTGCGCTGTCAACACTAAGATGATTAGTGGGCAGGCCTTACCATGGCAAACCAGCTACCTGACCAAAAGCTTCCTCTTTCAGCAAAACCGGAGCCCAATATCCACTCATGTGCCTCCTGCTCTCTGGCCTTCTCCAGTCAGAAATTCTTCAGCGAACACGTCCAACACAGTCACCCCTCTCAGACACTCCTGAGATCATCTGAAAGAGACCATCTCCAAGCAGAGGATCTCTGCCCAGGGAATCAAAATCAGCAGCAGCGATATTCCGATCCACACAGCCCGAGTGACAAACCTGAGGGTCACGAGGCAAAAAAAAGGCCCCAACCTTTGCTGAAAAGCATAAGGCTGAAGAGGATTTCAAGGGCCTCTTCCTACTCACCCAGAGGGCAAGTGGGGGGTTCTGGGGTGCATGAGAGAATGACAGAAGAGCCCAGCACAAGCCAGAAACTGAATCCAGAGGACACAGGCAAATTATTCATGGGGGCAGGAGTCTCAAGGATTATAAAAGCCAAGCACGGAGAGTGTGGGCAAGTCTCCAAGGATAGGTCAAGTCTCATCACAAACCAGAGGACATACACAGGGGAGAAGCCCTATGTTTGCAGGGAGTGTGGGCAAAGCTTCAGTCGTAAGTCCCATCTCATCACACACCAGAAGACACACACAGGGGAGAAGCCCTATGTGTGCAGGGAGTGTGAGTGAGTCATGACCAACAAACCACATCTTAGCCACAGGAAGATTACTGCAGCCACCCCATGCCTCAGCTCTAAGGGGCCTCAGAGGAGGTCTATGACCCGTTACTGTCCCCAAGAGTATGAGGAGAGACTTCCCAGGTGGTCTAGTGGCCAAGATTCCAATGCAGAGACCCATGTTCAATACCTGATTGGGGAACTAACTCCCACATGCTACAACTAAGACGTAGTGCAGCCGAATAAATAAATACATAAATAAACATTTTAAAGAAAGAGTGTGATAAACACAGAATTGATTAAATAGACCTTCCACTTTCATGACAGGAGAGGAAGTAGATAAACAGCAGAGGGTTTCTTAAGTGTCAATTGCCTTCATGGTTTTTTGTACTCCTAATAAATTTTGTCTCCAAACAAATCTGAAGCCCAGACTACGTACTTATTCCCCACTTATTACTGAGAGCAGTGGGCTCCAGTGGTAGCTGAACCCCTGGGAAGGCATAATTCTGGAGCCAACTCAGTTAGGTCATGGGACAGTCGGTTCCTGGGTCCAGGGAGAGGAATCTAGGGTTTGAGACAGACTCACCAGGGAAGAGAATTCCTCGGCCTCCTGGGAAGTGTGGTCTCTCCTCCTTATAGACCTCGACTCTCCTTTGGCCTCTCCTGGTTGTCCTCTGGTTTCCTCTGACTTCTGTGGCCTCAAAGGTGAAGGCCTCATGCATGTGTGTGTGTGTGTGTGTGTGTGTGTCTGTGTGTGTGTGTGTGTGTGTGTGTGCCTTGCTCAGCCTGGACCATCTGGTCTTTGCCACTCCCTCAGGGTCATCACAGCATCTGGACTCCAGATTCAACCACAGGGATCCAGTTCTCAGCCCTGCCCTCAGCAGCTCTGTGACCTGGGGCAAGATGCTCAGCCTCTCTGTGTCTCTATTCTTATCTGTGATACGCGGTGGAGTCAGCAGCATTTTAGTCTGATGCATGAGCACAAGGAGAATCTGGCAGAGGCTGGCTGAGAATGCAAACCCCACCTTTGCTGTTCTTTGTGTTTTTTTCTTTAACTTTTTCTAATTTTTTAATAGAAGGATAATTGCTTTACAGAATTTTGTTTTCTGCATGTCCTTCAGCCCCCACACCTTCCAGGTCTTCAGAGCTAGATGAGGAAGGGGCCGTTTAGGCACTTGGCTGCCCTGATGAGTGGGTGTGAAGTCAGGGCTGCTAAGGGAGGGTGACCTCCCTTCCCACCACTGCCGTTCCTGCTGAGCTGGGCAGCCCCAGAGCCCCTCCACAGACAGGCAGTGCCGACAGTCGTCCGCCTGCCAAGAACAGAGCCTGGAGCCGCGTGTGTCCGACCCCCATCCCACCCCCACACGAAGGGTCCTCAAAGCCCACACAGCGGCTTCTCTATGCACGGGCCTCGTACCTGTGTCCACATGCTCTGGCCAACGGTGTCATGACCTTGAAATTCTTAACTATGGAATAGTTCATCCTTACACGTCCCTTTTATGAGTGAAGTCTGATGGACCCCGGGGTGTGCTGTGAGCAGAGCAGATACGCACAGCACGGGTCCCAGGGGTGACCAGGCTGCACGAAGGGACAAGGTGGACACAAAGGCCCCCCGGTGAGTGAAGGTGGGGACCGCATCAGGAAGCCACTCTTGCTTAGACCCAGAACTGAGCTCCGACACAGAGTGGAGACAATGGCGATCTAAAGAGTCGACCACACCCTCCCCTCTGTGAATGACCTCTGCCCTGGCCTCATCCTTCCAGGATGTGTTTAGGAGGCTGAGGTCCGCCCAGTCACCAGAAGACACCAAGGGGAGAGTGGGCCACAGGGCAGGGGGCGGAGGGTGCAAACTCCAGGACTGGGGGCGACGGCCCTCAGTTCCCTCCCTGTGCCAGGCTTCTGAAGCGTCTCTACATGAACCATGTCAGTAATAACCACCCATTATTATTTTCTCGTTTCTTTCATGCTTTCTCAAAGGAACACGTTTGTCTGTGGCTTGGTTTCCCTACAGGAAGGGAAGCCATATAGACTCCCCATCTTCTGCGGCTTTAGGCAGGGGCCACGGGAGGGAGAGTTAAGGGTGGTGCAGGCAGAGGGGCTTCAACTGAAATACGGTGGGGACCGAGCAACTTGCAGGGGCTTCTCACCTGCACCTCCCACCGGAGCTGAGCCTGGAATCCCCTGGGAGCCTGAGCAATTCATAGCTTCTCCCTCCCCTCTGCTCCCCTCTCTTCCCCTCAAAAAGCTGACTCCTGGGCCAGCCCACAACACCCCCAAATCCCCCATCACCCACAGCCCCGCACAGGCCCTCCCTCACAGAAGTGGGACGACCTGCATGGTGGTGGGGACGGTGTGTGACCCCAGAGCTTTGGGTCTCAGCTGACCTTGAGCAATGGGACTGGTGCTTTACACAGCCTCCCAGCCCAGGGAGCTGCCAGCAGCCACAAGCCACGACCTGAAGCAGGGGTGGGGTGGGGTGGGGATGTGAGCTGTCTGAGGTCCCATCCTGTCCCCACGACAGCGGCCAGGCCTCACCTGACACCGTGACTGCCCTGCACGGGCACACAGAACAGCAGCAGTCACGGGGACGGACAGCCAGCTGCCTCCGCCGCAGGCTCCACTCTGACTGCAGCGGTCCCACGGCTGTACCAGCCCCGCCTGCGCGCCGCTCTGCTTGGCTGCCAGGGCTCAGGGACCCTGCGTGAGTCGGTGAGGGCAGAGGTCCAGAAGCCAAGCCTGTCTTCAGCCACCAGACCCACCATGGTTGCCAGACTCATGAGCCCAACCGGGATCTGAAGCCTTTGGGAGAATGACACCACAGACTCTGACCTCAGAGCTCAGACCCCTGAAAACTTACTAAACAGGTAGCTTTTAGTCTTTTTTTAAAGGAGGAGGTTGGCAGGAAGGAGGGAGGGGAATGACTTCCTTGGTGGTTAAGAATCCACCTGCCAATGTAGGAGACATGGGTCCAATCCCTGATCTGGGAAGATCCCACCTACCATGGAGCAACTAAGCCCATGCACAACTACTGCAGCCATGAAATTAAGATGCTTTCTCCTTAGAAGAAAAGTTATGACCAACCTAGCATATTAAAAAGCAGAGATATTACTTTGCCAACGAAGGTCCATCTAGTCAAGGCTATGGTTTTTCCACTAGTCATGTATGGATGTGAGAGTTGGACTATAAGGAAAGCTGAGCACCAAAGAATTGATGCTTTTCAACTGTGGTGTTGGAGAAGGCTCTTGAGAGTCCAGTAGTCTTCAAGGAGCATGAACCAGTCCATCCGAAAGGAAATCAGTCCTGACATATTTATTGGAAGGACTGATGCTGAAGCTGAAACTCCAATACTTTGGCCACCTGATGCCAAGAGCTGACTCATTTGAAAAGACCTTGATGCTGGGAAAGATTGGAGGTGGGAGGAGAAGGGGATGACAGAGGATGAGATGGTTGGATGGCATCACTGACTCAATGGACATGAGTTTGAGTAAACTCCGGGAGTTGGTGATGGACAAGGAGGCCTGGTGTGCTGCAGTCCATGGGGCCACAAAGAGTCGGACAAGATTGAGCAACTGAACTGAACTGAACTGATTCTTAAAGATCTTATTCAGAAAATCAAAAGACAAGCCACAATCTGGGAGAGAAGTATTTGCAAAACTCATATCTGATGAAGGATTTGGACTCAAAATAGACAAAGACCTCTTGAACAGCCCCATAAAAAACGAATAAAGATCTGAACAGACACCCAGCCAAAAAAAGATATACAGATAGTCAAAAACAAAAACATGCTCAACATCATACACCATTAGGGAATTATAAATTAAAATCATGAGATATCACATCACACATATTACTAGGACTGTAAATTCTAAATATATGACAATATCAATTACTGGAGGCTGAGGAACAGCAGGAATGCCCCCTCACTGCTGGTAGGATGCATGCATAGCCACTTTGTAACACAGTTGGGCAGTTTTCTCCGAAGCTAAACAAACCTCACCTTGGGATCCAACAATCATTATTTCCAGTATTTAAGAAACTGCTTTGAAAAATCCATGCCCAAATGCAAACAAAGATGAACTTAGGTACAGCAGCGCTATTCATAATAGTCAAAAACTTGAAGGCAAGTAGAGTAGGCCACCCCAAAATAAGCCTCTCTGGTGTGAGGATTATTTACATCGGCTTCAAGGGGAAAAAAAGAGGACTCCCAGTAAACTAAGTAGCAATTGCCTTTTGTGAAGGACATTTACAACAGAGAAATCTCTGCATTTAAGGGTTGCCCCTGTTTGCACCAGAAATAGAAGGATAATTAACTCAAGTAACTTATCAATGGAAAGGTCCTATCTTAAATCTACCAACAATCATCCTTCTTTACTGTGTCTTGATGATAACCTTCCATAACTGGCTTCTCTCATTCCCCAAGGTCTTACTTCTGTTTTCAGCTGAAGATGGTATTTAAGGTGATGACTTAGGACATTTCAGGGACTGACTCAGTTTTCTTTGGTAGCTCCCCTGTATACAGTAGGCATTTGTTGTTTTAGTCACTAAGTCATGTTCAACTCTGGGATCCCATGGACTGTAGCCCCCCAGGCTCCTCTGTCTATGGGATTCCTCAGGCAAGAATACTGGAGTGGGTTGCCAACTTCTCCAGGGGATCTTCACAACCCAGAAATCAAACCCATCTCCCCTGTTTTGCAAGCCATCAGGGAAACATAGAGGAGGTATGCTTCTGTTTTTTCTCCTGGTGATTTGTCTTTTATTATGGAAGGGCAGAATGAAAATTGTTTTTCTTCCCATACACATGCAATGGAGTATTACTCATCAGTAGAAAGGAATGAACCACCAACCCTCAAAAGGCATGGTTAAATCTCACGTGCATATTACTCAGTGAAAGAACGCAGTCTGAAGAGACAGCGTGAAGCCTGACCTCATTGATGAGGGATGGGCTGGGTTTGGTGGGTCCTCCTGTTTCCTGGATCTCAGAGGGAGCAGGCTCCAGGGGGCCATGGAGCAGATATGTGCAGTTCTGCTGCAGATAAGAAATTCAAACTGAAATAGAGATGAATATCTTATGATTTCTCCAAAATAGTTACAGAACAATCAACTGGAAACCATATGAAATGAAATGACTGTAAACACAAACTGTAAAACTTACACCAAATTCACTCAGATTCATTAACAGACATGTAAAATGCAAAACAATCAAAATTACTTGTATATATAAGAAAATATACATGACCTTGGCTTTGGTCTGCAGATCATGAGCTTTGAGTTGTAACACAGAAAACACCAATATACAAAAGAAAAAAATATGTGGACTTTATAAAATAAAAGATTTCTCCTCTGAAAGACCTTATTCAGAAAGTCTAAAGACAAGCAACAAACTGGGAGAATAATATTTGCAAACACATATCTAATAAAGGATTTGGACCTAAAATAGACAAAGACCTCTAAAATAGCCCCAGTTTAAATTAAAAAAAAAATGGGTAAGGATCTAAACAGAAACACCTGGCCAAAGGAGATATGCAGATGCTCAATATCATAGAAAAATTATACAAAAGTATCATACTACTAGGGAATAACAATTAAAATCATGAGTAAACACACTGCACCTATTAGCACTGCTGAGCTCCGAATATATGACAGTAGCGATTGCTGGAGTGTGAGGAACAACAAAAGCTCTCCTTCATTGCTGGTGGTGTTGAAGGAAGGGGGACCCCTTCCAGGCCCCGAAATTGGGCTCTTGTCTAACACTCGGAAATGAACTGTCCGAGGACACACACGTGCTGACAAAGAAAGGGATTTTATTGGGAAGGGCGCCCGGGTGGAGAGCAGTAGGGGAAGGGAACCCAGGTTTTATGGTGATGGGATTAGTTTCCAGGTTGTCTTTAGCCAATCATTCTGACTCAGAGTCCTGCCTGGTAGTGCTGAAGGAGGAAAGTAGGCCAAACAGATTCCATCTTGAAAATCAGTCTCCATCATGAAACCACTGTGAAATTTGGACTATATGCCTGGGTGCTCACCCGATGGACACTAAATTATATGCCCAGTATCCATGGAGACGACGTATCAATTGGAAAACTGACCCCCGGATAAAAGGCCTTCAGGACTGTCACCAAGGGAGTGTACTAATTTACCCCAAAGCAAAACAAATTATCTGTACAATATCTATTAATATATGTTACCCTGTTTATCCAACTAAGACTTACTGCATATAAATCACAGCTAGCCTTGATTATATCTCTCCTTTACACTATCCAGACTAGTTTCAAGGAATCTGGGGATGTGGGTTTAGACACGTACACTTATGGTATATAAGGTTGTCACACAAACTGGTCAGGGTCCTTGGCTAAGAGGAGACTCTGTAATAAATTGCACTCCACTATTTGCGTTGTCCTTCTGAGTGAGTTTGCTTCCCGGAGAACATGGCTACAACAGTGCACACCCTGTTCAGCCAAGATGGATGCCAGCGAGGATTCTAGGAGGTGGTTGGACATATGGTGTCTCCTTTTGACCTTTCCCGAACTCTTTCGGTTGGTGGTGGCTTATGAGTTCCATGTTCCTTACCAGGACCTCCAGTCATAAAACAACTCATGCAAATGGTTACCATGGTGCCTGGGCAGGGTGGGCGGTCTCAGTCAGTGTGCTTCCCCTAACAGTGGGATGCCAGTACAGCCACTTTGTAAGACAGCTGGGCATTTTGTTCCAAAGCTAAACAAGTCTCACCTTGGGATGCTCAGTATTTACTCAACTGCTTTGAAAACCTATCTCCAAATTCAAACAAGGAGGAAATTATGCACAGCAGCACTATTAATAATAGCTAAAAACTTGAACAAATAAGGATGTCCTTGAATGCACAAGCAAAGTGGGATACATCCATGTCAAGGCAAACAGAATACGCCGCCCCAAGAAATGCCTTTCTGGCATAAGGAATATTTCAGTCTCATTAAAAAAAAAAACAAACAGGAATCTCAGAAAACTGTATGGAGATGAAGTACATTTACAATAGAAAAATTTCCATATATAAGGGCTATCCCTCTTTGCACCAGAAATGGAAGGATGATTAAACCTCAAGTAGCTCTTTTCAATGATGGAGCCCTGACTTAAATCTGCAAACAATCATACATTTCTTTACTGTGTTTTGCGTGATAACCTCCCCCAAGGACTTTCTCCTATTGTTTTTATCTGAAGATAGTATTTTAAATAATGGCCTTGGACGTTACAGGGAGTACCTCACTTTTTCTGGGTAGCTCTTGTATATACAGGAGGTAGGTGCTTAGTCGCTCAGTCATGTCCGACTCTTTGCGACTCCATGGACTGTAACCCGCCAGTCTCCTCTGTCCAGGGGGGTTCTCCAGGCAAGAATACTGAAGTGAGTTGCTGTGCCCTCCTCCAGGGGATCTTCCCAACCCAGGGATCGAACCCAGGTCTCCCACATTGCAGGTGGATTCTTTACCATCTGAGCTGCCAGGAAAACCCATACAGGAGGTATACAGGTTATTAAACTTCTGTTTTTCTCCTGGTAATCTGTTTTTTCTTTTTTACAAGGGAAGTCTCTACCAAAAATCTGGAAGGGTAAAAGGAAAATTGTTTTTCTTTACAAGCATAAGCAATGCAACACCACTTAGCAATAGAACGGAATGAACCATCAGCTCATACACTGTTAGTGAAAGAATCCAGTGTAAAGAAGCTGCACACACTATTGAACTCAACGAGGCAGCAGTTGTAACCAGGGAGGGTTAATTTTAAATTTACACTGGCTCTGCTTCTATGACTGTAACTCTTTTTTGTTATAATAAATATACATAATGGCCTGCCTCTGGGAGATAATCTGAGCCCCCTATGAAGGACTGTAAGCAAGTGAGACTAACACATCCCCCTGCCTGAGGCTTGCCATTCTAGGAGACATCTGCAAGGATTGAAAAGTCTTCTTGCTGTGTTTCCTCACCTGCCCCCATTTCTGATCCATAAAAGAGCCTGGCTACCAGGCCCTGACAAGATGGATATTTTGAGGCACTAGCCTGCCGTCTTCTCAGTCAGCTGGCTCCCCAATTAAAGTCTCTTCATTGCCTCGACACCTTGTCTCTTGGATTCATTGGCCTGTTGTGCGACGAGCAGAGTGAGCTTGGACTTGGTAACACAGTGAGCAGGGCATGAAGCAGGATCTTAATTCCCTGCCTAGGAACTGACCCCGGCCAGCCTGGATGAAACCCAGGAATCCTAGACACCAGAGCAGCAAGGGCTACAGGCTAGAAGATGTTTTCCCTTGACTCTTTGTCCCAGGGGAAAATGCATTTATCCTGGAGGCAGAGACTGTAAATGCAAGTATAAAATTCATTATCATAGACATAGCGTACCAACAAGTGGTAGAGCACATAGAGAAACCATTTGTTTAGTTGAGACAGAAGCAAGGCACAGACGCGCATCCGGAGAGAAAGTGTGTGGGCAGGCCCCCCCCCCCCCCCCACCGGGGAGGAGCAGCGCAGTAAAGAGACGGTTAAGTCATTCATACAGGTCGGATCTTCCGGTTCTTTGTCTTCCTTCAGCCAGTTATCTGGTTTCTTTTTCAACCTGATCTATGCTGGGACCCTCCCCTTGGTGTGCACACACCCCTCAGCCAAGATGGACCTCAAAGTGAGGGGAGGCGCAAGACTCATTATGGCCTGGCACTGTCCCCAGACTTTCAACCCACAAAGAGCCTTCCTGTGCATGTGGAGTATCTCCTTTGTCCCAAAAGACGGGGAGCAGCAATTCCTGAATCCTTTTCTCACACAGGGTTTTGCCCCTCTTTGTCCTTGCCTTGACTATTACCTTGACTATTGCCATAACTGTTACTTGAACGTGTTTCCAAGAGACAAACCCTGGCTATTTACCCTGTTTCTGTTGTTACTTCCATTTCAGAAGGCAAAAGAGGCTGATTGTAAATGCCTTAACTGGCGTCCAGCTATCTCTTGTCTCAGGAAATGCTAACCGTTGTGAGTATCCAGCTGAAGCCCACTTCTTCATGCCCTGTGAAATGCAAACAGGAGGCCAGTTGCTAGTGTCTAACCTGGAGCCCAGCTATCTCCTACATCACTGTGACCCCATTTATGACATCCTGGATGAGGCAAAGCTACACAGATAATAAGCAGATCATGGGGTGGGGGTTTAAAGGAGTCCATGTGATACTTTCGAATGGATACCTGTCACTATGCATTTGTCTGAGCCTGCAGATGTGTATAGCCCAAGGGGTCGATTATAATCTATTTGATTTTAGTTATTTTGGGTGTAGGAGTGGAACACACAATGGGACACCGCATCTGACTGTAATAGAACTACATAGAAAAACCTCACCGTGCGGGATGAGGCAAAAGGCGCTGACAGCTTTGGAAATGAGCAGAATCTGTAGACTAAAGGCAAAATGGAGCTTTCATAAACAGTGGGCTTGATTTTACAGAGGTCTCTCCAGGGTGTGGCAGCTGAGAATGCTCAAACCTCTGAACTGTCATCTGGAAAGGAGCAGCACACAGAGAAACGGCGGAGGGTGGGCACCGGGTTCCTCACTGTGGGACTGACAGCTACACATAAAGGGAGAGAGGGCCCCTGCCCTGGTGACCCTGGGTCTGGGCTTCCTGGGAGGATGACGTGGGGAGCTGACTGGCCGGGGAAACGCACAGACCTCTGCACTGGGAAGGCCCTGCACACGCAGGAACCTCACGCCCCATGGTTTCCCCATACCCGCTGGAAACACTCAGCCCTCCATGATATGCGAGGTGCAGATTTTAAGACATTCTTGACCCCAGGCAGGTACAGGAGTGTGAGGGTCTTCCTTACCCTTAAACTATCACAGAAGCCAGGCGCTGGAGCCTGGAGCCAGGATGGGGATGCCTGGGCCTCTAACCAGCAGCTGGTTGGAAGGAGGAGCCAGTCCTGAGGGCAAGAGCTCCCTGTCGTCTGTGAGCCTCGGGGCCCTGATGGGGCTCATCGCCAGTGAGGACACGGGCAGGGCCGGCAGTGGTTCTGTTTTCCCAGGGACCCTTTGATGAAAAGGCTTCCCGGGTGGCTCAGTGGTAAAGAACCCACCCGCCAATGCAGGAGACACAGGAGAAGGGGATTCGATCCCTGGGTTGGGAAGATTCTCTGGAGGAGGAAATGGCAGTCCACTCCAGCATTCTTGCCTGAAAAATTCCAAGGGCAGAGGAGCCTGGCAGGCTACAGTCCCCAGGGTCAGACATGACTGAGCATGGTCACATGCCCTTTGATGAAACCATGCAACACTGGGCTCAGAAGTCTCCTGACAGGGTTTCAGACTGACATGGGGGTTTTATAGGAACAGAGAAAGAAGCTGAGCTCCTGACAGGCAGCCCTTTCTGGCTGTGAGTTGATTCCACCAGGACTGCACCACAGTCACCCGCGTGGAGTCTGCTATGACCCACATGCGCCTGCCCGGCCTCTCCTCTTCCTGCAACGATTCCAGTGATATTTCCAGCCTGGACCCTCTCCCAGACCAGGTGCATCTGTCCAGCCACCGCATCCCCGTCTCACCTTGAGGGCCAAGAGGCCTCACAGAGGACTGTGACCCTGCTGCACCCACACCCAGGAGGCAGCCTGACCTCCCCTGGTTGCTGAGCCCAGACGCCCAGGGCCTCCCAGTCTTCCACTTCCTTGTGCCCCAGCGACTGCCAGTTCCCCCTCCAGAGCCTATGGCCAGTCCCCACACTGATTTCCCTCTAGGGCCATAACCTTGGCTCAAGCCTGATCCCTCCATCAGGCCCTAACAAAGCTCCCTGCCCCCACGGTGAATCTTACACCCCATCTCAACATGGTCTTTCTAAAGCATAAACTATGGAACCACATGCTGGGGTCATAGGGCAATATTTCCAGAATTAGCTAAGCTCCATGGCAACCACTGTCATGGGCCATTCTATTTGTCATTCGTCATTCTGGCCCTTGGACTTCCCTGGTGGCTCAGAAGGTAAACTGTCTGCTTACAATGTAGGAGACCCAGGTTCAATCCCTGGGTCAGGAAGATCTTCTGGAGAAGGAAATGGCAACCCACTCCAGTTTTCTCGCCTGGAAAATCCCATGGACAGAGGAGCCTGGTAGGCTACAGTCTATGGGGTCGCGAAGAGTCAGACACGACTGAGCGACTTCACTTCACTTTTCACTTCACATTCTGTCCCTAAATAGCAAGTTCCAACCTCCATATTAGGCAAGGTGGACAATCAAAAGACCCCCAACCAATGAGAACACCATCCCATTTCATAGGAACTTTCTTTGTCCTGAGACTATAAAAATTAGCTCAAGCCCATGAAAGAGATCAGCTCTTCCTGGTCGGTCAGGAAGTCTGCCCGCTGTCTCATCAGTGGCCCTCCCTACCTCAGTCCTCTGTTCTCAGCAAATTCTCTCTAAAAGACTGTCTGCTCTGCCTGTGTTTCTCTCTGTCTCTCTCCCTGCCCTGTAAGGACACAGTGTTGCACATCTTATCCTTTGCTTATACTCACAACACTCCCTTTCCCTTGTAGTTACATATCAGAAAGGCCATAGAGTCACTTAACTGCTAGACTCAATTACTGGGCTATTGACACCAGCCCAGGACTGTTTTTGACAAGATCCTAACACCTCTGTTCCCCATCTCTAAGTCCTGACTGCAAGCCCTCGTCTTATATAAGCCCCTGGACTCCTCATGGGAGGGGGTGCAGTTCTCAAAGCATGACCCTACAGGGTTTCCCTCTTCATTGGCTGGAAATTTCTTTTAGGAAGTTCTATGTTCTGTAACTTCAGAGTTAAATTTTTATGCCTTCAAAGATTGTATAAGGTATTCAGCACAGACCTTTTTCAATTTATAAATCGAGCCAAAGCAAAATTCCTATTTTTAAATAAGAGGTTCTGGGATCACCAGAGTAGGGTAAAGCTGAGGAAGTCAGGCCCTTTTTGCCTCAGTTTCGTTCAGTTCAGTCACTCAGTCATGTCCGACTCTGCAACCCCATGGACTGCAGCACATCAGGCCTCCCTGTCTATCACCAACACCTGGAGCTAACTCAAACTCAAGTCCATTGAGTCGGTGATGCCATCCAACCATCTCATCCTCTGTCATCCCCTTCTCCTCCTGCCTTCAATCCTTCCCAGCATCAGGGTCTTTCTCAGTGAGTCAGGATTCGCATCAGGTGGCCAAAGTATTGGAGCTTCAACTTCAGCATCAGTCCTTCCAATGAATATTCAGAGCTGATTTCCTTTAGGATGGACTGGTTGGATCTCCTTCCAGTCCAAGAGACTCTGAAGAGTCTTCTCCAACACCACAGTTCAAAAGCATCAATTCCACAGCGCTCAGTTTTTTTAAGGTCCAACTCTCATGTCCATACATGACTACTGGAAAAACCATAGCTCTGACTAGACAGACCTTTGTCAGCAAAGTATGTCTCTTCTTTTTAATGTGCTGTCTAGGTTGGTCATAGCTTTTCTTCCAAGGAGGAAGCGTCTTTTAATTTCATGGCTGCAGTCACCAACTGCAGTGATTTTGGAGCTCAAGGGAAAAAAAAAAAAAACACTCTCACTGCTTCCACTGATTCCGCATCTATTTGCCATGAAGTGATGGGACTGAATGCCAAGATCTTCGTTTTTTCAATGTTGAATTTTAAGCTAGCTTTTTCACTCCTCTTTCACTTTCATCAAGACGCTATTTAGTTCTTCGCTTTCTGCCATAAGGGTGCTGTCATCTGTGTAACTGGGGTTATTCAGGCAGCCTCTCCCTCTCGGTGCTGGGAAACCCAGTTCCAGCCTCCTGCCTGAGAATGCAGCCTTCTAACTCCTGAGAACCCCCAGCAGTGCACTGTGGACCCTGAAGGGACTCGTCTAGAAGGGCTGTTTGTGAGATGCTGTAGGGGGAAAGGGGTGAGACTCAGGCCAATCTTCTTTGCTCAGGCACATCCCACTCATTTATTACACAGCCAGGAAGCCAGCTGGCCCTAAGGCTCCGCTTGCCCCCAGGATCCAAAGGTGGGCATGGGAAAGTGCTACCACCTTGTGGCCATTTTCTGTAACTACAACATGACAACAGGAACCTCAGCTCAATCCACAAGGCCTGGGCTTCCCTTCCAGCCAGCTGCCCCCACGGAATGGCAGCTGATGTTTAGAAAGCCAACTGCCAAAGGAAAATCGCCCTGACACCCTTAAAGGAGAAGAAAGAAAGAAAAAACCAGAAAGCACAGACGCACTCAACCTCCCCCACCAAACAAGGCGCTCATCATCCCTGATTAACGCAGGAATGCCAATGGAAAGGACAATGGGAAGTCACATTGCAACACTCACAAATGCCAACATGGCAAGGCTATAGGCAATCAACATGGCAGAGAGTCTGGAGGAAGAAGAACCACCCTGGACTGTGGCTGGGAGCACCCATTGACAGCAGCCGCTAGAAGGGAGACAGCAGACTCTGAACGCCTGAAAGAAACACTCTCAAGTCAGGCCTTATGTCATTCCCACACCTTGGCCTGTATCCTGAGAGCTCCATCGATCAAAAGGCACATGCACCCCAACAGACCGCCACCACTGCTTCCTTCAGGAGCCTAGATGTGCAACCTGCAAAATCCCCAACGAGAGACTGAAGCTTAAAGAAAACGTTGTACACAGTTCCTGTAGACGGTTTCTCACTCACAGAAAAAAAAAGATATGGAAAGTAGGGAACTCCAACCCTGGGAGACACGGATGGATGGCCCATGAAGGATCAGAGGCCAAGAGTAGTCAGGCAGGCAGAGGAAGAACTGGGTATATGAGGTGTAGTCTAGGCCAAGTGAGGACAGAGAGAGAAGGCGACAAACTGACATCCCAGGAAGAGATGCTGAGAATTTGAAGTCAAAAAAAGGGTTTTGGAAAGAAAGAAAGAGCACGGCCTGGAACAAATTAGCAAGTAAGTACCCAAAGCGAAAGCAGATCTGTACCTGTAATGAATCACCCACGTGGGCTGTACCCTTTCCTCCTCCCTTCCAACCACACAGACATACAACTCTGTAGCTCTAAGAGATGATCCATACCAGTTATCTGTTATCTTCCTGCTTTCCATTGGCAAAAAAAAAAGAAAGAGTACCTGAAGTATAAAAGGCATGAAGACCTGATGCTCACCACTAAGCTCGACCTCCTAAGGCAGATAGTCTCCCCAACACCATAGAGAAAACCCATAGATGATTTCATACCTGAATCAGGCGACTGTGCAGTGACAACCGTCACAGCAAGTCAATTGGACTATGCTGCGGGTAGTATTGGTAAGATGTTAAAGAAAGGGGAAGGAAAGCAGTGTCTACTGTATGACGTTGGACCTCCCTAAGTTGGGACGCTACCGCATCCCTGGAGGCCGAGAAGGCTTGAGTCCCACTGCTAAACTGGGGTGGGGTCAAAACAGTCTGGCAGTGAACAATTTTTAAAGGTTTAGTGTGTGCTGTGTCAGGCTGGGACAAAATTACATTGTGGGATCGAGGCCGCTAGAAATTTCAAGGCAAAATTTAGCCAGTCTTCACCTCTGCTGGTCCTGGGGATCTTAGCTCAAGCCTCCTTCCTGACAACGCTGCCTCCTGGCATAGAAGCACCCTCAGTAGTGTACTGTGGACCCTAAAATGATGAGTCTGGATTGGGTGTTTGTGTGATGCTTTATGGGGAAATAGTAGCGAGACTCAAGGCCTTTTCTGTTTATTCAGGTAGAATCCAGATAGATAGTTCAGGTAGAATCCAAAACACAGAAAACTAATTAAACTGATCACAACAACCACAGCCTTGTCTAACTCAAAGAAATTATGAGCCATGCCATGTAGGGCCACCCGAGACAGACAGGTCATGGTGGAGAGTTCTGACAAAATGTAGTCCACTGGACAAGGGAATGGTAAACCACTTCAGTATTCTTGCCTTGAGAATCCCATGAATGGTACAAAAAGGCAAAAAGATAGGACACTGAAACATAAACTCCCCAGGTCAGTAGGTGCCCAACATGCTGCTGGAGAAGAGGAGAGAAATAGCTCCAGGAAGAATGAAGAGATGGAGCCAAAGTGAAAACAATGCCCAGTTGTGGATGTGACTGGTGATGGAAGTAAAGTCCCATACTATAAAGAGCAATACTGAATAGGAACCTGGAATGTTAGGTCCATGAATCAAGGTAAATTAGAAGTGGTCAAACAGGGGATGGCAAGAGTGAACATCAACATTTTAGGAATCAGTGAACTAAAATGGACTCTAATGGGTGAATTTCACTCAGATGACCATTATATCTACTACTGTGGGCAAGAACCCCTTAGAAGAAATGAAGTAGCCCTCATAGTCAATGGAAGAGTTGGAAATGCAGTACTTGGGTGCAGTCTCAAAAATGACAGAATGATTTCTGTTCGTTTCCAAGACAAACCATTCAATATCACAGTTCCATGTCTAGGCCCCAACCAATAATGCTGAAGAAGCTGAAATTGAATTATTCTATGAAGACCTACAAGATGTTCTAGAATTCACACCCAAAAAAGATGTCCTTTTCATCATACGGGACTGGAATGCAAAAGTAGGAAGTCAAGAGATACCCGGAGAAACAGGCAAAATTGACCTGGGAGTACAAAATGAAACAGGGCAAAGGCTAACAGAGTTTTGCCAAGAGAACGCACTGGTCATAGCAAACACCCTCTTCCAACAACACAAGAGAAGACTCTACACATGGACATCACCAGATGGTCAATACCGAAATCAGATTGATTATATTCTTTGAGCCGAAGGTGGAGAAGCTCTATACAGTCAGCAAAAAACAAGACCGGGAGCTGACTGTGGCTCTGATCATGAACTCCTTATTGCCAAATTCAGACTTAAATGGAAGAAAGTAAGGAAAACCATTAGACCATTCAGGTATAACCTAAATCAAATCCCTTACGATTCCACAGTGGAAGTGAGAAATAGATTCAAGGGATTAGATCTGATAGACAGAGTGTCTGAAAAACTATGGATGGAGATTTGTGACGTTGTACAGGAGACAGGGATCAAGACCTTCCCCAAGAAAAAGAAATGCAAAAAGGCAAAATGGTTGTCTGAGGAGGCCTTACAAATAGCTGTGAAAAGAAGAAAAGCGAAAGGAAAAAGAGAAAAGGAAAGATATACCCATTTGAATGCAGAGTTCCAAAGAAGAGCAAGGAGAGATAAGAAAGCCTTCCTCAGGGATCAATGCAAAGAAATAGAAGAAAACAATAGAATGGGAAAGACTAGAGATCTCTTCAAGAAAATTAGAGATACCAAGGGAATATGTCATGCAAAGATGGGCTCAATAAAGGACCAAAACGGTATGGACCTCAGAGAAGCAGAAGATATTAAGAAGAGGTGGCAAGAACACACAGAAGAACTATACAAAAAAGATCTTCATGACCCAGATAACCACAATGGTGTGGTCACTCACCTAGAGCCAGACATTCTGGAATGTGAAGTCAACTGGGCCTTAGGAAGCATTGCTACAAAAAGCTAGTGGAGGTGATAGAATTCCAGTTGAGCTATTTCAAATCCTAAAAGATGATGCTTTGAAACTGCTGCACTCTATATGCCAGCAAATTTGGAAAACGCTGCAGTGGCCACAAGACTGGAAAAGGTCAATTTTCATTCCAATCCCAAATAAGGGCAATGCCAAAGAATGCTCAAACTACCACACAATTGCACTCATCTCACATGCTATCAAAGTAATGCTCAAAATTCTCCAAGCCAGGCTTCAACACTACATGAACTTTCAGATGTTCAAGCTGGATTTAGAAAGGCAGAGGAACCAGAGATGAAAGTGCCAACATCCATTGGATCATAGAAAAATCAAGAGAATTTCAGAAAAACATCTCCTTTATTGATTACGCCAAAGCCTTTGACTGTACAGATCACACCAAAATGTGGAAAATTCTTCAAGAGATGGGAATCCCAGACCATCTGAACAGTCTCCTGAGAAATCTGTATGCAGGTCAAGAAGCAACAGTTAGAACCAGACATGGAACAATGGACTGGCTTCAAATGGGGAAAGGAGTACATCAAGGCTGTACATTATCAACCTGCTTATTTAACTATATGCAGAGTACATCGTGTGAAATGCTGGGCTGGATGAAGCACAAGCTGGAATCAACATTGTCAGGAGAAATATCAATAACCTCAGATATACAGATGACACCACCCTTTTGGCAGACAGTGAGGAGGAACTAAAGAGCCTCCTGATGAAAGTGAAAGAGGAGAGTGAAAAAGCTGTCTTAAAACTCAACATTCAATTAACAAAGATGATGGCATCTGGTCCCATCACTTCATGGCAAATAGATGAGCAAACAATGGAAAACTAACAGATTTTATTTGGGGGGGCTCCAAAAATCACTGCAGATGGTGACTGCAGCCATGAAATTATAAGATGCTTGATCCTTGAAAGAAAAGTTACGAGCAACCTAGACAGTGTATTAAAAAGCAGAGACAATATTTTGCCGACAAAGGTCCATCTAGTCAAAGCTATAGTTTTTCCAGTAGTCATGTATGGATGTGAGAGTTGGACCATAAAGAAAGCTGAATGCCAAAGAACTGATGCTTTTGAACTGTGCTGTTGGAGAAGACTCTTGAGAGTCCTTTGGAATGCAAGGAGACCAAACAAATCAATGCTAAAGGAAATCAGTCCTCAATATTCTTTAGAAGGACTGATGCTGAAGCTGAAACTCCAATCCTTTGGTAACATGATTCAAAGAACTGACTCATTGGGAAAGACCCTGATGCTGGGAGAGATTGAAGGCAGGAGGAGAAGGGGACGACAGAGGGTGAGATGGTTGGATGGCATCACCAACTCAATGGACATGAGTTTGAGCAAGCTCTGGGCATTGGTGATGGACAAGGAAACCTGGCATGCTGCAGTCCATGGAGTCACAAAGATTCGGACACGACTGAGCAACTGAATAACAAGATGTGCTGCATGTATACGGTAGACTATTTCTCACTCATATAAAACTGCTGCTGAAGTTAGGGAATTATGACACTGGTAGTCACAGGGATGGCGTTTGAAGGATCATACACTAAGGCAGAGGTAGAACATGGTGTATGAGGTATTGTCCAGGTAAACTAAAAAATAGATGTGCAAGTCAACAAATTTCCAATTCTAAAAGAGACTCTGAGAATTCAAATCAAACAAATGGTTCCAGAAAAAAATTAAAGTGAAGGGATGGGATGCATTACGAGGTCCATACCTAAATTGACAAGAAATCAATATATGTAACAAGTAATCCACAAGGAAAATCCTCTGCCTGCCTTCCTTCATTCCTTCCTTCAACATATGCACAGAAATCTTTGTCTCTAAGAGATAATTCATAAAATTTATCCCCTATCTTCCTGTTTATATTCACAGAAAAGTGTATCTGATATAAATAACTCACATGGACCTGATACTCACCACTCTGCTCTACCTTCTAAGGCATAAAGTTGGGGGCAAAAAAGTAGAGATTTCATAGAAAACTTGCATTCCAGTCCCTATGATGAAAAGGACATCTTTTTTTGGTGTTAGTTCTGGGAGGTCTTGTAGGTCTTCATAGACTCGGTATTTCAGCTTCTTCAGTATTAGAGGTTGGGGCATAGACTTGGACTACTTTGATATTGAATGAATTGCCTTGGAAATGAACAGAGATCATTCTGTTGTTTTTGAGACTGTAGCCAAGTACTGCATTTCACATTCTTTTGTTGACTATCAGGGCTACTCCATTTCTTCTAAGGGATTCTTGCCCACAGTAGTGGATACAATGGTCATCTGAATTAAATTCACTCATTCCTATCCATCTTAGTTCACTTATTCTTCAAATGTTAATGTTCACTCTTGCCATCTCCTTCTTGACCACATAAAATTTACCTGGATTCATAGACCTAACATTCCAGGTTCCTATGCAATATTGCTCTTTACAGCATCGGCCTTTACTTCCACCCCCAGACACACCCACAACTGCTTCCGTTTTGACTTAGCCTTTTCATTCCTTCTGGATTTATTTCTTCACTCTTCTCCAGTAGCATATTGGGCACCTACCAACCAGGGGAGTTTATTTTTCAGTGTGATATCTTTTTGTCTTTTAATACTGTGCAGCTGAATATTAAATGCCAGCTGAATTGCTAGGCAGTTAATATTCGGGAAGATCCAGGTTTTTGTAATTGTTCAGTTGCTAAGTCATGTCTGACTCTTTGTGACCCCATGGACTGCAGCACACTAGGCTTCCCTGTCCCTCACTGTCTCTGGGAGTTTTCTCAAACTCATGTCTGTCGAGTGGGTAAAGCCATCCAACCATCTCATCCTCTGCTGCCCCTTCTCTTCCCATCCTCAATCTTTTCTAGCATCAGGGTCTTTTCCAATGAGTCGACTCTTCACCTCAGGTGGCCAAAAGATTGGAGCTTCGGCTTCAGTCCTTCCACTTCCAATGAATATTCAGGGTTGATTCCACAAGAACTTTCTCTCCAACACATACAAATTATTAGTACACCTCAGCTAAAGAAAAAAAAACTCAACAAAAATATCAGCCAAAGGTCTAAATGCATGTTTCTCTAAAGAAGTCATAGAGACGGTCATAAAGCACATGAAAAGATGCTCAGCATCACTAGGTCTTTGAGAAAGGCAAATCAAATGTACAGTGAGGCATCACCTCACATTGGTCAGAATGGCCACATCAAAAACCTACAACAATAAATTTTGTAGAGGGTGTGGAGAGAAAGAAACCCTCCAACACTGTTGGTGGGAATGTAAATTGGTACACCAATCAGGGAGAACGTTATGGCGGTTCTTTTAAAAACTAAACATAGAAGTACCTGGTGACCCAGAAATCCAACACCTAGAAGGAGATCAAGGGAAAAAAGCAACATTTTAAAAGACACTGCACTCCACAGATCACGCCAGTGCTGGGTCAACAGTCAAGACAGTGGAGCGACTTCAGTGAGCAAGGACAGACAGATGGACACAGAGATGAGGTACATATACACCGGGTACAACAGTCAAGACAGGGGAGCGACTTCAGTGAGCAAGGACAGACAGACGGACACAGAGAATGAGGTACATACACACTTGGTACAACAGTCAGGACAGGGGAGCGACTTTAGCAAGCAAGGGCAGACAGACGGACACAAAGAATGAGGTACATATACACCGAGTACAACAGTCAAGACAGGGGAGTGACTTCAGTGAGCAAGGACAGACAGACAGACACAGAGAATGAGGTACATATACACCGGGTACAACAGTCAAGACAGGGGAGCAACTTCAGTGAGCAAGGACAGACAGACAGACACAGAGAATGAGGCACTTATACACTGTGTACAACAGACAAGACAGGGGAGAGACTTCAGTGAGCAAGGACAGACAGACGGACACAAAGAGTGAGGTACATACACACTGGGTACAACAGACAAGACAGGGGAGCAACTTCAATGAGCAAGGACAGACAGACGGATACAGAGAACGAGGTACATACACAGTCAAGATGGGAGCAACTTCAGTGAGCAAGGACAGACAGATGGACACAGAGAATGAGGCACACCCACAGCCAAGACAGGGGCAACTTAAGTGAGCAAGGACAGACAGATGGACACAGAAAATGAGGTACATATACACTGGATACAACAGACAAGACAGGGGGGCGAATTCAGTGAGCAAGGACAGACAGACAGACACAGAGAATGAGGTACATACACAGCCAAGACAAGGGAGTAAATTCTGTGAACAAGGACAGACAGATGGATCCAGAAAATGAGGTACATACACAGTCAAGACAGGAGAGCGACTTCAGTGAGCAAGGACAGACAGACGGACACAGAGAAACAGCCAAGACATGGGAGCAACTTAAGTTTATATGTGTATATGAGGCACATATACACAATGCAATATTGCTCAGACATAAAGAAGAATGAAATAACGCCATTTCCAGTTACAGGGAAGAAACTAGAGGAGATCAAACTAAGTGAAATAACTGAGAAAGGGAAAGACAGATGATAGAGTATCACTTCTGTGGAATCTGAAAATGGATACAAATGAATGTCATTACAAAAGGCAAACAGATTCACAGACTCAGAAACTTATGGAAAGGTGGCCAAATGGAAAGGTGGCAGGGGGTGGGGGAGTAATTAGCTGGTACGGATCAAAATTTACATGTCAAAACTGGTGCAGTTGTTGTTCTCTAGTTGCTCAGTCGTGTCTGACTCTTCGCAACCCCACGGACTGTAGCCGGCCAGGCTCCTTTGTCCATGGGAGTCTCTAGGCAAGAATACTAGAGTGGTTTGCCATTTCCTTCTCCAGGGGATCTTCCCAACCCAGGGATTGAGCCCAGTTCTCCTGAAAGTCTCCTACACTGCAGGTGGATTCTTTTACCACTGAGTGAGCAGGGAAGCCAGAAAACAGGTGCTGAAGGGCTCTAAATAGTCACAAGTTTGACAGGGCTTTAAATGACATCTGCCCTCAAGAAATGTCCCGGGTATTTCATCAGAAAAGAATTCTAAACAGCGCCTAGATTCAAGAAGCCATTTTCAAGAGGTAAATTGTACTCACAAAGTACAAAATAACAAAAGCACATGGAAAGATACTCCACACCAATAATTAATTATTAAATCAATGCCAATCAAAACTACCATAAGGTATCACCTCACGCTGGTCACAATGGCCATCATCAAAATGATCTACAAAGAATAAAGATAAAATAAATAAATAAAATAAAAGATTTGCTAAGAATATACAGAAAATGAAATCCTCCTACAATCTTTTTGAGTATGTAAATGGTGAAGCCACTATGGAAAACAGCATGGAGCCTCCACAAAACACAAGACATAGAGGTATCATATGACCCTGCAATCCCACTCATGGGCATAGGTCCAGAGAAAGTGAAGGGAAATTAGCTCCGTCGTGTCTGACCTTTTGCAACCCCATGGACTATACAGTCCATGGAATTCACTAGGCCAGAACACTGGAGTGGGTAGCCTTTCCCTTCTCCAGGGGGTCTTCCCAACCCAGGGATCAAACCCAAATCTCCCTCACTGCAGGCGGATTCTTTACCAGCTGAGCCACAAGGGAAGCGCAGGTCCACAGAAAATCACCATCCAAAATGACACATGCCCCTTGATTTTCAGGGCAGCATTATTTCAATAAGCAAGACATGGAATCCACCAAAAGGTCCACTGACAGAATAATGAAGACTAGAGGGTACATCTATACACTGGAATACTACTCAACCATAAAATAGAATGAAATAAGGATGCTGTCAGCAGCATGGATGGACTAAGAAATTATCACAGTAAGTGAGGGAACTCAGAGAGAAAGATAAATATCATGAGATATCGCTTACAGGTGCAATCTATAAATTCATACCAATGACTTAATGTACAAAACAGACTTCACAGCCTGAGAAAATCAAACTATGATTATCAAAAGAAAGTTAGAAAGAAAGGATAATTAAGAGTTTAGGATTAACTATACACACTAATATCTAACAAATTAATAATCAAATAGGACCTAGTGAATAGAACAGGGAACTCTATTGAACAGACTGTAATAATCTATACGAGGTAAAAAATGGAAAAAGAATAGATACACTTCTATGTAAAATCAAATTAAGTTTCTGTACCGCTAAAACTAACAAAACAATGAAAATCAACTTGACTCCAATAGAAAATAAAAATTAAATTACCTGAAATCCATCTAGGGGACCCCAGACAGTGGTGACCCTATAGATTAGATATGTGACATGCTATGACATTAATATGACACCACCAAAGGTTTTCACTCAGCAGAACACAGAGCAGCAACCCATTCGAAGGTGCCTGACCTCATGTGAATGTCCCAAGATAAAGAGATGAAAAAGGACCACAGGTTAATCAGGGCAACACCCTCAATTCAGATGTTGGGAATCTCCGAGGGGCAAGAGCAGACACAGGGTCTCCGAGTAGGGGATCCGGACCCACGTGGATGGGGTGAGACCCACACAATCCCCGGACCCTGCATCTGGGGTCGCGTGACTCTTGGTTAGGACACCAGGTCTCTGCTGGCTGGGCCCCTAAGGCGGAAACGAGTGGGTTCTTGGAACCTACTAGGATGGTAGAAAGAAGCGTAGGGTCTCCTCTCCCCACACTTGTCCCAGGGAATTCCTCCCCTCCTGCCCTTGGGTTCTGTCTGATACTGTTTCTACAGCTGTCACGATAATGTTGAACACACTACCTTGGTTCCAGCAGGCTCGGTCCCTCATTTTCCCACTGGGGTGTTGAGAAAACACACCAGGCGCGGGGCTAGGAGACGAGGGGCAGGTCTGGTCTCTGCTGAGCAAGGACGGCCAACCGGAAGGCGATCACTGGAGCAACCTCACCTGCTGCCCGTTGGTTTTCTGCCTCATCCCAGTACCCTGGAATCAATTTACCAGGTGACCCTGCCTTCCTACTCAAACTGAATGTGCTGGAAAATGGGACTAATTACCACGTAGCCCACCTGAGGTGTCTCTGTGAGCCCCAGAGCAGGTGAACCTGGCAGGAGGAAAGACTAAGAGCCCTACTGCAGCCCTGACCCCTGCGAGGGCCACGGAACCCCACTCAGAGGAGGGCACGTTACCCAGAGGAGCCCACCTCAGCTCCAGACCCCAGGCCTCTGAGCACTGACATTCAGACACAGGCACGGAGTTTTCCAGGACAGAGGACAGGCCCAGTCTGCACCCAGCTCTCCACATCCTAGTGCACACAGAACATGGTCAGTGTCAATATTCTCACACTATTTCAATAGGCAAGACATGGACTCATTGTAGAAAGCACGCAGTCTTATCTAAACATAATCAGTGAAGACGGGATTGACAAGTCAAAGTGTTCATCATTCAGACATATCTGACTGTTTGTGACCACATGGACTGTAGCTCTCCAGCCTCCTCTGTCCATGGGACTCTCCAGGCTAGAATACTGGAGTCTGTTACCATTCCCTTCTCCAGGGGATCTTCCCGATCCAGAGATGAAACCCAGGTCTCCTGCACTGCATGCAGATTCTTTACCATATCAGCCACCAGGGAAGCCCCTAGAAAAGACTTGCTGCTGACTTAGCGAGGTCTAAATCTACCATGTAGACAGAACGTGGTCAGGTTTAAACTAGCATAAGGTTGCTCTCCCTGGAGGCACAGGTCACACACATGCAGGGTCTCTCATCATTGGACAGGGGCCTCACCCTCATGTGGGAACTAGCAACTAAGTTTCTTAAAGAAAAAATCATCACTGGGCTCCGCATGTCACCCACATCAGGAGACTGGAAGAATCTTTGTCATTAAACACTTCAACAGGAAAACCAAACCGTTACCAGTGTCTTTGGGCACATGGTGGTCAGGATCCAGGGGAGATCCAGGGGAGATCCAGGGGGTTCTTAGAGTTGAGCCCAGGGTCCTGTACAGAGAGACAGAAAGTGCCCTGATTTCATCATCCAAGGCTTCCAGGAGGAAGCAGCCACACTGGAAGCCTTCTAGAAAAGGATATTCTTTATCAGAATAAAAATTGTTGAAATTGAAAGCATATTAGTTAGTACTTGCCAACCTAAAATATTCTTGAAAGCCTGGCCCCCAGATCCTTGCAGTTCCCACTGGTTCCTTTGTGTTCAGATTGTCAGGGTAGAAACAATCCATCCTTTCAAATTAGTTTCTTCAAATTCTGTTATTTGCTATTATATGAAGGAAAGGTCACACTTGAAAAAATACATAGGAAAATTCCTGCAAAAAGATTGAGTCAAGGACCCCATAAGCTGCATGAACTCTGCCTTCTAACAATTTCAGTTTCAAAGACCGAGGGCAGAAGAAGAGGGGACGACAGAGGACGAGATGGTTGGATGGCATCACCGACCTAATGGACATGAATTTGAGCAAGCTCTGGGAGATGGTGAAAGACAGGGAAGCCCAGTGTGCTGAAATCTATGGAGTCACAAAGAGTTAGACACGACTGAGTGATGGAACAGCAACAAGCTTCAATTTTCTGCCTGGAGAAATCTGATAAAATAGGCATCCTGATTTTTTCAATTCTCTGTTCAAACTCTGCTAAAATGAAATTGATATTCATATAAACATGTAAGAATTTCTGAGTTTTGAGATGTCACACCAAGGTAAGAGGTGCTGGTGAAAATAGAATGCTACTGGTAGGCAAAACATTCTTAAAGTTTTGTTTCAAATTGGATTTAAATACAACACTACATGGTTATATGAAGTATGAACTAAGAGTCTAAATATAGCAGGCAATATGTAAAAGCAAATTTGATATCCCATGTGTGAGAGTAAAAGCTACTGGTTTTTGCAGTAGTCATGTATGAATATTAGAGTAGGACCACAAAGAAGGCAGAGCATCAAAGAACTGATGCTTTCGAACTGTGGTGCTGGAGAAGACTCTTGAGAATCTCTTGGACTGCAAGGATATCAAACCAGTCAATCCTAAAGGAAATCAGTCCTGAATATTCATAGGAAGGACTGATGCTGAAACCAAAGCTCCCATCCTTTGGCCACCTGATGTGAAGAGCCGACCCACTGGGAAAGACTCTGATGCTGGGAAAGATTGAAGGCAAATGGAGAAGGGGATGACAGAGGAAGAGATGGTTGGATGGCATCGCCAATTCAATGGACAGCAGTTTGAGCAATCTCCAGGAGATGGTGAAGGACAGGGATTCCTGTCGTGCTGCAGTCCATGGAGTCACAAAGAGTCAGACACAACTTAACAACTGAACAGCAACAACCACGTGAGAGTAAATGTTTCTTGTCAGATCTGCAGCTGGTATGTGCAAATTGGTTTAGAACACTCTCCAACATAGATTGTCTCTAGGTCTGATTAAGTGTGTAACAAGGGCATGAATCAAAATGTGATGTATTCATTCCAGGATGGAATAGAATGTTACTTTGAACAGTCTGTAAAACTTACACAGAGTCTGTAATCCACTCAAGATTTCAAATAATAAAACATTTACCTGAAATTTAAAGCCTCTTGGAAAGTTGTGTTCTAAACATTTCATAGACTTCTTTTCATAATCATTTTTCACAGTGATAACACTTTAACTCCTCAGTTGCTGATGTTGGTACCAAGATAAACTTGTCCTCATGGGTGTGGGAGATAAAGTTGATCCATTGTGATTGTTCTCTGATCAAATGACTCTCACAATTTCTAATTATGTGCTACATTCACAATATTTCTTTTTATATCCATCAAAGTCTACTTCTCAGATCTTCATGTACACCAAATAATAGATACCTGGTGAGTTCAGATTACATTAAACACTCTTTACATAGCTTTTCCCATGTCAATTGAATCAGAACAAGGTGAAGCATGGAGAAGAGTTGAAATTTTCAATGATTTCTAAGGCCTCTAAAAAAAACATTAGACAGAAATCCTACCCTTTACTGGTCTATACGAAAGAATCACAATGTGCCTTTTTCATGAAATTGCAACAATTGACTAACTAGAGTTGCAATAAATTGGAATTATGCTTGGAATGATTTGAGTTGAAACAGTTTGGATGTGGCCATGTGAGGATATATATAGGATGATACATACTTAAGGAGGTATCAACAAGTATGAATCCATAAATTGATGAGGTATACTTTGTAAACAAAGATGAAACATTGAACTTGGTTTCACTATCTGACCCTTCCAGAATTTGCCATCATCTACTGACTCCCCTGTGGACTTGGTTTATTGCCACCAGATTAAAACTAGTTACAGGAATCGTGGTTAGCTTTGTTCTCTTTGTTTGAAATTGTTTATGTTTCTCTCTCCTAGGATGCTCTTATAAATGCCACTATCTGTATCACTTATTTTGTCTATAAGGTTGTCTCTTGCATTTTCCACTGTGTAACCATCTTCCATGTATACAGATATTTATATGTCTATGTATATAAATATCTATGTCTATATGTATCTATAACAGATATTTATATCTGTATGTTGCGTGCTGTGATTCATGGGGTCGCAAAGAGTTACACGACTCAGCGACTGAACTGAACATAGATATTTATGTCTATATGCACATAGATATTTATATGTCTATGTATATAGATATTTATGTTTCTGTGTATCTATATCTATATAGATAATATCTATTTCTAATATCTATTTCTAGGTATTTATATATCTATATATCTATGCATATAGACATTTATATATCTATGTACCTAGACATATCACTATCAGTCTGGACATTTATATATATATGTACCTAGATATTTATAACTATGTACACTTATGTATACACAAATAGATGTTTTACCAGTGTAACAGGGCCTGGCAAAAAGGGAACGCTGCTACAAAAAGAGTCAGACATGACTAGGCGACTGAACAACAAAATAGAAAATGCACTCGGTTCACCTGCCACCAACAACACATAGTATATCAGTGTTACTACAATATAAAATAAAGGTTCATTTAAAAAAAGAATACCCAAGGGGACGTCCCTGCAGTTCAGTGGTTAAGATTCTGTGCTTCCAATGCAGAGGGCGAAGGTTCGATCCTTGGGCGGGGAACTAAAGATCCCACAAGCCGCATGGCATGGCCAATAAATAAATAAAGTTATTACAATAAATAAATAAGAATGTTCAGGAAGAACACAAAAGCTTTTGGGTGTTTCTTCAGGTACATTCCGTATTAAATTACAGTCCTGAGTTAAAACGCGAAAGCTTTCATTTCCAAGGTAATCACAACTGGCCATGAAAGAATCCTGCCGCCTTGTGGCCATTCCCTGCAATAGCAACCTTAAGAATTTTGCTTAGGAACAACATTCAGTCCCCAAGTTGTGACCCACGCTTTCCTCTCTAGGACGTGACGCCACCTCTCACTGATCCCTGACGTCTTTCCTCTCTAGGACCTGACGCCGCCTCTCAATGTTCCATGACGTCTTTCTGGGACGTCTTTCCTCTCTAGGACCTGACACCGCCTCTCAATGCTCCATGACGTCTTTCTGGGACGTCTTTCCTCTCTAGGACCTGACGCGGCCTCTCAATGATCCCTGAAGTCGTCCTCTCTAGGACCTGTGGCCTCTTCTCACTGCTCTCTGACGTCTTTCCTCTCTAGGACCTGACGCCGCTTCTCAATGCTCCATGACGTCTTTCTGTGACGTCTTTCCTCTCTAGGACTTGACGCCCCCTGTCACTGATCCCTGAGGTTCTCCTCTCTAGGACCAGACGCCGCCTCTCACTGATCACTGACGCCTTTCCTCTCTAGGACCTGACGCCGCCTCTCACTGATCCCTGACGCCGTTCCTCTCTAGGATCTGATACCGCTTCTCAATGCTCCATGATGTCTTTCTGTGACGTCTTTCCTCTCTAGGACTTGACGCCGCCTCTCACTGATCCCTGTGGTCGTCCTCTCTAGGACCTCACGCCGTCTCTCAATGATCCTTTAGGTCGTCCCCTCTGGGACCTGACGCTCCGTCTCAAGGCTCCCTGACGTCTTTCCTCTCTAGGACCTGACGCTGCCTGTGACCGGCCCTGACTCTTTTCCTCTCTCTATGCCCTGAGACGGCCCACTTCAGGTCCTCTCCACAGACCCCGTGCACTGCCACTCGTCCACTTACGACCCTCCACCCCAGGTCCGCTTGACTGTTCCCCTCAGGGTCCTCTCCGCGGACCACCCCCCACCCCCAGGTTCTCTCCGTGGGTCCTCCCGCACCAGGTCGTCTCATCGGCCAGAATCGGGTCCCCAGCTCCTCTCGACGGCCCGCCGCTAGTCCCCTCTCGTCACCTGCCAATGGTCCTCTCATTGGCCGGCTGCTGGCCCTCACTACTCCCTGACATCGGTCATCACTATGGCACGTCTCTGGACCTCACTACGACCTGGCTCTGGTCCTCGCAATGCCCTTACTCTGGACCTGACTACACTTTGATTCTGGTTGTGTGTCCTGACACTTCTCCATTCAGTTCCTTACTCTGCTGCTCACTTTGCGGTGACTCTGGTCACTACATCCTGACTTAGTTTACTCTACATCCAGACTTATTCCTTGGAGTAGGACATTTGGAACAGTCCAGACAGGATGAAGAGAGGATCGTCCTCAAGGCAGAGTTGGTCTTGGCAGCGGCTAAGGCAGTCCCTCTTCGCTGTCTGCTCCTGCCCTGGAGTTCTAATTGCCAGATGGGGTATGACTCGGTCTCGGCCTTTCCAGGCAAGAATGCCAGGTGATCTGCCCTCTAATGGAATTCTCCAACCTTCCACTCTCTTGAAAGAGGCTGTCATGGAGAAAATCTTGGAGCATCTGATCAAGTCAGAGGACCCACAGGGGCCATCCCCAAGTCAGCCCGACAATGAGCATCAAATCTGATTCCAAAACACCACCTTTGTACACCTGTGCTAAACTGAGTCTCAGAGATAGTTTCAGGTGAAGTAGAAAAGCATAGCTATACTGCTTTGCTAGCAAAGAGGGACACAGAAAACTCATGCCCTCAAAAACTGCCCCAAGGCAGGAGGATTTGCTTAGTAGGAGTTTTATACCTATGGGCTTCCCTGGTAGCTCAGCTGGTTAATAATCTGCGTGTAACGCAGGAGACCCTGGTTCAATTCTTGGGTTGGGAAGACTCCCTGGAGAAGGGGTAGGCTACCCACTTTATTATTCTTGGGCTTCCCTGGTGGCTCAGCTGGTACAGAATCCGCCTGCAATGCGGGAGACCTGGGTTTAATCTCTGGTTGAGAAGATGCCCTGAAGAAGGGAATGGCTACCCACTCCACTATTCTGGTCTGGAGAATTCCATGGATTGTATAGTCCATGGGATCACAAAGAGTCAGACTGAGTGACTTTCACTTTATAGCAATGGTTAAAGGGCAGAGTTGTTGTAAGGATTAGGGTGTGTACAGGGCCTGAACTCCCTTCACCTGACCTCAGGTGGTCTCTTGGTGAGCTTCTCTGGAATGAAGAATGCTACAATTTTCCATTTTGCTGGAGAGGATGTTTACTTCGGTAAAAAGTTTAGAGATATTTTTGTGTATCCCTTTTGACAGAAACAAGGACCCTGACCCAAGACAAAATACTCTTTATTGAGTGCTCTTTCCGTCTCTCTGCATCCCCTCCCTCCCCTAATTAGCACCTCTTCCAATCTGCCCTTTGGAGCTCAGGGTAGGTCATGGAGCTGGGAGTCTATTCCCAACAAAGAAACAGGGAACATGGGAAAGGCTTCTGGGCCCAGGAGCCCCACAGGGTCCTGCTCGATTTCACTACCAGGCCCTGACCCTACACTAACTATGGCCCTGAGCTGTCCATGATGGCCTGAGCTTTCCCAAACTGTCCTTTTAACTCCCTAACTAAGGCCCTGATGCTGGTTTTAACAAACACCCTGACAATATCCCTTGGACAAATGGTCTAAAGTGTCTTTTACTAAGGTCTTCAAGTTTTCTCTGAGGCCCTGACATTCTCCCTAATTAAGCCCTTAACTCTGTATTTAAGTGACAACCTGATGCACTCCCTCTCTCAGGCACTGAAGATGCACCCCTGATGCACTCCCACACTTCAGGGCACTAAGGCCTTGAAGAAGTCTCTACCTGAGGGGCTGGTACTATCTGTAACCAATTTTCTGACTCTTTCCCTAACTAACATCCTCATTTTGCCTCTAAATAACACCCTGAGACTCATCCTAATGCCCTGATGGTGTCCCTAATAGCCTTCAATATCCCTACTTTTGCCATGATCCTGTCCTTAACTAAGGCCCTGAATATGTACTGAAGTAGGTCTCTGATGCTGTCCCTAACACCCTGACACTGGTCACAACTATGAACCTGACGCTAGCCCTATTAAGGTCCTGAGGTGCTGCTAACTAACAGCCAGAACTTCTTTAAGGCCCTCAAGTTATCTCTAACTGAAGCCTTGAAACTGTCTTTAAGCCCCAGACACTGTCCCTAGCTAAGGCCCGAACTATACTTTATGAAGGCCCTAAGCCTGTCCCTAACTCTGACACTGCCCCTAATTGAGGCTATGATACTGCCCCTTATAGCCTAAGCTGTCACAAAATAACACCCTGATCCTATTACTAAGGCCCTGACTATGTCCCTAAGAAAGTCACTAAAGTGCATCTAACAGCCTGAACTATCTCTTACTTAGGCCATGAAGTTATCTCTGAGGTCCTAACAAGGTCCCTAATTAAGGCCCTGTTGCTGGCCCTAACTAATGTCCTGCTGCTGAATCTGAGTCCCTGCTGCTCCACCTGTTATCCTTTGCCCTACCAACAGAGTTTTGCCAAGAGAACACACTGGTCATAGCAAACACCCTCTTCCAACAAAACAAGAGGAGACTCTACATAGGGACATTACCAGATGGTCAATACTGAAATCAGATTGATTATATCCCTTGCAGCCAAAGATGGAGAAGCTCTATACAGTCAGCAAAAACAAGAATGGGAGCTCAGATCATAAACTGAGACATAAGACTGTGGCTCAGATCATAAACTCCTTATTGCCAAATTCAGACTTAAATTTAAGAAAGTAGGGAAAATCACTAGACCATTCAGGTCAGCAGTGACCACAGGACTAGGAAATGCCAAAGAATGTTCAAGTTTAGTTCAGTTCAGTCACTCAGTCATGTCTGACTCTTTGCGGTAGTTTGAGCATTCTTTGGCATTGCCTTTCTTTGGGATTGGAATGAAAACTGACCTTTTCCAGTCCTGTGGCCACTGCTGAGTTTTCCAAATTTGCTGACATATTGAGTGCAGCACTTTCACAGCATCATCTTTTAGGGTTTGAAATAACTCAACTGGAATTCTATCACAATTTCACTCATCTCACATGCTAGCAAAGTAATGCTCAAAATTCTCTAAGCCAGGCTTCAACAGTATGTGAACTATGAATGTCCAGATGTTCAAGCTGAATTTGGAAAAGGTAGAGGAACCAGAGATCAAATTGCCAACATCTGTGGGATCATCAAAGAAGCAAGAGAGTTCCAGAAAAATATCTACTTCTGCTTTATTGACTACACCAAAGCCTTTGACTGTGTGGATCCCAACAAACTGTGGGAAATTCTTAAACAGATGGGAATACCAGACCACCTGACCTGCCTCCTGAGAAGTCTGTATGCAGGTCAAGAATCAACAGTTAGAACTGCACATGGAACAACAGACTGGTTCCAAATCAGGAAAGGAGTATGTCAAGGCTGTATATCATCACCCTTCTTATAACTTCTATGCAGAGTACATCATGCAAAATGCCAGGCTGGATGAAGCACAACCTGGAATCAAGATTGCTGGGAGAAATAACAATAACCTCAGATATACAATGACACCAGCCTTATTGCAGAAAGCAAAGAAGAACTAAAGAGCCTCTTGATGAATGTGAAAGAGGAGAGTGAAAAAATTGGTTTAAAACTCAACATTCAGAAAAATAAGATCATGGCATCGGGTACCATCACTTCATGGCAAATAGATGGGGAAACAATGTAAACAGTGACAGACTTTATTTTGGGGGGCTCCAAAATCACTGCACATGGTGACTGCAGCCATGAAATTCAAATACACTTGCTCCTTGGAAGAAAAGTTATGACCAACCTAGACAGCGTATTAAAAAGTAGAGACGTTACTTTGCCAACAAAGGTCCGTCTAGTCAAAACTATGGTTTTTCCAGTTTTCATGTATGGATGTGAAAGTTGGACCATAAAGAAAGCTGAGCACTGAAAAATTGATGCCTTTGAACTACAGTGTTAGAGAAGACTCTTGAAAGTCCCTTGGACTGCAAGGAGATCCAATCAGTCCATCCTAAAGGAAATCAGTCCTGAGTATTCATTGGAAGGGCAGATGCTAAAGCTGAAACTCCAACACATTAGCCACCGGATGCAAAGAACTGACTCATTTGAAAAAACCCTGATGCTGGGAAAGATTGAAGGCAGGAGAAGGGGACGAGATGACAGAGGATGAGATGGTTGGATGGCATCACTGACTCGATGGACGTTAGTTTGAGCCAGCTCTGGGAGTTGGTGATGGACAGGGAAGCCTGGTGTGCTGCAGTCCATGGGGTTGTAAACAATTGGTCCCGACTGAGTGATTGAACTGAACTGAACTTGCACCATTTCAGGAGGTGACTCAGTTTTCCCAGGTATCTTTCAATTATACACGAATGCATGGCATATATTAAACCTACAATTGTTTTTCTCCAATTGTTCATCTCCCTTTCATTATGAGGATCTCAATGAAGAACATCAAAGGATAGATATAATGCAACACAATAGTATTCAGAGATACAAAGGAATGAACTACCAACCCATTTATTAAAAAGGCATGAATCTAACACTTACATTACTAAGTGAAGGAATCCAGCCTCAAGTGCTACACACTGTACAAACTTATAAGACATTCTAGAAAAGGCAAAACAGACATGATAAAAAGTTTATGGAATATGTGGTTGAAATATTTCATACGGTATTGTAGTGATGAATACCTGCCACTACGCATTTGTCTAAGCACATATATTTTTGTTTTTATAACCCAACAAGTAAATTATTGCCTATTCAAATTTATTTATTTATGCTATGGGAGTGTCAAGGACTGGAATGCAGAATTTAACAAAGAATCTAACTGATTGAGAAATGTATGAAAAACTTCAGGACTTCCCTGGTGGTCCAGTGGTTAAGACTCCATGTTGCCAATGTAGGAAAGGTGGGTTCAATACCTGATCAGGGAACTAAAATCCCACATGCCATATAGCACAGCCAAGAGAATTTTTTTAAAAAAAAGAAGAAAAAGAAAAAACCTACTCTTAGTGGTAGGACAAAATGAGCTGACCTAAGTTCACTGTGGAAATGAATGGAATCTGCAGGCCAAAGGCAAAATGTACCATGCACAAACAATGGACTCTGTAAGTTCTTTTCTATGGGAGGTTGTAGCTAACAGGACTGGAACTACTGTACCAGTCATCGAATGCAACAAGCACTGGACTTGATAAATGACAAGTAGTGGAAGCCAGGTTTCTTACCCCTGGAGTGGGAAGTTACACGCAGACAAAAGGAGAAGGTTACAATACCTGTGTCATAACATATCAGGAGACATAATTATAAACTATCTTTAGCCTAATACAGAAACACATAACTCCCTGTGAAAATCTTCATAACTGTGTGTATGCACAGTCTGGGATACATGCATATGTATTTTCATGCATTGTCTGCTGAGAATAGTAAGTTCCCACATGCAAGTTTTTATTACCATTCTCTAATAAAAAGGAATAAGGGTTCTTTAAATATGTGGCTGATACTAGGACTGAGACAGTAAATATGTAAAGCAAGATCATCTTAAAATATGAGAAAGAAGTACCAAAAAATCCCATGAAAGCTGAATTATGTAAAATAAAAACAGGAGAGCATGGAAAAAGCTCTCAATAGCCAAAGCAAGAATAAACTAAGCAGTCTAATAACATAATGCTGGATTATAACCAAAAATTTAAAATAATTTTCATGTATCCAAACTTGTTTTAAAAAAAAAAGTTACATAGGGTTTATGAGTAGTGTTGAATAAAAATCTCTATGCAGAAAGATTCTAAACAATTAATACAGACACTCAGCTGTCCATCAAGTATGTGAAGCTAACTCCCCTCTCCTCGAGTGTGGGTCCTGCATTGTGACTTCCTCCGTAATAAGGCGCACAGGATGGACATGGGGAAAACCGACAATAAAGACAAATAACAAAGGTTGGCCAAAATGTACAGAAATTGGAACTCCAACTTTACTTGTGGAGATGTAAAATGGTGCAATCAATGTGTGTAAAACTTCAGCATTTTCTCAAAAATACAGAAATGTAATTATCATATGTTTTGGAAGCTCCACTCCTACACATACATACAAATAATTTAAAATAGGTGTTCAAATATAAAGTTGTACACCAATATTCATAGCAGCACTGTTCTCAACATCCCAAGGTGAAAACAACAAAAATGTCCACCAACAGGTGAATGAATAGGCAAAATAAGGTAGATCCATCCATAAGATGCCATATAAAGGAATATAGTAAAATAGAGCCACAGCTGCAGAAAAAAGTAGGGGGCTCCTCAAAAACAAACACAGAGTTAACATAGAATCCATCAATTCCGGTCCAGGGAATACACCCAAAATATTTACAACCAAGAACTGGAACAGATATCGTATCCCATATTCATAGAAGCATTAGTCACTGTAGCCAAAAGGTGGAAGCAACACAAGCGTTCCACAGATGAATGGATAAGCACAGTGTAGTAGATACACAATGGAACATGATTCAACCTTTAAAAACAAGACAACTCTCACACATGCTCTAATGTGAATGAAACTTCAAGTCACTATGTGAAGTTGAAACAAGGCCGACACAAAAGGAAAAATGTGCTATGATTCCACCAGTACGAGATATCCATATAAGACAAATTCCAAGTAGAATAAGGTAGCCAGGGATTGAGGGTGGTGAGTGTTTAATGGTCACAGTGTCACTTCGGGGAAAGGAAAAGATTCTGGAGAAAAATGGTGAGGATGTTTTTACAATGTGAGTGCAGTTAATGCTAGAGAAGTTCATGCTTAACATGACTCAGATGATAAATATTATATGTTTGTAATCACAATTAAAAAATGATACAGGTTACAACATGGAAAAGCACTGAAAACATCTTCAGTGAAAGAAGCCACACAGAAAAAGCCACGCAGATCATAGTCATCTTGTCACTTTAAATCCACGAAAGTTTTTAACATGAGGGAAAGCCCCAGTGGTGGTCCCAGAAAAAGAAAACTGCATTAGAATGGAGAAAGACATTTGCACAAAGTCTGGGCAGCTGATGCAAGTTGAAGCAGTCCTATGGATAGGATTGTAATGTGGACACCATAATTATCCCCCATTTGGGGGTTATGGGCTGGTTCCCTGGGAAAGTGACCCTATTTTGGGTAAAACACATTGCATTTTTCGGTGTAAATATAGAAAACCACTATTTAAACTTGACATTTTTGAAATTTTACTAGAAAGTAAATTGCTTTTCAGTACAACCATGTAAGTCACATGCCAGAAAATCAGAGATGGCATCAAACATTGCAATAGAGTCCAAGACTTAACCAGACCAGATTCAACTAAACTAGTGATGCTAACTGCCTTGTAGTAGTCCACATGGTATTAAAAGTCACCGTAGGAGGAGTAGCCACCATGCCTTGGGTACTGTGGATGGCCCTGATGGAACTGAAACTATGAGATGTCTGAATTCTAGTTTTCCATGTAACACCACACCAAAGCAACTGTCAGAACTATAAAGTGAATTCAGGGACTTCCCTGGCAGTCCAGTGGTGAAGATTCTGCATATCCACTGCAGGGGATACGGGTTTGATCCTTGGTCAGGGAACTAAGATCCAACATGCTGAGTTGCATGGCCAAAAAATAAATCAGTAGAACTGCAAGATCATGTGTGATTCTCTACACTAATAATGAACTATCAGAAAGAGAAATTAAGAAAATAATCCCCTGTACCATTGCATCCCCCCAAAACTAGAAATTTAACCAAGGGCTTGAAAGAGCTACAAGCTAAAAACTGCCAGACATAGTGCTCAATTAAACTGAGCAGATATGAAAAGATATCCCATGCTCATGGCTGACAATACTGTTAAAATCTCCATTCTAACTAAAGTAACGTACACATTCATGCAATCACTACCAACATCTCATTGGCATTTTTCACAGAAACAAAAACAATGTTAACATCCGTGTGGAATCACAAAGAACCCAGAAGAGCCAAAGTGACCATGAGAAAGGAGAACAGGCTGGCAGCACCTCCATCCCTGACTTCAATCTACATTACGCACCTAAAGGCACCACAAGACCTGTGGAACTGTATCAGAAACAGGCACAGATATCAGAGAGCCCAGAAATAAATCTACAGGTTCATGGTAATCAATTTACAAGGAAGGAGCTAAGAACATACACCCAGGAAAGGACAGTCCCCTCAATAAACCGTGCTGGGAAAAACGGACACCACACACCAAGGAACAACACTGGACACCATTCTATACCACAGACAAAAACTGACTAAAAACCCACAACTTTCCACATCAAGCCCTAACTGTCCTGGATCCTCTGAAGACAGACACTCAGCAACAGTCACACACAGGAAGTTTCTTCCCAATTTTTCTCACCTTCTCCTTCAGCAGCACCACCTCCCTGCAGGTCCTGAGGAAACCAGACTCCTGTCAGACTCAACTGAACCCCACAATGTACCAAAGATGAAGCCCCAGCAGGTCCTGAGGAAACCAGGCTCCCGTCAGCCTGAACTGAACCCCACAATGTCCCAAAGCCAAAGCCCTAATGGGTCCTGAGGGGCCAGACACCCATCACCCTAGATTGAACCCCAAAATGTATCAAAGCTCAAAACCCAGTGGGTTCTGAGAAGACCAGACTCCCGTCAGCTTAAGCTGAACCCCACAACATCCCAAAGCCAAAGCCCTAGTGGGTCCTCAGTGGCCAGACCCCTGTCTCCCTGAACTAAACCCCACAATGTCCCAAAGCTGAAATCCCAGTGGGTCCTGAAAAGACCAGACTCCTGTCAGCCTGAACTGAACCCCACAAAGTCCCAGAGCTGAAGCACCAGCAGGTCCTGAGGAGACCAGAATTGCATCAGCCTGAACTAACCCCACAATGTCCCAAAGCCAAAGCCATAATGGGTCCTGAGGGGCCAGACTCCCATCACCCTGGATTGAACCCCAAAATGTATCAAAGCTGAAGCTCCAGTGGGTGCTGAGGAGACCAGACTCCCATCAGCTTGAACTGAACACCACAATGTCCCAAAGCTGAAGCCCCAGTGGGTGCTGAGGAGACCCATCTCCTGTCAGCCTGAAGTGAACCCCACGATGTCCCAAAGCCAAAACCTGAGCAGGTCCTGAGGAGACCAGAATCCCTTCAGCCTGAACTGAACCCCACAAGGTCCCAAAGCTGAAACTCCAATGGGTCCTGAGGAGACCAGACTCCTGTCAGCAGCCACAGGCAGCCAGGTGCTCAGTCACAGCGGGAGTTCCGCTTGCGGTGGGAGTGGGTAAGGGAGGCGGGCTCCTCGCTCCCTGCCAGCCAATGAGAATGCAGATCAAGCCTCCCTCACTCGCGCAGGCACAGCTAAGTGGAGACTCCGCCCCTCAGGGCAGTTCCACTAGGTCCATTAAACTATGGAAATTCAAACCGAAATATTGCCAATATCCAAACTTCTCCAAAATAGTTAAGGAATAATTAACTTGACACTATAGAATGCAATGTAGTCACCCAATTCACTCAAATTTATTAACAGACATTTAAATTTTGAAACTGTCAAAATTGTGGACATAAACATAGAAAATCTACATGCCCCTGGGTTTGGCCTGTGTATCATGAGCTTTGAGTTTTAACACACAAGCTGTCAGTCCACAGAAGAAAAATATTGTGGACTTTATAGAAATAAAGATGTCTATTCTGAAAGACCTCATTCGGAAAATCAAAATACAAGCGGCAAACTGGGAGAAAAATAATTGCAAAATTCATATCTGATACAGGATTTGGACACAAAATAGACAAAGACCTCTTGAACAACCCTATAAACAATAAGTAAAGATCTGAACAGACACCCAGGCAAAAAAAGTTATACAGACGCTCAACATCATACAACATCATACACCATTAGGGAATTACAAATTAAAGTCACGAGCTATCACACTACACATATTAGGACCGCTAAACTCTAAATATATGACAATACCAACTGCTGGAGGCTGAGGAATAGCAGGAATGCTCCCTCACTGCTGGTGGGACGCATGCACAGCCACCTTGTAACACAGTTGGGCAGTTTTCTCCAAAGCTAAACAAACCTCACCTTGGGATCCAACAATCGTACTTCCAGTATTTAGGAAACTGCTTTGAAAAATCCATGCCCAAATGCAAACAAAGATGAATTTAGGCACAGCAGCACTATCCAAAATAGTTAAAACTTGAAGTAATCAGGGTATCCTTCAATAGATGAATGTATAATCAAATTGGGGTATATCGATGTCAAAGCAAGTAGAACATGCCACCCCAAAATATGCCTCTCTGCTGTGAGGATTGCTTAAGTCCACTTCCATAAAAAAAAAAAAAAGAGGAATCTCAAGAAAATATATAGCAATTGCCGTTTTGTGATGGACATTTACAACAGAAAAATCTCTGCATTTAAGTGTTGTCCCTGTTTGCACCAGAAATAAAAGGATCATTAAAACTCAAATAACTTATCAATGGAGAGGTCCCGACGTAAATCTATAAACAATCATACCCTTCCTTACTGTGTTTTTTATAATTACCTTCCATAACGGGCTTCTCCCATTCTTCAGGGTCTTCTGTTTTTAGCTGAAGATGGTATTTAATGTGATGACTTTGGACATTTCAGGGAGTGACTCAGGTTTCTTTGGTATCTCCCCTGCATACAGAAGCTATTTGTTGTTTTAATCACTAAGTCGTGTTCGCCTCTTTGCGACCCCATGGACTGTAGCCCGCCAGGCTCCTCTGTCCATGGGATTCCCCAGGCAAGAATACTGGAGTGGGTTGCCATTTCCTTCTCCAGGGGATCTTCCCAACACAGGGGTCAAGCCCAAGTCTCCTGTATTACAGGCAGATTCTTTACCACTAAGCCACCAGGGAAGCATAGAGGAGGTATGCTTCTGTTTTTTCTCCTGGTAATTTGTCTTTTATTACAGAAGGGCAGAGTGACAATTGTTTTTCCTCCCATACACATGCAGTGGAATATTACTCATCAGTAGTAAGGAATGAACCACCAAACCTTGAAAAGCATGGTTAAATCTCATGTGCATATCACTTGGTGAAAGAATACAGTCTGGAGAGACAGCACACAGTATGACCTCATTTATGACATTCTAGGAAAAGCAAAGCTACATAGACGATAAGCAGATCATCTGCTGAAGGGGGTTGAAGTATTCCCTGTGATGCTTTAGAATGGACACCTGTCACTATGCATTTGTCTACGCTCATCAATTTGTATAGCCCAAGGGATCAAACAATCTATTCAAGTATAGCTATTTAGAGTGTAGGAGAGTCGCAAGACAGAATACACAATGCAACAATACTTAACCACATTAGAAATGCATGAAAATGTATCTCACTGTAGGAGATGGGGAAAAATGTGTTGACTTTGGAAATGAATGAAATCGATACACAAAAGGCAAAATGGCCTGCACATAAACACTGAGCTTCATTTTATAGAGATCTTTCCAGAGTGCAGTAGCTAGCAATTCTGAGCCCACTGTACATGTAATCTGAAGAGGAGAAAAGAACTGACAGATGCAGATGGTGGGGGCCAGTCTCCTCGCTGCAGGAGTGGGAAGTTACATATAAGCAAAGAACAAGAGGATGAAGCTGAGCCCCTGACCACCACTCCTTATGGCTCTGAGTTGTGTCCAACAGGACCACCATCACCTGCATGTAGGGGCTATAGCCCACCTGCCCCCTCCTGGCCTTTCCCCTTTCTCTCTGCGATGATTCCAGTGACATTTCCAGCCTGTACCTCTCTCCCAGGCCAGGTGCATCTGTCCGTCCACGGCCTCCCCATCTCATCCTGGGGGCTAACAGGCCCCTCGAGGACTGCGATCCTGCTGCTGCCCACAGCCAGGAGGCAGCCCCAACTTCTCCAGCTGCAGAGCCCAGATACCTGGTGTAACCGAGCAGGAGCCTATGGGGCCCTCCCAGGACAGACCCCGTCCTGTATCCTCTGCTGCAGCTCCTCTCTGAAGTATGGAGATAATAGTATCTGAGGCACACTCAGGGAGTTGTTTTACAGCTGCTAAAAGCCCCAGAGTGGAAGAACTTGATGAGCACAAACGCGTCACCCCCAGAGTGTCCAGGGCCTGAGGATTTGTGAGGTGAGCTGCCTGTTACCTCACCAACCAGAGAACCGTGCACCAGCGAATCACATACTCTGTGACCCCCCCCCCTCCCTCATGTGGCCTGTAAAACTGCTTTCCTGAAACCCTTCAGAGATTTCAGGGTTTTGAGCACGAGCTACCTGTCTCACAGACACGACTGAGCAACTTCACTTTCACTTCTCCCTTTCATGCACCGGAGAAGGAAATGGCAACCCACTCCAGTATTCTTGCCTGGATGATCCCAGGGATGGTGGAGCCTGGGGGGCTGCCGTCTATGGGGTTGCACAGAGTCGGACACGACTGAAGCGACTTAGCAGCAGCTTAGCAGTACCTGTCTCCACGTATTGGTGCCTTTACAATTAATGCTGCACTTTCCTTTACTGCAACTGTTGTCAGGCAACTGGCTTTACTGCACTCGGGTGTGTGGACTCCAGTTTGGTTCAGAAACATGGAGGCCTCCCGGGTTCCCAGTTCCTTGTGCCCCAGGGACTGTCAGCTCCTTCTCCAGGGCATACGGCCAACCCCCACACTAATTCCCCTCTACACCCTCAGCCTTGGCCCAAGCCGAATCCCTCCACCAGGCCCTGACAAAGCTCCCTGCCCTCACAGTGCGTCTCACATCCCACCCAACATGGTCTTTTTGAAGCCTGAACAAGACCATGCCCCCTCCTCCCTGTGATTCCCCTCACCTGATGAAGCCAGGCCTTGATCCGTTCCAGGTGATCCAGGATCCTCATTCTCTCCAGACCCCACCTGTGTGGCCGCTGTCTGTGCCCATCTATATGGGCCTGTGGTGATCTCCTAAAATAAGGGTTATTTTATACACAGATAATGGGGTGAATAGTGGCCCCAAAAGATGTGTCCCCCCCAGAACACGGGAACAGGGCCATACCTGGGAAAATGGTCTTTGTAGATGTTGTTAATGATCTCAGGGTAAGGTCATCTAAGGTTAGGGTGATCTTCAATCCAACTGACAGAGTCCTTATAAGAGATGAAAGAGGACACAGATGAGAAGCCTCGTGAAGATGGAGGCAGAGATGGGAGGGAGGGGGCCACAAGCCCCGGGACCCCTGGAGCCCCAAAGCTGGAAAAGGCAGGAAGGACCCTATCCTGGAGCCTCTGGAGGGACCTCAGCCCTGCGCCACCTTGATCTCAGGTGTCTGGTCTCCAGGACTGGGGAGGATGAACTCCTCCTGTTTTAAATCACCCAACATGTGGTCGTCTGTTAGAGAAGCCACAGAGAACTCATACAGGCCCTGCTCTGTAGGATCCTAGAAGTGTGGGTCTCACTAAAGGAAGATGGAGGCTGGATGACAGAACCCTTAGAGTCAGCACTGGGCCCTCAGAAATGCTAAAGCAGTGGCTGGACCCCAAAATGTTGGGGGGTCAAGTCTGAACCCTGTCCCTAGGAGTACTGGCTGCACATGCCTCCCCAGGTTCTTACACCTGTATGTGGCATAGCAAGTATCTAGTCCTGACTGAGGACATTAAATGTCACTGTTCACATTGCTCATTAAGAACCCACCAGATACACAGGTGAAAACCCAATTAGAACGCTTGCTACACCAATGAGCAATGCTGAAGATGGTCGGGGGTGGGGACTTACATGCAGACAGCAGCCCTTCCACTCTCCCACCCCTCCTCCACACTCCCGACCCCCTCTTCCACACTTCTGACCCCCTCCTCTACCCTCCTAACCCCCCACCCCCACTCCCACAAGGAGGGTCCTCGGTGGGAAGCTGCGGGACCACGCAGAGGCATCTTGAAGTAAATGCTGCCTGATCCCTAGGCTAGCTGCTCCTGAACATTCTCCACCCATCCCAGTTAAAATACTCGAATATGTGCAAACAAAATTAGAGATACCAAGGGAACATTTCATGCAAAGATGGGCTCCATAAATGACAGAAATGGTATGGGCCTAACGGAAGCAGAGGATATTAAGAAGAGGCAGCAAGAATACACAGAACTATACAAGAAAGATCTTAATGACCCAGATAACCATGATGATTTGATCACTCACCTAGAGCCAGACATCCTAGAGTGTGAAGTCAACTGGGCCTTAGGAAGCATCGCTATGAACAAAGCTAGTGAAGGAGATGGAATTCCAGCTGAGCTATTTGAAATCCTAAAAGATGATGCTGTTAAAGTGCTGCACTCAATATGCCAGGAAATTTGGAAAACTCAGCAGGGGCCATAGGACTGGAAAAGGTCAGTTTTCATTCCAATCCCAAAAAAGGGCAATGCCAAAGAATGCTCAAACTACCACACAGCTGCACTGATTTCACATGCTAGCAAAGTAATGCTCAAAATTCTCCAAGCCAGGCTTCAACAGTCCATGAACCAAGAACTCCCAGATGTTCAAGGTGGATTTAGAAAAGCCAGAGGTACCAGAGATCAAATTGCCAACATCTGCTGGATCATAAAAAAGCAAGAGAATTCCAGAAAAAAAAAATCTATTTCTGCTTCATTGACTATAATAAAGCCTTTGTGTGAATCACAACAAACTGTGGGAAATTCTTAAGCAGATGGGAATATGAGACCACCTTATCTGCCTCCTGCAAAACTTTATCCCAGTCAAGAAGCAACAGTTAGAACCGGACATGGATCACTGGACTGATTCTCAATTGGGAAAGAAGTATGTCAAGACTGTATATTGCCACCCTGCTTATTTAACTTACATGCAGAGTACATCATAAGAAATGCCAGGCTGGACGAAGCACAAGCTGAAATCAAGATTGCCAGGAGAAATATCAATAAACTCAGAGATGCAGATGACTCCACCCTAATGGTAGAAAGTGAAGAGGAACTAAAGAGCCTCTTGATGAAAGTGAAAGAGGAGAGTGAAAAAGTTGGCTTAAAGCTCAACATTCAGAAAACTAAGATCATGGCATCTGGTCCCACCACTTCTTGGGAAATAGATGGGGAAACAGTGGAAACAGTGTCAGACTTTATTTTCTTGGGCTCCAAAATCACTGCACATGGTCACTGCAGCCATGAAATTAAAAGACGCTTGTTCTTTGGAAGAAAAGCTATGACCAACCTAGACAACATATTAAAAAGCAGAGACATTACTTTGCTGACCAAGGTCCATCTAGCCAAAACTATGGTTTTTCCAGTAGTCATGTATGGATGTGAGAGTTGGGCCATAAAGAAAGCTGAGTGCCGAAGAATTGATGCTTTTGAACTGTGGTGTTGGAGAAGACTCTTGAGAGTCCCTTGGACTGCAAGGAGATCAAACCAGTCATTCCTAAAGGAAATCAGTCCTGAATAGTCATTGGAAAGATTGATGCTGAAGCAGAAGCTCCAAACCTTTGGCCTCCTCATGTGAAGAACTGACTCATTTGAAAAGACCCTGATGCTGGGAAAGATCGAAGGCAGGAGGAGAAGAGGACAACAGAGGATGAGATGGTTGGATGGCATCACTGACTCGATGGACAGGAGTTGAGCAAGCTCTGGGAGCTGGTTATGGACAGGGAAGCCTGGCCTGCTGCAGTTCATGGGGTCAAAAAGAGTCGGACATGACTGAGCAACTGAACTGAACTGAACTGAACTAGGGAACATTGAGTTAAAATCATGAGGTATCACACCACACTTATTAGGACTACTAAACTTCATATACATGACAATATCCACTGCTAGAGGATGAGGAACAAGAAGTCTCCCTCACTGCTGGTGGGATGTATGTACGGTCACTTTATAACACAGCTGGGCAGTGTTTTCCAAAGCCAAAACACTGGATCCAACAATCATGTGTTCAGTGTTGTCAACTGCTTTGAAAATTTATCCCAAATTCAAGCAAGGATGCAATTATGCACAGCACCACTATTCATAATAGCTAAAAAATTGAAAAAAATTCAGGATATCCTTCAATACATGAAAGCATAAGCAAAATGGGGTGCATCCATGATAAGATGAGTAGAATATGCCACCCCAAAATATGCCTCTCTGGCATAAGGATTATTTCAGTCTAACTTTTAAAAAAGAAAAAACAGAAATCTCAGAAAACTAAGTAGCAATTGCCCTTTTGTGAAGGACATTTACAACAGAGAACTCTACATATTTAAGGGCTATTCGTCTTTGCACCAGAAGCAGATGACGAGTAACTCTCAAGTAATTCTTATCAGTGGAGAGGTCCTGACTTAAACCTGCAACAATCATACATTTCTTTACTATGTTTGCATGATAACCTGTCATAACAGGCTTCCGCCTTTCCCCAAGGTCTTCTATTTTTCTCTGAAGATCGTACTTGAGGTGATGGCTTTGGACATTTCAGGGAGTGACTCAGGTTTCCTGGATAGTTCCCCTATATACAGGAGGTATACAAGTTATTAAATGTCTTCTTTTCTCCTGGTGATGTCTCAAACTCCCTGCTTTTATACAGGAACTGGAGAATGAGGCTGGGCTCCTGAAGGCCGTTCCTTCTCATTAAGTTGCTTCTATCAGTGTTGCAGTGAAAAGGAAAAGAGAGAAATGATTTTCTTTTCTTTCTTGAGAACAAAGAAGATAAAGAGCACAGTGAGCAGGCCGGGTCCCCCCAGGTCTCCCTTTCCTGCCCCTGCTCTGCGCTCTGTGACCAAGTCTGCTTTCCTGCTCCTACTCTGCGCTCTGTGACAGAGTCTGCTTTCCTGCTCCTGCCCCTACTCTGCGCTCTGTGACCAAGTCTGCTTTCCTGCTCCTGCTCTGCGCTCTGTGACCAAGTCTGCTTTCCTGCTCCTGCTCTGCGCTCTGTGACCAAGTCTGCTTTCCTGCCCCTGCTCTGCGCTCTGTGACCAAGTCTGCTTTCCTGCTCCTGCCCCTACTCTGTGCTCTGTGACCAAGTCTGCTTTCCTGCTCCTACTCTGTGCTCTGTGACCAAGTCTCCTTTCCTGTCCCTACTCTGTGCTCTGTGACCAAGTCTGCTTTCCTGCTCCTGCCCCTACTCTGTGCTCTGTGACCAAGTCTGCTTTCCTGCTCCTACTCTGTGCTCTGTGACCAAGTCTCCTTTCCTGTCCCTACTCTGTGCTCTGTGACCAAGTCTGCTTTCCTGTCCCTACTCTGCGCTCTGTGACCAAGTCTGCTTTCCTGCCCCTACTCTGCACTCTGTGACAGAGTCTGCTTTTCTGCCCCTACTCTGCACTCTGTGACAGAGTCTGCTTTCCTGCCCCTACTCTGCGCTCTGTGACCAAGTCTGCTTTCCTGCTCCTGCCCCTACTCTGCGCTCTGTGACCAAGTCTGCTTTCCTGCTCCTAACTCTGCTTGAGCTGCATCCTGCACCTATTCTCCTTCAACCCCATGCTACTTACTCCCTGGAGCTTGCCTTTACCACAGACCACCCCTTGTAGTTCTCCTTCTTTCTGCATTTCAGAAAGAAAGCAGCAGTGCAGTGAACCAGAGACAAACAGACCTAATTACCGGGCTACCTGATACCAGCTCTGATTTTTCTGGGGGTTTATTTCTGTTGTTATTTTATAATTTTATTTATTTATTGTCTATTTTTGGCTGTACTGGGTCTTTGCTGCTGTGTGGACTTTCCTCTAGTTGAAGAGAGTGTAGGCTCCTCCTTGTTGCGTGTGAGGGCTTCACATTCAACTATTCAGCCTGTGCTCGAGAGTCTGGGAGCCACAACTGCTGAGCCCATGAGCAGCAACTACAGAAGCCCACACACCTCGGAGCCTGTGCTCCACAACCAGAGAAGACACTGCAGTGAGAAGCCCTCACATCACAAGGAAGAGTAGCCCCCACTCACTGAAACTAGAGAAAACCCATGCACAGCAACAAAGACAGTGCAGCCAAAAATAGATAGATGAAATAAGTAAAATCAACATTTTAAAAAATTAAGGTAAAATAGATAATCAACAAGGACCTATTGTATAACACAGGCAACTAAACTCAACATTTTGTAATAACTTATAAGGGGAAAGATGGCAGAGTAGAAGGACATGTGGTCATCTTCTCCTGCGAGAACTCAAAAATTGCGACTCTCTGTGAAACAACCATCAACAGGAGAATGTTGGATCCCACCAAAAAAAGATACCCCACATCCAAGGGCAAAGGAGATGCCCCAGTAAGATGGTAGGAGGGGCAAAATAGCATTTAGAATCAAACCCCATACCCGCCAGAGACACTTGGAGGGCTCAAACAAAACCTTGTGTGCACCAAGACCCAGGGGCCCCACAGAGACTAACCAGACATGCCTTTGAGTGTTTGAGTGTCTCCTGCGGAGGCAAGGGTCAGGAGTGGGCTGCTGCATGGACAGGGGCTCTGGCTGCAGCAGACCTGGGTCCAGCAGCATGTGGCATAAGCCCTCTTGGAGGAAGTTGCCATTAGACCCATCACAGAGACACTGAGCAGATGATCTACAAACTGCAGAACAATTATACCAAAGAAATTCTCGCACTGTTAGGTAAGTTCTAGGACCCACAACAGATTTCCCAACCTGGAAATCTGGCAAAGGGGCTGAGAACCTCTAGGGAATTAGACATTGGAGGCCAGTGGGATTTGATTACAGAACTTCCACAGGACTGGGAAACGGGCCCTTGGGGGGCACAAACAAAACCTTGTGTGCACCAGGAGGAAGGAGCAGGGTCCCCGCAAGTGACGGAGTCAGACTTCCCTGTGAGAGTCCAGGAGTCTCTGGTGGAAGCGTGAGTCAACACTGTGGCCTCAGGCCAAACAACAGGGAGGGAACACAGCCCCACTCATCAACAGAAAGTTGGATTAAAGATTACTGAGCATGGCCCCACCCATCAGAACAAGACCCAGTTTCCCCCACAGTTGTTGTCTCCCATCAGGAAGCTTCCCTAACTCTCTTATCCTTATTCATAAGAGGGCAGACAGAATGAAAACCACAATCACAGAAAACTAACCAAACTGATCACATGGACTACAGCCTTGTTGAACTCAATGAAACAATGAGCCATGCTGTGTAGGGCCTCCCAAGACGATCGGGTCATGGTGGAGAGTTCCAACATAACATGGTCCACTGGAGAAGGGACCACTCCAGTATTGGCAAACCACTTCAGTATTCTTGCCTTGAGAACCCCATAAACAGTATGAAAAGGCAAAAAGATATGACACTGAGAGATGAACTCCCCAGGTCAGTCAGTGCCCAATATGCTACTGGAGAAGCATGGAGAAATAACTCCAGAAAGAATGAAGAGACGGAGCAAAAGTGAAAATAGTGCCCAGATGTTTATGTGACTGGTGATGGAAGTAAAGTCCGATGCTGTAAAGAACAATATTGCATAGGAACCTGGAATGTTAGGTCCGTGATCACAGGATAATGGTTGTGGTCAAATAGGAGATGGCAAGAGTGAACATTGACATTTTAGGAATCAGTGTACTAAAATGGACTGGAGTGGGCGAATTTAATTGAGATGATCATTACATCTACTGCTATGGACAAGAATCCCTTAGAAGAAATGGAGCAGCCCTCATAGTCAACAAGAGTCCAAAATGCAGTATTTGGGTGCAGTCTCAAAAATGACAGAATGATCTCTGTTCATCTCCAAGGCAAACCATTCAATATCACAGTAATCCAAGTCTACGCCCCAACACTAATCCCAAAGAAGCTGAAGTTGAATGGTTCTATGAGGACCTACAAGACCTTCTAGAATTAATGCCAAAAAAAGATGTGCTTTTCATCATAGGGGACTGGAATGCAAAAGTAGGAAGTCAATCAGACTATACTACAAAGCTACAGTCATCAGGACAGTATGGTACTGCCCCAAAGACAGAAATATAGATCAACAGAACAAAATAGAAAGCTCAGAGATGAATCCACGCACCTATGGACACTATATCTTTGACAAAGGAGGCAAAAATACACAGTGTAGAAAAGACAATATCTCTTTAACAAGTGGTGCTGGGAAAACTGGTCAACTACCTGTAAAAGAATGAAACTAGAACACTTTCTAAGACCATACACAAAAGTAAACTCAAAATGGATTAAAGATCTAAATTTAAGACCAGAAACTCTAAAACTCCTAGAGGAAAACATAGGCAGAACACTCTCCGACATAAATCACAGCAAGATCCTCTATGACACACCTCCCAGAGTAATGGAAATAAAAGCAAAAATAAACAAACAGGACCTAATTAAATTTAAAAGCCTTTGCACAACGAAGGAAACTATAAGCAAGGTGAAAAGACAGAATGGGAGAAAATAATAGCAAATGAAACAACTGACAAAGAATCGATCTCCAAAATATACAAGCAGCTCATGCAGCTCAATACCAGAAAAATAAACGACCCAATCAAAAAATGGGCCAAAGAACTAAACAGACATTTCTCCAAAGAAGACATACAGATGGCTAACAAACACATGAAAAGGTGCTCAACATCACTCATTATCAGAGCAAGGCAAATCAAAACCACAATGAGGTACCATCTCATGACAGTCAGAATGGTTGCCATCTAAAAGTCTACAAACAATAAATGCTGGATATGATGTGAAGTAAAGGGAACCTTCTTACACTGTTGATGGAAATGCAAACTAGTACAGCCACTATGGAGAACAGTATGGAGATTCCTTAATAAACTAGAAATAGAACAGCCATATGACCCATCAATCCCACTGCTGGGCATACACACCAAGGAAACCAGAATTGAAAGAGACACCTGTACCCAATGTTCATTGCGACACTGTTTACAATAGCTAGGACATGGAAGCAACCTAGATGTCCATAGGCAGATGAATGGATAAGAAAGTTGTAGTACATATACACAATGGAATATTACTCAGCTATGAAAAAGACCACATTTGAGTCAGTTCCAATGAAGTGGATGAAACTGGAGCCTGTTGTGAAGTAAGTCAGAAAGAAAAACACCAATACAGTATATTAATGCACATATATGCAATTTAGAAAGATGGTAACGATGACCCTACACACAAGAGCAAAAGAGACACAGATGTAAAGAACAGACTTTTGGACTCTGTGGGAGAAGATGAGGGTGGAATGATATGACACAATAGCATTGAAACGTGTATTACCATTTGTGAAATAGATGACCAGTCCAAGCTCGATGCATGAAACAGGGCACTCAGAGCTGGTGTCCTGGGACAACCCAGAGGGGTGGGATGGGGAGGGAAGTGGGAGGGGGGGTTGGGACAGGGGGACACAAGTACACGGTGTACACCCGTGGCTGACTCATGTCAGCATATGGCAAAAACCACCACAATATTTTAAAGTAATCCACCTCCAGTTACAATAAATTAATTAATTTTTTTTAAAAAGTAGGAAGTCAAGAGATACGTGGAGTAACAGGCAAGTTTGGCCTTGGAGTACAAAATGAAGCAGGGCAAAGGTTAACAGAGTTTTGCAAAGAGAATGCACTGGTCATAGCAAACACCATTTTCCAACAACCCAAAAGAAGACTCTACACACGGACATCAAAAGATGGTCAATACCAAAATCAGATTGATTATGTTCTTTGTAGCCAAAGATAGAGAAGCTCTATACAGTCAGCAGAAACAAGACCAGGAGCTGACTGTGGCTCATATCGTGACATCCTTATTGCAAAGTTCAGACTTCAATTGCAGAAAGTAGGGAAATCCCCTAGGCCATTCAGGTATGACCTAAATCAAATCCCTTATGATTATACAGTGGAAGTGACAAATAGATTCAAGGGATTAGATCTGATAAACAGAGTCTCTGAAAAACTATGGACAGAGGTTCCTAACACTGTACAGGAGGCCATGATCAAAACCATCCACCAAAATGAAATGCAGAAAGGCAAAAAGGTTGTCTGAGGAGGCCTTACAAATAGCTGAGAAAAGAAGGGAAGCTAAAGGCAAAGGAGAAAAGGAAAAAGATATACCCATCTGAAAGCAAGGTTCCAAAGAATAGCAAAGAGATATAAGAAAAACCTCTTAAGTGAACAATGCAAAAAAAAAAAAAAAATAGAAACAATAGAATGGGAACGAATAGAGATCTCTTTAAGAAAATTAGAGATACCAAGGGAACATTTCATGCAAAGATGGGCACAGTGAAGGACAGAAAAGGTATGGACCACTTCTGAAGCAATAGATATTAAGAAGATGTGGCAAGAATACACAGAAGTGTACAAAAGAGATCTTAATGACCCAGATAACCACGATGGTGTTATCACTCACCTAGAGCCAGACATCCTGGGATGTGATGTCAAATGGGCCTTAGGAAGCATCACTACGAACAAAGCAAGTGGAGGTGATGGAATTCCAACTGAGCTATTTCAAGTCCTAAAGGATGATGCTCTTAAAATGCTGCACTCAATATGCTAGCAAATTTGGAAAACTCAGCAGTGGCCACAAGGACTGGAAAAGGTCAATTTTCATTCCAATCCCAAAGAAAGGCACTGCCAAAGAATGTTCAAACTATTGCACAATTGCGCTCATCTCACATGCTAGCAAAGTAATGCTCAAAATTCTCCAAGTGAGGTTTCAACATACATGAACCAAGAACTTCCAGATGTTCAAGCTGGATTTAGAAAAGGCAGAGGAACCAGAGATCAAATTGCCAACATCCACTGGATCATAGAAAAAGTAAGAGAGTCGAGAAAAACACCGACTTCAGCTTTATTGACCATGCCAAAGCCTTTGACTGTGTGGATCACAACAAACTGTTGGAAAATTCCCAAAAGATGGGAATACCAGACCACCTTACCTGCCTCCTGAGAAATCTGTATGAAGGTCAAGAAGCAACAGTTATAACCAGACATGGAACAACGGACTGGTTCTAAATTGAGAAAGGAGTACGTCAAGGCTATATATCATTGCCGTGTTTACATAACTTATGTGCAGAGTACATCATGCGAAATGAAAGGCTGAATGAAGCACAAACTGGAATCAAGATTGCCGGGAGAAAGATCAATAACCTCAGATTTGCAGATGACACCATCCTTATGGAAGAAAGTGAAGCAGAACTAAAGAGCCTCTTGATGAAAGTGAAAGAGGAGAGTTAAAAAGCCGACTTAAATCTCAACATTCAGAAAACGAAGATCATGGCATTCAATTCCATCACTTCATGGCAAATAGATGGGGAAACAATTGAAACAGTAACAGACTTTATTTTCTTGGGCTCCAAAATCACTGCACATGGTGACTGAAGCCATGAAATTCAAAGACTCTTGCTCCTTGAAAGAAAAGCTATGACCAACCTAGGCAGCATATTAAAAAGCAGAGACATTACTTTGCCAACAAAGGTCCGTCTAGTCAAAGCTATGATTTTTCCAGTAGTCATGTATGGGTGTGAGAGTTGGGCCATAAAGAAAGCTGAGTGGCAAAGAATTGATGCTTTTGAACTGTGGTGTTGGAGAAGACTCTTGAGAGTCCCTTGGACCGCAAAGAGATCCAACCAGTCAATCCTAGAGGAAATCAGTCCTGAATATTCATTGGAAGGACTGATGCTGAAGCTGAAGCTCCAATACTTTGACCACCTGATGTGAAGAACTGACTTATTTGAAAAGACCCTTGATGCTGGGAAAGATTGAAGGTGGGAGGAGAAGAGGATGACAGAGGATGAGATGGTTGGATGGCATCACCGATTCAATGGACATGAGTAAGCTCTGGGAGTTAGTGATGAACAGGGAAGCCTGGGGTATTGCAGTCCATGGGATCACAAAGAGTCAGACACAACTGAGCGACTGAATTGAACTGATTAGTGGAAAGAATATGAAGAAGAATAGCTATCTATATCTATATCAAGAATAGATATCTATATCTATACCAGACCAGCTGGAATGTAAGGGATGCTGATGGTGACTAGTTCTAACTGTCAAGACTTCAATCAACTGAAGCCTGGAGTCTGCCACAGCCCAAGACCCTTAGTGAACACACCTGTCAAGTTAACATGTTAGTCACTTACTCGTGTCTGACTCTTTGCAACCCCATGGACCACCAGGCTTCTCTGTCCGTGGGATTCTCCAGGCAAGAATACTGGAGTGGACTGCCATGCCCTCCTCTGGCGATCTACCCCACTTAGAGATTGAACCCAGGTCTTCTGCTATGGGCAGATTGTTTACCGTCTGAGCCACCATGAAAGCCTGAACATGCCTGTACCCATAGATTAAAGCTTCCCCAAGTTTGCAGTTTAGAGAGACACTGCTCTGGAAAGATCCATGGTGTTCTCCATAGTTCTGCAAGTAATACACTTTTCCTTCCCATGAGCTTTGGCTGGGTTGTATCTTCTGGCTCAACACCCACCAAGAGGTAAACTCACTTTCCTGGTAACATTTCTCTGTCCAGACTCCAAACCACCACTTGATACTAATTCTACAGTCAGCTGTCTTGCTTCCAATACATGGAAATCACGTTGTTTTTCTGTGAGCAAAACTAGCTAAGGGCCAGAAACAGCGTCCCTGTTTTATCTTGTGAAGCCAGTAGGTGTCAAGCAAACTCAGCTCTATGGATCCTTTGTCCTCCAGTTCGATGCCCCGTTTTACAGAAAACACTTGCAAAGCTTTGAGGTTTTATTTATACCTCATTTCTGAAGGCTTTTAATATCTACATTAAATATACAGATGACTCATCAGTGCCACTTCTACTTTGAGGTTTAAAATCCTCCAAGTTTTTTCTAACATACTTATTCCATGCCTTGCGTTTAAATCTTTGACCATATGTTGTTTATCCTGTGTCTCATCAGAATTTAGTTAATTGCACCCTTTTCCCCTGAATAATGCTCTACTCATCACATGGAGTTCCTGCCAAAACTGGATTTGACAAGGTAGGGCACAAGTGGGCCTAGAAGAAAGTCCGGGAGCATGACTACAGTCTGGGGGAGCCGAGATTCCAGTTGAGGGCACTGGAAGGAAACATCAAGCCTGAGGACAACCCGCCCACTTGAGGATCCAGGCGTAAGAGGCCTTGCCTGAAAACAAGCAAAGAAAACGACCAAGATGCGCCTGCGCGCTGGAGGCTTCTTGACAGACACGCCCCCAGAGTAGCCAATCCCCGAGCAGTTGGGTGGGGCCTCCATCGCGCTCCGCACCCTCCCGGCGCCTATTGGCCAGACTGCCTTGGTCGCAACGCCGATTGGTCGCTCGTGCCTGACAGGGTACAGGCCGGCTGCTCGCCCTTCACTTCGCCTCAGCGCGGGAGGACTGGACGTCGCTGAGCTACTAGCGCGCCCCAGTCCGGGTTGGGCAGCGCCTCAGGACAGCTGGTAGACTGTCGGGAACACACCCTGAACAAACCTCATAAACCTTTAGCCTGACGGCTTCAAATTCCAGGGTGGAAGGCCCCAAATCCCGTCAGCTTTGAGGAATTTGAGTCCTAATCTGAAGGAAGCTTGCATCTCATCAGGTTCAGGGACTACAAGTCCCTTCACCCGCAGAAACACCGAATCCCCTAGTGCTGCGACCCTCAAATACCTAGAGTAACCCCAGTTCCCCTCAGCCTGAGGCACCCTAAAAATAGCACTGCAGAGAGACCAAATTTCCTTAACCTCAGAGACCCTGAATACCTCAGCCTGGGAGCTCTTAAAACTCGTCCTCCTCAAGACCCCAACTGTCATGCCTGTTGGAGACCTAAAGTCCCTTAATAAGAAACCCCCGATTTCCTCAGCCTCAGAGATCCCAAGTTCTCTCACCCTGCGCATTCTACATCAGCCAAAAGATCACCAGTCCCCTCTGTCTGAAGAGCCCAGTTCCTTCAGCCCGTGTGACCCAGCTCTCCTCAAGCCAAGTAACCTGTCCCTTAGACGTAGAACCCACGTTATGCCCAGATTTTTCTGAGTCCCCAGGAGGAGGTCCTCAAAACCCTTCTTGGAGAAATATTCCCTCTCCTGCACTTAAACAGAGCCCTGATTTCAGCCTGACCCCAGTCCAGCAGTTAGGGGCTTCCAGGTCTCCTCAGGACTCCCTCCGTCACCCACAGACACGTCCCTCCCAGAGCCTTTCCTCGGAGGGGCTGAACTGTAGCAGAACCAAAGAAACCAAATCTAGTTCACATCAGGCTGGTCTGTCATAGCTGGTCAGGGTCCGTCCATCCCACCAATACCCTCACCCTGACTCTCCCCTCACCTTCCTGCCCTGGACACTCCACTCAAGGAAGACAGACCAGGCTCTGGACAGTGGTCTGGGCTATCTCAGCACCTTCTTCTTCCACAGGCACCTTGGCCTTGAGCACTCCAATGGCCATGAGGCCAAACAGGTCTCCAGAGGAGAGCACTGAGGGAGATGCCGGGAGAACAGAGTGGAAGCCCACGGTGAGAGGCGGAGGCGGCAAAGCTGGGCTCTAAGCCAGCTCTATAGGAAGGACACGGCGCTGGTCCCTGAAGGACCACAGACTGCTTGCCTGGGCAGCTGAGTGAACTTCTCTGTGACCATACACAGGATGGGAATGCCTGGTCTTGTCTGCGATGGTGGGGTGGAGTGGGACAAAACAGGACACTAGCATCATCAACTGCCCTGTGTCCAGGGAGAGTTAGGAAAACGCTCAGTGTTTGTTCAGTTAAGCAGGACACAGTTGGGAAGGAAAATCTTCATCCCTGCCTCACAGAGACCATCCAGTAGCTTCAGGCTACTCCCTGCACAAAAGGTGGAGGAAAAGGCCCAGCTCTAAGTTCTGACTTATATTAGTAAATTACTGATGAAATCTATTATTTTCCTTAGGCCAAAGATGCTTTCAAAGACATCTCTGTATACTTCTCCAAGGAAGAATGGGAAGAGATGGGAGAATGGGAAAAAATCTGATATATGAATGTGAAAAGGAACTACGAAGCACTGATTGCTATAGGTAACAGGAACTGCTGGGTGCCTGTAAGCCTGGGAAACATGAAACAGGTCTTCACCCTCAGTGTTCACTTGGCCCTCTCTTAGGTGGCTTCATTTGCTCACAGTTGCCTTTTGTGTGGAGACTAACCTGGAGGAAATTTTTATTGTTCTGTACCAAAGGGAGGTTGACCCTGCAGCGCAGAGCTCACCTCTTGCCTTGTTCTAGATTCTCCCAGCTCATTCTACTGATTTCCCTGACTTTGTGACACTTTCCATTGCTTCTGTGCTTTGTTCCTCCTTCTTAGAACAAATATTTTGCTTCTTTCCAGGTTTCAGAGCCACTCGACCAGCTTTCATGCATCACCGCAGAAAGGTCATGACACTGCCCCAGGTAGATGACACTGAGGATTCTGATGAAGAATGGACACCAAGGAAGCAAGGTGAGGGGCCAGGAGGATTTAGAGGTGTCTTCCTGAAAACTACATCTCAGCCGCTAGCACAGAAAACATAATTTTCAGCATTCCGTAGTGGTTGTGGCTGAATATTGACATAAGCCTGAATGAAGATGAATGTATAGGTTTTCCAGTATAATTCTCAAAAGTTTTGTTTAAAATTTATCATCCTTTTTAAAAAGAATTGTTTTTGCTAAACATTCTTAATGAATGACAGTTAAAGAAACCTTAGAAATAAATTCACCAAAGAGATTTAATATTAACCTCATAATTGGTTATTGAATTAAATCTCTTAGAAGAGGAAATGATTAACATATTATGTCAAGATACATTATTTATGTATGTATATAACACAACACACGATCTTCTTAACCTAAGGTGAAACTAATTCTTTGTTTTAATTCTGGGAAAGGGTTTGAGAGAACTATTTATTCTCCCTGATCTTTCCCACATTTCACTGACCAGAGACAGCATCAGGTAAATAAAATGAAGTGCACTCATTATACAATAGAAGTGAGCAGCTCACTTCCTCTTCTGCTGCTCAGTTTAGAAGAGTTAATCTTGCTAGACTGGAGAAAACAATTTAGATAGTTCTATAATTCTCCATCTATGAATTTCTGTTCTCCCAGATTTTTAAAAATTATTTATTTAGTTTTGGCTGCACTGGATCTTCGTGGCTGTGCACGGGCTTTCTCTGGTTGCGGTGAGTGGCTTCTCATTGCAGAGCACATGCAGGCTCAGTAGTTTGTGACACTGTGCCCTCTGCATCGGCAGGCAGATTCTCATCCACTGTGTCACCCGGGAAGTCCCTCTGTTCCCTTAGGTTATTAAAACTAGTGGAAGGGATATGAAAAACAAACATTTGGTTGTCTGCAAAGGTTTTGACATGAAGAGAGATTCTTCATAGGGAATACATATGCCACGGTTCACCATACCTCTGCACATCTTTATTTACCTTCTTAACAATTTCTGAGTGTATGGTACACTCTTGCTAATTATGTACACATTAGTGTTAGTGGCCATAGTGTTAATCACTCCGTCGTGTCCAACTCTTTGCGTACCCATGGACTGTAGCCCGCTAGGCTCCTCTGTCCATGGGATTCTCCAGGCAAGAATACTGGAATGAGTTGCCATTTCCTACTCCGGGTGATCTTCCCAACCCAGGGATCGAACCGCGTCTGTTGCATCTCCTGCATTGCAGGCGGATTCTTTACCGCTGAGCCACCGGGGATATATATACACATTGCTATACAACAAATCTGTAGAACTTTTCCATCTTATGTGACTGAAGCCCTAACCCACTGAGGAACAATTCTCCAATCTTTCCTCCTCATAGCCCTTGGCCACCATGATTATATTTTCTGTTTCCATGGATTTGATTAATTTAGATACCTCATAGAAGTGGAATCAGGCAATATTTGTCTTTTTTGGATTGATTCATTTTACTTAGGATATCATCAAGACCCATCCCTGATGTAGCATATGACAGAATTCTTTTTTAAGGCTTAAAAACATCCCATTGTGTGCATGTGTATATAACAGATATAAGATATATCTTATATATAATCTTTGTTTATCCACCGGTGAACATTTAGATTGCTTCCACATCTCACCAACTGGGAATAATGCTGCAATGACCATAGATGTGCACACTATTTATTGAAGATCTTGTTTTCAATTTTTTATGGAAATATACTCGAGTTCGAGTGCTAGATCATACAGCAGTTCTACTTTTCTGAGGAAATTCCATACTGTTTTCTATGAAGGTTGCAACATTTTACATTTCCAACAATAGTGTATAAGGGTTCTAATTTCTCCATATCCTTACCAAACTTGCTATTGTCTTCTTATTCATATTGCCCATCACAGAAGGTTTCAATTTGTATTTCCCTATTGATTAGTAATATTGAGCATCTTTTCATATGTTTGTTGGCCATTTGTGTATCTTCTTTGAAGAAATGTCTATTTAATTCCATCTCCCACTGTATTAGTCAGCTCAGACTGCCATAACAAAACAGACTGCATGCCTTAAACAACAGAAATTTGTTTTCTTACAATGCTGGAGCATGGAAGTTTGATATCGGGGTTCCATCGTGGTCAATCAGGTTCTCTTTCTGACTTATAGGAAGGCTTCATATTGGTGTATGCTTATTAACCCCTTATCAGATACATATTTTACAAATATTTTCTACCGTCCTGTAGGTGGCCTTTTCACTCTGTTCACTGTGTCCTTTGCTGCACAGAGGTTTTAAGATTAATGTAATCTCATATGTCTATTTTTACTTCATTACTAATACTTGTGCACTTGGTACCATATCTAAGAAATCATTGCTGATTCAGTGTCATGAAGCTTCACCCTTGTTTTCCTCTAAGAGTCTTATCAAGTCTTGCATTTAGGTCTTTAATCCATTCTGAGTTGATTTTTCTTCATGATGTAAGATCTTCGTTATTTTGCGTATGGATATTTTGTTTCCCCAGCACCATTCGTTATAGGGATTAAACTTTCCCCATTGTCTTGACACCCTTGATGAAGATCGTTAGACCATGTATCCAAGAGTGTCAGTCAGTTCAGTCTCTCAGTCATGTCCAACTCTTTGCGACCCCATGAATCACAGCACCCCAGGCCTCCCTGTCCATTACCAACTCCCGGAGTTTACCCAAACCCATGTCCTTCGAGTCGGTGATGCCATCCAACCATCTCATCCTCTGTCGTCCCCTTCTCCTCCTACCCTCAATCCTTCCCAGCATTAGGGTCTTTTCCAATGAGTCAACTCTTTGCATGAGGTGGCCAAAGTATTGGAGTTTCAGCTTCAACATCAGTCCTTCCAATGAACACCCAGGACTGATCTCCTTTAGGATGGACTGGTTGGATCTCCTTGCAGTCCAAGGGACTCTCAAGAGTCTTCTCCAACACCACAGTTCAAAAGCATCAATTCTGCGGTGCTCGGCTTTCTTTATAGTCCAACTCTCACATCCATACATGACCACTGGAAAAACCATAACCTTGACTAGACGGACCTTTGTTGGCAAAGTAATGTCTCTGCTTTTAAATATGCTATCTAGGTTGGTCATAACCTTCCTTCCAAGGAGTAAGCGTCTTTTAATTTCATGGCTGCAGTCACCATCAGCAGTGATTTTGGAGCCCCCCAAAATAAAGTCTGACACTGTTTCTACTGTTTCCTCATCTATTTCCCATGAAGTGATGGGACCAGATGCCATGATCTTAGTTTTCTGAACGTTGAGCTTTAAGCCAACTTTTTTACTCTCCTCTTTCACTTTCACCAAGAGGCTCTTTAGTTCTTCTTCGCTTTCTGCCATAAGGGTGGTGTCATCTGCATATCTGAGGTTATTGATATTTCTCCCAGCAATCTTGATTCCAGCTTGTGTTTCTTCCAGCCCAGCGTTTCTCATGATGTACTCTGCATATAAATTAAATAAGCAGGGTGACAATATACAGCCTTGACATACTCCTTTTCCTATTTGGAACCAGTCTGTTGTTCCATGTCCAGTTCGAACTGTTGCTTCCTGACCTGCATACAGGTTTCTCAAGAGGCAGGTCAGATATCTGGTATTCCCATCTCTTTCAGAATTTTCCACAGTTTATTGTGATCCACAGAGTCAAAAGCTTTGGCATAGTCAATAAAGCAGAAATAGAAGTTTTTCTGGAACTCTCTCGCTTTTTCGATGATCCAGCGGATGTTGGCAATTTGATCTCTGGTTCCTCTGCCTTTTCTAAATTAAAAGCTTTTGCACAACAAAGGAAACTATAAGCAAGGTGAAAAGACAGCCTTCAGAATGGGAGAAAATAATAGCAAATGAAGCAACAGACAAACAATTAATCACAAAAATATACAAGCAACTTCTGCAGCTGAATTCCAGAAAAATAAATGACCCAATCAAAAAATGGGCCAAAGAGCTAAACAGACATTTCTCCAAAGAAGAAATACAGATGGCTAACAAACACATGAAAAGATGCTCAACATCACTCATTATTAGAGAAATGCAAATCAAAACCACAATGAGGTATCATTTCACACCAGTCAGAATGGCTGCTATCCAAAAGTCTACAAGCAATAAATGCTGGAGAGGGTGTGGAGAAAAGGGAACCCTCTTACACTGTTGGTAGGAATGCAAACTAGTACAGCCACTATGGAGAACAGTGTGGAGATTCCTTAAAAAACTGGGAATAGAACTGCCATATGACCCAGCAATCCCACTGCTGGGCATATACACCGAGGAAACCAGAATTGAAAGAGATGCGTGTACCCCAATGTTCATCGCAGCACTGTTTACAATAGCCAGGACATGGAAGCAACCTAGATGTCCATCAGCAGACGAATGGATAAGGAAGCTGTGGTACATATACACAATGGAATATTACTCAGCCATTAAAAAAAAAAATACATTTGAATCGGTTCTACTGAGATGGATGAAACTGGAGCCCATTATACAGAGTGAAGTAAGCCAGAAAGAAAAACAACAATACAGTATACTAATGCATATATATGGAATTTGAAAGATGGTAACGATAACCCTATATGCGAGACAGAATAAGAGACACAGATGCATAGAACAATTTTATGGACTCTGAGGGAGAAGGTGAGGGTGGGACGTTCTGGGAGAATAGCATTGAAACATGTATATTATCATATGTGAAACAGAACACCATTCCATGTTCGATGCATGATACAAGGGCTCAGGGCGGGGGCAATGGGATGTCCCAGAGGGATGGGATGGGGAGGGAGGTGGGTGGGGGGTCCAGGAAGGGGAACACATGTAAACCCATGGCTGATTCATGTCAATGTATGGCAAAAACTATTACAATATTGTAAAGTAATTAGCCCCCAACTAAAATAAATAAATTTATTAAAAAAATAAAATAAAATAAAAAATAAATAAAACCAGCTTGAACATCTGGAAGTTCACGGTTCACGTATTGTTGAAGCCTGGCTTGATTTCTGTTTATTTCTGGCTGTCTATTCTGTTCCACTGATTGACATGTCTGTCTTTATGCCAACGGGCTTCCTCAGTGGCTCAGCAGGTGAAGAATCTGCCTTCAATGCAGGAGACACAGGAGATGCAGGTTCAATCCATGGGTTAAGAAGAGCCCCTGGAGACGGAAATGGCAACCCCGTCCAGTAGTCTTGTCTGAGAAATCCCCTGGACAGAGGAGCCTGGTGGACTACAGTCCAAAAGGTCACAAAGAGTCAACATGACTGAGTGACTAAGCACACACTTTATGCCAAAACTACACTCTTTTGGTTCCTGTACTTTTGTAATATGTTCTGAAATCAGAGACCTCCAGCTTTGCTGTTCTTTCTAAGATTGTTTTGCCTATTGGGGGTCCTCTGAGATTCGGTATTAACTGTAGGATAGATTTTCTATATCAGAAAAAAATTCCATTGGGATTTTAATAGGAATTGCATTGAACCTTTAAATTGCTTTGGGTAGTATGAACAGCTTAATAATATTAAGTCTCCAAATCCATAAACATGAGATGCCTTTCTATTTACTTGTGTCAGATTCCTTTCAGCAATACTTTTGTAGTTTTCAATGTATAAGTCTTTCATCTCCTTAAGTTTACTCCCAATTATTTCATTCTTTTTGATGCTATTATAAATAAGATTATTGGAACTTCTCTGGTGGTCCAGAGGCTAAGACTCCACACTCCCAATGCAGAGAACTTGGGTTCAGTCCCTGATCAGGGAACTAGATCCCACATGCTGCACGAAGACCTGGCACAAATAAATAAATAAAAATAAATATTTTTAAAAATTTAAACTTAGATCTTGAATATAGTTTTAAAAAAATAAAAAATAAATAGGATTGTTTTCTTATTTTCCTTTTTGGAATGGTCATTGTTCATGCATGGAAAGATATTTGAATGTTGATTTTGCACCGTGCAACTTTCTCTGCAGGTTTTTTGTGTGTGTGGAATTTTAAAGATTTTTCTATACATAAAATCATGTCCTCTGTGAACAGACATAATTTTACTTCTTTCTTTCCAAATTGAAGCCTTTTGTTTCCTTTTCTAACCTAATGCCCTGGCTAGAACTTTTAACATTATGGTGAATAGAAATGCTGAAAATGGGCATCCTTGCCTTTTTTTCTGGATCTTAGAGAAGTTTTCAGCTTTTCACTGATGACTATGATGTTAGAGGTAGACTTTTCATATATGACCTTTATATTCCAGTCACTTCCTTCTATTTCTACTTTGTTGAGTATTTTTGTCATGAAAGGCTAGTAAATTTATTAGATACTTTATGGACATCAGGTGAGGCACAATGAAGTTTCATATATTTTTTTAATTTTAAGAAAATTATGTAATGCTCCCAGTGGAAGCATAGGAGTTGATGATACAGAAATCATTTTCCATTCCTCCTTTGGTAATCCTTGTCCTTGTCACTCTCTGGCTCAGAATTATGTGTCCTCAATTAGAATGCCCAGAGTTTGGAAACATTTACCAACCAAAACACTGATTCTCATCATTTTTTAGGTAAACCTTCTAGGATGGCCTTCAGAGTGGGGCACAGTAAACTCCAGAAGGTGAGTATTTCCCAAATCCTGTTGCCAAAATATCCTCCTCATGGATCCAGTCACAGGTGAGGACAGGAGAGAACACAGAGATCCTGGAGCCTGCTGCCTTTCTGTCCTGAGTCTTTAGCACCGTGTCTGATATCATCACCATCTTTACAGTTAGTAAGAACAGCAACAATAGTAGGCTGTCCTATTGTTTCATTATTTTCACAATATTTAAGACTTTCAGCATTTTATGTGAATAAACTTACTTAAACCTTAAAACAATCCTACAGTACCTATAAGTAGGTATATAGCTATCACCATTATCGATCACAAAACTGAGGTAAAAAAAATGATTTATTATATGCCTGAGATCACAGTATCACTGGTAGTGCAATCTAATCCAAAGCACTTTTTCTAAACTCCTTACAAAATGATTAAAACTTACATAGTTTTATGAAGTTTATTCATACATCTTTATATCATTCATCTGAGAGATGTTTTCAACCTCAGTTCTTTTGTGCTGTGCTAGGGAGGGATATGCTAAGACATCTGACTAAGGGAAGCTTAAGGACATGCTGGGCAGTGTGTAGAGTGGACAGTCCAGGATGATGAAGGCGACAGGATCCCTACCTCAGAGCCTCCCACTCCAATAAGAGGAAGCAAGTCGCAACCCTGACAAGCCTCAGGTTTATGACTGAAAAGCAACAAATAAGAAAATAACTGAAGGACTTTCACATAGGTTACCCACTTTTGAGTAGAAACTCATCATCTGGGCATCACTTCAAATGCTCGTTCTTGCAGGAGGAAGTCACAAGTCCTGCCCCTGAGCTCTGATTAGGCAACTCTCCTGTTTGGGATCATTTGTTTAGCCTGCCCAGTGTTGTGAGCTGTGAGAGCCTGGCCCATACCCATTAATTCTCAGAAGACCAGGCCCAGCTCAAAGCCTCCAAGGGCTCCCTGAATGTTTTGTGAATGAGTGACTCCACATTTAAACATTCACCTACCAGTGAGAAGGTCAAAGAATGCTAAACATAGTATCTGTGAGCTAGACTTCAAATATAGAGGCAGTTGAAGGGATAAATTGATGGCCGGGATGTACGCTCACATTCATACTGTACTAAATAGCTCACACAACGATTTGTTGAAATGTTATTAAATTTCATGTCCACTGTAACATTAAGAATTAGCATGTATACCAATTTATGGATCAGGAAACTGAGGAGAACCAGCTAGTCATACAGCCTTGTTCAAGCAGAATTGATAAGGCCAGCTACTTTAATTCCAAACGTTGTCTCTAGGACATGGCAACCTGCAACTTTCAGCTCATTTTCTTTATTGTCTAAATGTGTTTCTGCCGATCATCTTTTCTCTTCTCAATCTCACTCCTTTGTCACCTTATTTTCCAGATGTGTTTTGTCCCCTCTGTAATTTTCCATACTTCCTCATCCATCAAAGGTCCACTAATTAATAGAAAACCCCTCGGATTTCTCTATGAGCACTTACCCTCTTCTTTCCCTGACCTCCAACTATTCTCCCTGCCTTGCTCTCACTTTTATGCAGAAAGTTGAAGGGAAAGAACCTTAAGATATGAATTCTAGTTTTGTTTCACTACCCACTTAGGTCCTTATTTTACACTCCTGTGTTCAGAAGCCCCCCTCCACCAGGTATTTCCAAGAATTGTCAAAGTATTAACTAAAGTCATGCATGTGAAAGCACTTCATAAAGTCCTAAAGAACTAAAGAAATGCATGTTATCTTTTACTCAAGTGGAAGGGAATGTCCAAGGCACCATTAAGTAAGAAATCTAGTTTGAAGGAATTGCTGGGAGCAGCAAAATTGCTGAAGACAAGTGGCTCCAAGCAGGCTCAGAAACCTGTGCCCCCTCCCAGAAAAACAAGGACCGCTGGACAGCACCCCAGACAAAAAGTCGGTAAGAGAAAATTTGGGGAGTTTCTCTAATTAGTTCCTCTAATCCCTGTAGAAAAGCTAATAAGTATGGCCTAGGTGTGTGGCGTGGACTTTGGGTAGGCTTGGGTTTAAGCTGGACTGATCTGAGACATGAAGTTAGCAATGGGGCCTTGGGAAAATCTTGTACAGTTTCTGAGGTCCTGATTGCTCCTCTGTAAAGTGAAGATAAGGATACATAACTCATACAGTGTTTGAAAGCATTACATTAAATGCAAAAGTGCTGACACTTTTTTGAACTAAAAGTGGTTCAGGAAATCCAGCTGTGATGATAGGGACCATGCTTTGTTAGTGTTTATGCCCAGACCTCTGCTCAATGCCTTACGTGTCATGTCAACGCCGTAACATATATTTTCTGAGTAGATGTGTCAGTGAACTATTTCCTAAGTAAGAAGGTTGGGAAGTTAAACCTACTAACGGGAAGTTCAGGAAGCTTACAGTGAACTGGGCATCTGTGGTCAGTGTGGAGCCTCAGTCTCCTGAACCAGTAGTTAAAGGGAGAAGAAACAAAGTATGGAGAAGAGACTTCCTGGCGGTTAAGGGGTTCAGACTCCACGCTGCCACTGCAGAAGGCGGGGGTTCCGTTCCTGGTCGGGGAACTAAGATCCCACAAACCATGCAGCATGGCCAATAAATACATAAGGTAACCTTAAAACATAAAATTACAAAAGTAAAAGTTTGAAAAATACATGTAAACAAGTTTTAACAAAGTATATAGATGGACAGGTAGGAGATCTCACACTTTCTGATAAAACAGGGACTAACTCTCCAGACTCCACCAGCCTTTCTTAGCTTCTGTTCTCCATCTTAGAACTCAGAAGAAAGGAGACTGGAGATTTACTCACACCTGCTCTAACCACCCCCTGTGCTGACTCCCATACGCAGAGAGCTCCAGGCCAGGCACCCCTTACTTAACAGACCCTTTCCCCTCACAGGGAGCTGCTCAGGAGATTCCACTTAAGTCATCAGTCTTATCTCTCAGTAGGGTAAAGTACCTGTGGCCACTGTAACATGACTTTTCAGATACTTACACGCAGGGAAAGGTCCCTGCAGATCCACCTCTATCAGGAGAGACGCTGCTTCTGATGCTGCTGGAAGGTCCCTAGTCTGGGTGATATGTAGAAAAGGCCCCTGACACAAGCTTCCTGGATTTCTCTAGATGTAGAGAATAAGAATGGAATGGAAAAGTGGACTGTAAAGACACACTTGATGGGAGACAAATCGTGCGCTGTCAACACTTAGATGATTAGTGGGCAGGCCTTACCATGGCAAACCAGCTACCTGACCAAAAGCTTCCTCTTTCAGGAAAACCGAAGCCCAAGATCCACCCACGTGCCTCCTGCTCTCTGGCCTTCTCCAGTCAGAAATTCCTCAGCCAACACGTCCAACGCAATCACTCCTCTCAGACACTCCTGAGACCATCTGCAAGAGACCACCTCCAAGCAGAGGATCCCTGCCCAGGCAATCAAAATCAGCAGCAGCGATATTCTGATACACACAGCCAGAGTGACAAACCTGAGGGCTGCGAGGCCAAAGAAAGGCCCCAACCTTTGCTGAAAAGCATAAGGCTGAAGAGGATTTCAAGGGCCTCTTCCTACTCACCCAGAGGACAAGTAGGGGGTTCTGGGGTGCATGAGAGAATGACAGAAGAGCCCAGCACAAGCCAGAAACTGAATCCAGAGGACACAGGCAAATTATTCATGGGGGCAGGGGTCTCAGGGATTATAAGAGTCAAGTAAGGAGAGTGTGGGCAAGTCTCCAAGGATAGGTCAAATCTCATCACACACGAGAGGACACACACAGGGGAGAAGCCCTATGTTTGTGGGGAGTGTGGGCGAAGCTTCCATTGGAAGTCCCTCCTCATGAGACACCAGAGGACACACACAGGGGAGAAGCCCTATATTTGCAGGGAGTGTGAGTGAGTCATGACCAACAAACCACATCTTAGCCACAGGAGGATTACTGCAGCCACCCCATGCCGCAGCTCTAAGGAGGCCTCAGAGGAGGTCTATGACCCGTTACTGTCCCCAAGAGTATGAGGAGAGACTTCCCAGGTGGTCCAGTGGCCAAGAATCCAATGCAGAGACCCATGTTCAATACCTGATTGGGGAACTGGCTCCCACATGCTGCAACTAAGACACATCACAGCCGAATAAATAAATATGTAAATAAATATTTGAAAGAAAGAGTGTGATAAGCACTTTTATGACACTTTCACTTTATGACACTTTCATGACAGGAAAGGAGGTAGATAAACGGCAGAGGGTTTCTTAAGTGTTCTGGAGATGTTTGTGCCAATTGCCTTCATGGTTTTTTGTACTCCTCTTCTAATAAATTTTGTCTCCAAACAAATCTGAAGCCCAGACTACGTACTTATTCCCCACTTATTACTGAGAGCAGTGGGCTCCAGTGGTAGCTGAACCCCTGGGAAGGCATAATTCTGGAGCCAACTCAGTTAGGTCATGGGACAGTCGGTTCCTGGGTCCAGGGAGAGGAATCTAGGGTTTGAGACAAACTCACCAGAGAAGAGAACTCCCTGGCCTCCTGGGAAGTGTGGCCTCTCCTCCTTATAGGCCTCGACTCTCCTTTGGCCTCTCCTGGTTGCCCTCAGGTTTCCTCTGACTTCTGTAGCCTCAAAGTGAAGGCCTTGTGCACCTGAGTGTGTGCGTGTGTGTGTACCTGGCTCAGCCTGGGCCATCTGGTCTTTGCCGCTCCCTCAGAGTCATCACAGCATCTGGACTCCAGATTCGACCACAGGGGTCCAGTTCTCAGCCCTGCCCTCAGCAGCTCTGTGACCTGGGGCAAGATGCTCAGCCTCTCTGTGTCTCTATTCTAATCTGTGACACACGGTGGAGGCAGCAGCATTTTGGTCTGATGCATGAGCACAGGGAGAATCTGGCAGAGGCTGGCTGAGAAGGCAAGCCCCACCTTTGCTGTTCTTTGTGTTTTTTTCTTTAACCTTTTCTTATTTTTTAATTGAAGGATAATTGCTTTACAGAATTTTGTTTTCTGCATGTCCTTCAGCCCCCACACCTTCCAGGTCAGAGCTAGACGAGGAAGGGGCCATTTAGGCACTCGGCTGCCCTGATGAGTGGGTGTGAGGTCAGGGGTGCTAAGGGAGGGCGACCTCCCTTCCCACTACTGCCGTTCCTGCTGAGCTGGGCAGCCCCAGAGCCCCTCCACGGACAGGCAGTGCCGACAGTCGTCCGCCCTGCCAAGAGCAGAGCCTGGAGCTGCGTGTGCAGGAAGTCCCTGTCCGGCCCCCATCCCACCCCGACACGGAGGGTCCTCGAAGCCCACACAGCAGCTTCTCTATGCACGAGCCTCGTACCTGTGTCCATGTGCTCTTGTCAACGCTGTAGAGACCTTGAAATTCTTAACTATGGAATAATTCATCCTTTCACGTCCCTTTTATGAGTGAAGTCTGATGGACCCCGGGGTGTACTGTGAGCAGAGCAGATGCGCACAGCACGGGTCCCAGGGGTGACCAGGCTGCACGAGGGGACAAGGTGGGCACAAAGGCCCCGCGGTGAGTGAAGGTGGGGACCGCATCAGGAAGCCACGCTTGCTTTGACCCAGAACGGAGCTCCGACACAGAGTAGAGACAATGGCGTTCTAAAGAGTCGACCACACCCTCCCCTCTGTGAATGACCTCTGCCCTGGCCTGATCCTTGCAGGATGGGTTCAGGAGGCTGAAGTTCGCCCGGTCATCAGAAGACACTAAGGGGAGAGTGGGCCGTGGGACGGGGGGCGGAGGGTGCAAACTCCAGGACTGGGGGCGATGGCCCTCAGTTCCCTTCCTGTGCCAGGCGTCTGAAGCATCTCTACATGAACCATGTCAGTAATAACCACCCACTAGTATTTTCTCGTTTCTTTCATGCTTTCTTAAAGGAACACGTTTGTCTGTGGCTTGATTTCCCTACAGGAAGGGAAGCCGTATAGAGTCCCCATCTTCTGCGGCTTTAGGCGGGGGCCGCGGGAGGGAGAGTTAGGGGTGGTGCAGGCAGAGGGGCTTCAACTGAAATACGGTGGGGACCGAGCAACTTGCAGGGGCTTCTCACCTGCACCTCCCACCGGAGCTGGGCCTGGAATCCCCTGGAAGCCTGAGCAATTCAAAGCTTCTCCCTCCCCTCTGCTCCCCTCTCTTCCCCTCAAAAAGCTGGCTCCTGGGCCAGCCCACAACACCCCCAAATCCCCCATTATCCACAGCCCCACACAGGCCCTCCCTCACAGAAGTCGGACGACCTGCATGGTGGAAGGGACAGTGTGTGACCCCAGAGCTTGGGGTCTCAGCTGACCTTGAGCAATGGGGCTGGTGCTTTACCCAGCCTCCCAGCCCAGGGAGCTGACAGCAGCCACAAGCCACGATCTGAGTGGGGGGGTGGGGTGGGGATGTGAGCTGTCTGAGGTCCCATCCTGTCCCCACGACAGCGGCCAGGCCTCACCTGACACCGTGACTGCCCTGCACGGGCACACAGGACAGCAGCAGTCACGGGGACAGGACAGCCAGCTGCCTCCACAACAGGCTCCACTCTGACTGCAGTGGTCCCACGGCTGTACCAGCCCCGCCTGCGCGCCGCTCTGCTTGGCTGCCAGGGCTCAGGGACCCTGCGTGGGTCGGTGAAGGCAGAGCTCCAGAGGCCAAGCCTGTCTTCAGCTACCAGACCCACCCTGGTTGCCAGACTCATGAGCCCAACCGGGATCTGAAGCCTTTGGGAGAATGACACCACAGATACTGACTTCAGAGCTCAGACTCCTGAAAACTTACTAAACAGGTTGCTTTTAGTCTTTTTTTAAAGCAGGAAGGGGGGAGCGTAATGACTTCCTTGGTGGTGCAGTGGTTAAAATCCACCTGCCAATGCAGGAGACACGGGTTCAATCCCTGATCTGGGAAGACCCCACCTGCCATGGAGCAACTAAGCCCATGCACAACTACTGCAGCCATGAAATTAAAAGACGCTTTCTGCTTAGAAGAAAAGTTATGACCTACCTAGCATATTAAAAAGCAGAGACGGGGGACTTCCCTGGTGGTTCAGTGGCTAAGACTCCGAGCTCCCAATGCAGGGGGCCTGGGTTCAATCCCTGGGCAGGGAACTAGACCCCACATGCCCCAACTAAAGACCTGGCACAGACAAAAATAATAAATAAATTATAAAAAATAAAAAATAAAAAAAATAAAAAGCAGAGACGTTACTTTGCCAACAAAGGTCCATCTAGTCAAGGCTATGGTTTTTCCACTAGTCATGTATGGATGTGAGAGTTGGACTATAAGGAAAGCTGAGCGCCGAAGAATTGATGCTTTTGAACTGTGGTGTTGGAGAAGACTCCTGAGAGTCCCGTGGTCTTCAAGGAGATCAAACCAGTCCATTCGAAAGGAAATCAGTCCTGAATATTTGTTGGAAGGACTGATGCTGAAGCTGAAACTCCAATCCTTTGGCCACCTGATGCGAACAGCTGACTCACTGGAAAAGACCCTGATGCTGGGAAAGATTGGAGGCAGGAGAAGAAGGGGACGACAGAGGATGAGATGCTTGGATAGCATCACTGACTCAATGGACGTGAGTTTGGGTAAACTCTGGAAGTTGGTGATGGACAGGGAGGCCTGGTGTGCTGCAGTCCATGGGGCCACAAAGAGTCTGACACGATTGAGTGACTGAACTGAACTGATTCTTAAAGATCTTATTCAGAAAATCAAAAGACAAGCCACAATCTGGGAGAGAAGTATTTGCAAAACTCATATCTGATGAAGGATTTGAACTCAAAATAGACAAAGACCTCTTGAACAACCCCATAAAAAATAAGTAAAGATCTGAACAGACAACCAGCCAAAAAAAGGTATACAGACAGTCAAAAACAAAAACACGCTCAACATCATACACCATTAGGGAATTACAAATTAAAATCATGAGATATCACATCACACATATCATTAGGACTGTTAAATTCTAAATATATAACAATATCAATTACTGGAGGCTGAGGATCAGCAGGAATGCCCCCTCACTGCTGGTGGGACGCATGCACAGCCACTTTGTAACACAGTTGGGCGGTTTTCCCCGAAGCTAAACAAACCTCGCCTTGGGATCCAACAATCATTATTTCCAGTATTTAAGAAACCGCTTTGAAAAATCCATGCCCAAGTGCTTTGAAAAATCCATGCCCAAGTGCAAACGAAAATGAACTTAGGCACAGCAGCGCTATTCATAATAGTTAAAAACTTGAAGGCAAGTAGAGCAGACTACCCCCAAAATAAGCCTCTCTGGTGTGAGGATTATTTACGTCGGCTTCAAGGGGAAAAAAAAGAGGACTCTCAGTAAACTAAGTAGCAATTGCCTTTTGTGAAGGACATTTACAACAGAGAAATCTCTGCATTTAAGGGTTGCCCCTGTTTGCACCAGAAATAGAAGGATAATTAACTCAAGTAACTTATCAATGGAAAGGTCCCACCTTAAATCTACCAACAATCATCCTTCTTTACTGTGTCTTGCATGATAACCTTCCATAACTGGCTTCTCACATTCCTCAAGATCTTCTGTCTTCAGCTGAAGGTGGTATTTAAGATGATGGCTTAGGACATTTCAGGGAGTGACTCAGTTTTCTTTGGTAGCTCCCCTGTATACAGTAGGCATTTGTTGTTTTAGTCACTAAGTCATGTTCAACTCTGGGATCCCATGGACTGTATCCCCCCAGATCCTCTGTCTATGGCATTCCCCAGGCAAGAATACTGGAGTGGGTTGCCAACTCCTTCTCCAGGGGATCTTCACAACCCAGGGATCAAACCCATCTCTCCTGTTCTGCAGGTGGATTCTTTACCACTAAGCCACAGGGAAGCACAGAGGAGGTATGCTTCTGTTTTTTTCTCCTGATGATTTGTCTTTTATTATGGAAGGGCAGAATGAAAATTGTTTTTCTTCCCATACACATGCAATGGAGTATTACTCATCAGTAGAAAGGAATGAATCGCCAACCCTCAAAAGGCATGGTTAAATCTCACGTGCATATTACTCTGTGAAAGAACACAGTCTGAAGAGATAACGCACAGCCTGACCTCATTGATGAGGGATGGGCTCGGTTTGGTGGGTCCTCCTGTTTCCTGGATCTCAGAGGCAGCAGGCCCCAGGGGGCCGTGGAGCAGATATGTGGGGTTCTGCTGCAGATAAGAAATTCAAACTGAAATAGAGATGAATATCTTATGATTTCTCCAAAACAGTTACAGAACAATCGAGTGGAAACCATACGCAATGAAATGACTGTAAACACAAACTGTAAAACTTACACCAAATTCACTCAGATTCATTAACAGACATTTAAAATGCAAAACAATCAAAATTACATGCATATATAAGAAAATATACATGATCTTGGCTTTGGTCTGCAGATCATGAGCTTTGAGTTTTAACACAGAAAACGCCAATATACAAAAGATAAAAATAGTGTAGACTTTATAAAATTAAAGATTTCTCCCCTGAAAGACCTTATTCAGAAAGTCTAAAGACAAGCCACAAACTGGGAGAAAAATATTTGCAAACACACATCTAATAAAGGATTTGGACCTAAAATAGACAAAGACCTCTAAAATAGCGCCAGTTTAAAAAAAAAAAAAAATGGGTAAGGATCTAACCAGAAACACCTGGCCAAAGGAGATATGCAGATGCTAAATATCATACAAAAATTATACAAAAGTATCATACTACTAGGGAATAACAATTAAAATCATGAGATAACACACCGCACCTATTAGCACTACTGTGCTCCAAATATATGACAGTAGCAATTGCTGGAGGGTGAGGAACAACAGAAGCTCTCCTTCATTGCTGGTGGTGTTGCAGGAAGGGGGACCCCTTCCAGGCCCCGAAACTGGGCTCTTGTCTAACACTCGGAAATGAATTGTCCAAGGAGACACACGTGCTGACAAAGAAAGAGATTTTATTGGGAAGGGCGCCCGGCTGGAGAGCAGTAGGGGAAGGGAACCCAGGTTTTATGGTGATGGGATTAGTTTCCAGGTTGTCTTTAGCCAATCATTCTGACTCAGAGCCCTGCCTGGTGGTGCTGAAGGAGGAAAGTAGGCCGAACAGACTCCATCTTGAAAATCAGTCTCCATCTTGAAACCACTGTGAACTTTGGACTATATGCCTGGGTGCTCACCTGATGGACACTAAATTATGTGCCCAGTATCCATGGAGACGACATAACAATTGGAAAACCAACCCCCAGATAAAAGACCTTCAGGACTCGTACCGAGAAATCCCATCACCAAGGGAGTGTACTAACTTACCCCAAAGCAAAACAAATTATCTGTACAATACCTATTGATATATGTTACTCTGTTTATCCAACTAAGACTTACTGCATATAAATCATAGCTAGCCTTGATTGTATCTCTCCTTTACACTATCCAGACTAGTTTCAAGGAATCTGGGGATGTGGGTTTGGGCACGTACTCTTATGGTATGTAAGGTTGTCACAAAAACTGGTCGGGGTCCTTGGCTAAGAGGAGACTCTGCCTTGGACCCACCAGTGTAATAAATTGCTCTCCACTATTTGCATTGTCCTTCTGAGTGAGTTTGCCTCCGGAGAGCGTAGCTACAACAGTGCACATCCTGTTCAGCCAAGATGGATGCCAGCGAGGATTCTGGGAGCTGGTCTGACATGTGGTGTCTCCTTTTGACCTTTCCCGAACTCTTTTGGTTGGTAGTGGCTTCTGAGTTCCCTGTTCCTTACCAGGACCTCCAGTCATAAAACAACTCATGCAAATGGTTACCATGGTGCCTGGGCAGGGTGGGTGGTCTCAGTCAGTGTGCTTCCCCTAACAGTGGGATGCCAGTACAGCCACTTTGTAACACAGCTGGGCAGTTTTTTCCAAAGCTAAACAAGTCTCACCTTGGGATGCTCAGTACTTAGTCAACTGCTTTGAAAACCTATCTCCAAATTCAAACAAGGATAAAATTATGCACAGCAGCACTACTCATAATAGCTAAAAACTTGAACAAATAAGGATACCCTTCAACAGATGAAGGCACAAGCGAAGTGGGATACATCCATGTCAAGGCAAACAGAATATGCTGCCCCAAGATATGCCTTTCCGGCATAAGGAATATTTCAGTCTCATTAAAAAAAAAAAAAAAAAAAAAACAGGAATCTCAGAAAACTGTATGGAAATTCCTTGGCTATGAAAGACATTTACAACAGAAAAATTTCCATATTTAAGGGCTGTCCCTCTTTGCACCAGAAATAGAAGGATGATTAAACCTCCAGTAGCTCTTTTCAGTGCAGGAGCCCTGACTGAAATCTGCAAACAATCATACACTTCTTTACTGTGTTTTGCGTGATAACCTGCCAAAACTGGCTTCCCGTCCCCCAGGGACTTCCTCCTATTGTTTTTATCTGAAGATAGTATTTTAAATAATGGTCTTGGACGTTACAGGGAGTACCTCACTTTTTCTGGGTAGCTCCTGTATATACAGGAGGTATGTGCTTAGTCGCTCAGTCATGTCCGACTCTTTGCGACTCCGTGCGACTCCGTGGACTGTAACCCGCCAGGCTCCTCCGTCCAGGGGGGTTCTCCAGGCAAGAATACTGGAGTGCATTGCTGTGCCCTCCTCCAGGGGATCTTCCCAACCCAGGGATCGAACCCAGGTCTCCCACATTGCAGGTGGATTCTTTACCATCGGAGCCGCCAGGAAAACCCATACAGGAGATATACAGGTTATTAAACTTCTGTTTTTCTCCTGGTAATCTGTTTTTTCTTTTTTACAGGGGAAGTCTCTACCAAGAATCTGGAAGGGTAGAAGGAAAATTGTTTTTCTTTACAAGCATATGCAATGGAACACCACTTAGCAACAGAAAGGAATAAACCATCAACTCATACACTGTTAGTGAAAGAATCCAGTGTAAAGAAGCTGCACACACTATTGAACTCAACGAGGCAGCAGTTGTAACCAGGGAGGGTTAATTTTAAATTTACACTGGCTCTGCTTCTATGACTGTAACTCTTTTTTGTTATAATAAATATACATAATGGCCTGCCTCTGGGAGATAATCTGAGCCCCCTATGAAGGACTGTAAGGAAGTGAGACTAACACATCCCCCTGCCTGAGGCTTGCCATTCTAGGAGACATCTGCAAGGATTGAAAAGTCTTCTTGTTTTGTTTCCTCACCTCCCTCCATTTCTGACCCATAAAAAAGCGTGGCCACCAGGCCCTGACAAGATGGATATTTTGAGGCACTAGCCTGCCATCTTCTCGGTCAGCTGGTTCCCCAATTAAAGTCTCTTCCTTGCCTCGACACTTCGTCTCTTGGATTCATTGGCCTGTTGTGAGACGAGCAGAGTGAGCTTGGACTTGCTAAGACAGTGAGCAGGGCATGAAGCGGGATCTTAATTCCCTGCCCAGGAACTGAACCCGGCCAGCCTGGATGAAAACCAGGAATCCTAGACACCAGAGCAGCAAGGGCTACAGGCTAGAAGATGTTTTCCCTTGACTCTTTGTCCCAGGGAAAAACGCATTTATCCGGGAGGCAGAGACTGTAAATGCAAGTATAAAATTCATTATCATAGACATAGCGTAACAACAAGTGGGAGAGCACAGAGAGAAACAATTTGTTTAGTTGAGACAGAAGCAAGGCAGAGACGCGCATCCGGAGAGAAAGTGTGTGGGCAGCCCCCCCCCCCCCGCCCCCGGGGAGGAGCAGCGCAGTAAAGAGGCTGTTAAGTCATTCATACAGGTCGGATCTTCCGGGTCTTTGTCTTCCTTCAGCCAGTTATCTGGTTTCTTTTTCAACCTGATCTAAGCTGGGACCCTCCCCTTGGTGTGCACACACCCCTCAGCCAAGATGGACCTCAAAGTGAAGGGAGGCGCCAGACTCATTCTGGCCTGGCACTGTCCCCAGACTTTCAACCCACAAAGAGCCTTCCTGTGCATGAGGAGTGTCTCCTTTGTCCCAAAAGAGGGGGAGCAGCGATTCCTGACTCCTCTTCTCACACAGGGTTTTGCCCCTCTTTGTCCTTGCCTTGACTATTACCTTGACTATTGCCATGGCTGTTACTTTAAGGTGTTTCCAAGAGACAAACCCTGGCTATTTACCCTGTTGCTGTTGCTACTGCCATTTCAGAGGGCAAACAGGAGGCTGACTGTAAATGCCGTAACCGAAGTCCAGCTGTCCCTTGTCTCAGAAAATGCTAACCGTTGTGAGTATCCAGCTGAAGCCCACTTCTTCATGCCCCGTGAAATGCAAACAGGAGGCCAGTTGCTAGCGTCTAACCTGGAGCCCAGCTATCTCCTACATCACTGTGACCCCATTTATGACATCCTGGATGAGGCAAAGCTACACAGATAATAAGCAGAGCATGGGGTGGGGGTTTAAAGGATTCCATGTGATACTTTAGAGTGGATACCTGTCACTATGCATTTGTCTGAGCCTGCAGATGTGTATAGCCCAAGGGGTCGATTATAATCTATTTGATTTTAGTTATTTTGGGTGTAGGAGTGGAACACACAATGGGACACCGCATCTGACTGTAATAGAACTACATAGAAAAACCTCACTGTGCGGGATGAGGCAAAAGGCGCTGACAGCTTTGGAAATGAGCAGAATCTGTAGACTAAAGGCAAAATGGAGCTTTCATAAACAGTGGGCTTGATTTTACAGAGGTCTCTCCAGGGTGTGGCAGCTGAGAATGCTCAAACCTCTGAACATGTCATCTGGAAAGGAGCAGCACACAGAGAAACGGCGGAGGGTGGGCACCGGGTTCCTCACTGTGGGACTGACAGCTACACATAAAGGGAGAGAGGGCCCCTGCCCTGGTGACCCTGGGTCTGGGCTTCCTGGGAGGATGACGTGGGGAGCTGACTGGCTGGGAAAACGCACAGACCTCTGCACTGGGAAGGCCCTGCACACGCAGGAACCTCACGCCCCATGGTTCCCCCATACCCGCTGGAAACACTCAGCCCTCCATGATCTGCGAAGTTCAGATTTTAAGACATTTTGACCCCAGGCAGGTACAGGAGTGTGAGGGTCTTCCTTACCCTTAAGCTATCCCAGAAGCCAGGCCCTGAAGGCTGGAGCCAGGATGGGGATGCCTGGGCCTCTAACCAGCAGCTGGTTGGAAGGAGGAGCCAGTCCTGAGGGCAAGAGCTCCCTGTTGTCTGTGAGCCCCGGGGCCCTGATGGGACTCATTCCCAGTGAGGACACGGGTGGGGCCAGCAGTAGTTCTGTTTTCCCAGGGACCCTTTGATGAACAGGCTTCCCAGGTGGCTCAGTGGTAAAGAACCCACCTGCCAATGCAGGAGACACAGGAGAAGGGGATTTGATCCCTGGGTTGGGAAGATTCTCTGGAGGAGGAAATGGCAGCCCGCTCCAGTATTCTTGCATGAAAAATTCCAAGGGCAGAGGAGCCTGGCAGGCTACAGTCCCCAGGGTCAGACATGACCGAGCATGGTCACACGCCCTTTGATGAAACCATGCAACACTGGGCTCAGAAGTCTCCTGATAGGGTTTCAGACTCTGACACGGGGGTTTTATGGGAACAGAGAAAGAAGCTGAGCTCCTGACAGGCAGCCCTTTCTGGCTCTGAGTTGATTCCACCAGGACTGCACCACAGTCACCCACATGGAGTCGGCTATGACCCACACGCCCCCGCCCGGCCTCTCCTATTCCTGCGACGATTGCAGTGACATTTCCAGCCTGGACCCTCTCCCAGACCAGGTGCATCTGTCCAGCCACCGCATCCCCGTCTCACCTTGAGGGCCAAGAGGCCTCACAGAGGTCTGTGACCCTGCTGCTCCCACACCCAGGAGGCAGGCCCGACCTCCCCTGGTTGCTGAGCCCAGACGCCCAGGGCCTCCCAGTCTCCCACTTCCTTGTGCCCCAGTGACTGCCAGTTCCCCCGCCAGAGCCTATGGCCAGTCCCCACACTGATTTCCCTCTAGGGCCACAACCTTGGCTCAAGACTGATCCCTCCATCAGGCCCTAACAAAGCTCCCTGCCCGCACGGTGAATCTTACACCCCATCTCAACGTGGTCCTTCTGAAGCATGAACTGTGGAACCGCATGCTGGGGTCATAGGGCAATATTTCCAGAATTAGCTAAGCTCCATGGCAACCACTGATTCTGGGCCATTCTGAGCCCATGGGCCATTCATGGGCCATTCTGTTTGTCATTCGTCATTCTGTCCCTTGGACTTCCCTGGTGGCTCAGACGGTAAACTGTCTGCTTACAATGCAGCAGACCCAGGTTCAATCCCTGGGTCAGGAAGATCTCCTGGAGAAGGAAATGTCAACCCACTCCAATATTCTCAACTGGAAAATCCCATGGACAGAGGAGCCTGATAGGCTACAGTCTACGGGGTCATGAAGAGTCAGACATGACTGAGCGACTTCACTTCACTTTTCACTTCACATTCTGTCCCTAAATAGCAAGTTCCAATCTCCATATTAGGCAAGGTGGTCAATCAAAAGACCCCCAAACCAATGAGAACACCATCCCATCTCATAGGAACTTTCTTTGTCCTGAGACTATAACAATTGCCTCAAGCCCATGAAAGAGATCACCTCTTCCTGGTCGGTCAGGAAGTCTGCCCGCTGTCTCATCAGTGGCCCTCCCTACCTCAGTCCTCTGTTCTCAGCAAATTCTCTCTAAAATACTGTCTGCTCTGCCTGTGTGTCTCTCTGTCTCTCTCCCTGCCATGTAAGGACACAGTGTTGCACATCTTATCCTTTGCTTATCCTCACAACACTCCCTTCCCCTTGTAGTTACATATCACAAAGGCTACAGAGTCACTTAACTGCTGGACTCAATTACTGGGCTATTGACACCAGCCTAGGACTGTTTTTGACAAGATCCTAACACCTCTGTTCCTCATCACTAAGTCCTGACTCCGATAAGTCCTCATCTTATATAAGCCCCTGGACTCCTCATAGGACGGGGCACAGTTCTCAAAGCATGACCCTATGGGGTTCCCCTCTCCACTGGCTGGAAATTTCTTTTAGGAAGTTCTATGTTCTGTAATTTCAGAGTTAAATTATTATGCCTTCAAAGATTGTATAAGGCATTCAGCACAGACCTTTTTCAATTTATAAATTGAGCCAAAGCAAAATTCCTATTTTTAAATAAGAGGTTCTGGGATCGCCAGAGTAGGGTAAAGCTGAGGAAGTCAGGCCCTTTTTGCCTCATTTCCGCTCAGTTCAGTCACTCATTCTTGCCCAACTCTTTACGACCCCATGGACTGCAGCACACCAGACCTCCCTGTCCATCACCAGCTCCTGGAGCTTACTCAAACTCATGTCCATTGAGTCAGTGATGCCATCCAACCATCTCATCCTCTGTCATCCCCTTCTCCTCCTGCCTTCAATCCTTCCCAGCATCAGGGTCTTTCTCAGTGAGTCAGTATTTGCATCAGGTGGCCAAAGTATTGGAGCTTCAACTTCAGCATCAGTCCTTCCAATGAATATTCAGAGCTGATTTCCTTTAGGATGGACTGGTTGGATCTCCTTCCAGTCCAAGGGACTCTGAAGAGTCTTCTCCAACACCACAGTTCAAAAGCATCAATTCCCAGTGCTCAGTTTTTTTATGGTCCAACTCTCACATCCATACATGACTACTGGAAAAACCATAGCTTTTACTAGACGGACCTTTGTCAGCAAAGTATGTCTCTTCTTTTTAACGTGCTATCTAGGTTGGTCATAGCTTTTCTTTCAAGGAGGAAGCGTCTTTTAATTTCATGGCTGCAGTCACCAACTGCAGTGATTTTGGAGCTCAAGGGGGAAAAAAAAACACTCTCACTGCTTCCATTGATTCCTCATCTATTTGCCATGAAGTGATGGGACCAAATGCCAAGGTCTTCGTTTTTTGAATGTTGAGTTTTAAGCTAGCTTTTTCACTGTCCTCTTTCACTTTCATCAAGACGCTATTTAGTCCTTCACTTTCTGCCATAAGGGTCCCGTCATCTGCATAACTGAGGTTATTCAGGCAGCCTCTCCCTCTCCTGGTGCTGGGAACCCCAGTTCCAGCCTCCTGCCCGAGAATGCAGCATTCTAACGCCTAAGAACCCCCAGCAGTGCACTGTGGACCCTAAAATGATGAGTCTGGATTGGGTGTTTGTGTGATGCTTTACGGGGAAATAGTAGTGAGACTCAAGGCCTTTTCTGTTTGTTCAGGTAGAATGCAAAACACAGAAAACTAATTAAACTGATCACAACAACCACAGCCTTGTCTATCTCAAAGAAACTATGAGCCAAGCCATGTAGGGCCACCCGAGACAGAGGGGTCATGGTGGAGAGTTCTGACAAAATGTGGTCCACTGGAGAAGGGAATGGCAAACCACGTCAGTATTCTTGCCTTGAGAATCCCATGAACAGTATGAAAGGGCAAAAATATATGACACTGAAAGATAAACTCCCCAGGTCAGTAGGTGCCCAACATGTCACTGGAGAAGAGGAGAGAAATAGCTCCAGGAAGAATGAAGAGATGGAGCCAAAGTGAAAACAATGCCCAGTTGTGGACGTGACTGGTGACGGAAGTAAAATCCCATGCTATAAAGAGCAATATTGCATACGAACCTGGAATGTTAGATTCAGAAATCAAGGTAAATTAGAAGTGGTCAAACAGGGGATGGCAAGAGTGAACATCAACATTTTAGGAATCAGTGAACTAAAATGGAGTAGAATGGGCAAATTTAACTCAGATGACCATTATATCTACTACTATGGGCAAGAATCCCTTAGAATGGAGCAGCTCTCACAGTCAACAGAAGAGTTGGAAATGCAGGACTTGGGTGCAGTCTCAAAAATGACAGAATGATTTCTGTTCATTTCCAAGACAAACCATTCAATATCACAGTTCCAAGTCTAGGCCCCAAACAGCAATGCTGAAGAAGCTGAAACTGAATTATTCTATGAAGACCTACAAAATGTTCTAGAACTCACACCCAAAAAAGATGTCCTTTTCATCATAGGGGACTGGGATGCAAAAGTAGGAAGTCAAGAGATACTTGGAAGAACAGGCAAAATTGGCCTGGGAGTACAAAATGAAACAGGGCAAAGACTAACAGAGTTTTTCCAAGAGAACGCACTGGTCATAGCAAACACCCTCTTCCAACAACACAAGATAAGACTCTACACATGGACATCATCAGATGGTCAATACCGAAATCAGACTGATTATATTCTTTGCAGCCAAAGATGGAGAAGCTCTATACAGTCAGCAAAAAACAAGACCAAGAGCTGACTGTGGCTCCAATCATGAACTCCTTATTGCCAAATTCAGACTTAAATGGAAGAAAGTAGGGAAAACCATTAGACCATTCAGGTATGACCTAAATCAAATCCCTTACGATTCTGCAGTGGAAGTGAGAAATAGTTTCAAGGGCTTAGATCTGATAGACAGAGTGCCTGAAGAACTATGGATGGAGATTCGTGACATTGTGCAGGAGACAGGGATCAAGACCTTCCCCAAGAAAAAGAAATGCAAAAAAGGCAAAATGGTTGTCTGAGGAGGCCTTACAAATAGCTGTGAAAAGAAGAGAAGCGAAAGAAAAAGGAGAAAAGGAAAGATATACCCATTCGAATGCAGAGTTCCAAAGAAGGACAAGCAGAGATAAGAAAGCCTTCCTCAGGGATCAATGCAGAGAAATGGAAGAAAACAACAGAATGGGAAAGACTAGAGATCTCTTCAAGAATATTAGAGATCCAGGTGAACATGTCAGGCAAAGATGGGCACAATAAAGGACAGAAATGGTATGGATCTCACAGAAGCAGAAGATATTAAGAAGAGATGGCAGGAATACACAGAAGAACTATACAAAATAGATCTTCATGACCCAGATAACCATGATGGTGTGATCACTCACCTAGAGCCAGACATCCTGGAATGTGAAGTCAGGTGGGCCTTAAGAAGCATTGCTACAAAAAGCTAGTGGAGGTGACAGAATTCCAGTTGAGCTATTTCAAATCCTAAAAGATGATGCTTTGAATGTGCTGTACTCAATATGCCAGCAAATTTGGAAACTCAGCAGTGGCCACAAGACTGGAAAAGGTCAATTTTCATTCCAATCCCAAATAAGGACAATGCCAAAGAATGTTCAAACTACCGCACTATTGCACACATCTCACATGCTGGCAAAGTAATGCTCAAAATTCTCCAAGCCAGGCTTCAACAGTACATGAACCATGAACTTCTAGATGTTCAAGCTCGATTTAGTAAAGGCAGAGGGATCAGAGATGAAATTGCCAACATCCATTGGATCATAGAAAAAGCAAGAGAATTCCAGAAAAACATCTCCTTTATTGATTATGCCAAAGCCTTTGACTGTGTGGATCACACCAAAATGTGGGAAATTCTTCAAGAGATGGGAATCCCAGACCACCTGAACTGCCTCCTGAGAAATCTGTATGCAGGTCAAGAAGCAACAGTTAGAACCAGACATGGAACAATGGACTGGCTCCAAATGGGGAAAGGACTACATCAAGGCTGTACATTATCACCCTGCTTATTTAACTATATGCAGATTACATCATGTGAAATGCTGGGCTGGATGAAGCACAAGCTGGAATCAAAGTTTCCAGGAGAAATATCAATAACCTCAGATATACAGATGACACCACCCTTTTGGCAGACAGTGAAGAGGAACTAAAGAGCCTCCTGATGAAAGTGAAAGAGGAGAGTGAAAAAGCTGTCATAAAACTCTACATTCAACAAACAAAGATCATGGCATCTGGTGCCATCACTTCACGGCAAATAGATGGGGAAACAATGGAAAAATAACAGACTTTATTTTTCGGGGCTCCAAAATCACTGCAGATGATGACTGCAGCCATGAAATTATCAGATGCTTGATCCTTGAAAGAAAATTTATGACCAACCTAGACAGCATTTTAAAAAGCAGAGACAATATTTTGCTGACAAAGATCTGTCTAGTCAAAGCTATGGTTTTTCCAGTAGTCATATATGGATGTGAGAGTTGGACCATAAAGAAAGCTGACTGCCAAAGAATTGATGCCTTTGAACTGTGGTGTTGGAGAAGACTCTTGAGAGTCCCTTGGACTGCAAGAAGACCAAACCAGTCAATCCTAAAGGAAATCAGTCCTGAATATTATTTACAAAGACTGATACTGAAGCTGAAACTCCAATCCTTTGGTAACATGATGCAAAGAACTGACTCATTGGGAAAGACCCTGATGCTGGGAGAGATTGAAGGCAGGAGGAGAAGGGGACGACAGAGAATGAGATGGTTGAATGGCATCACCAACTCAATGGACATGAGTTTGAGCAAGCTCTGGGCATTGGTGATGGACAGGGAAGCCTAGAATGCTGCAGTCCATGGGGTCACAAAGAGTCGGATATGACTCAGCAACTGAACAACAAGATGTGCTGCATGTATACAGTAGACTATTTCTCACTCATATAAAACTGCCACTGAAGTTAGGGAATTATGACACTGGTAGTCACAGGGATGGAGTTTGAAGGATCATACACTAAGGCAGAGGTAGAACATGGTGTATGAGGTAAGCTAAAAAAGAGATGTACGAGTCAACAAATTTCCAATTCTGAAAGAGACTCTGAGAATTCAAATCAAACAAGTGGTTCCAGAAAAAAATTGAAGTGAAGGGATGGGATGCATTAGGAGGTCCATACCTAAATTGACATGAAATCAATATACGTAACAAGTAACCCACAAGGAAAATCCTCTGCCTTCCTTCCTTCATTCCTTCCTTCGACGTATGCACAGAAATCTTTGTCTCTAAGAGACAATCCATAAAATTTATCTCCTATCTTCCTGCTTATATTCACAGAAAAGTGTATCTGATATAAATAACTCACATGGACCTGATGCTCACCACTCTGCTCTACCTTCTAAGGCATAAAGTTGGGGGGGGGGAGTAGAGATTTCATAGAAAACTTGCATTCCAGTCCCTATGATGAAAAGGACATCTTTTTTTGGTGTTAGTTCTGGGAGGTCTTGTAGGTCTTCATAGACTCGGTATTTCAGCTTCTTCAGTATTAGAGGTTGGGGCATAGACTTGGACTACTTTGATATTGAATGAATTGCCTTGGAAATGAACAGAGATCATTCTGTTGTTTTTGAGACTGTAGCCAAGTACTGCATTTCACATTATTTTGTTGACTATCAGGGCTACTCCATTTCTTCTAAGGGATTCTTGCCCACGGTAGTGGATATAATGGTCATCTGAATTAAATTCACTCATTCCCATCCATCTTAGTTCACTTATTCCTCAAATGTTAATGTTCACTCTTGCCATCTCCTTCTTGACCACATCTAATTTACCTGGATTCATACACCTAACATTCCAGGTTCCTATGCAATATTGCTCTTTACAGCATCAGACTTAACTTCCACCCCCAGACACACCCACAACTGTTTCTGTTTTGACTTCGCCTTTTCATTCCTTCTGGATTTATTTCTTCACTCTTCTCCAGTAGCATATTGGGCACCTACCAACTAGGGGAGTTCATTTTTCAGTGTCATATCTTTTTGTCTTTTCATACTGTGCAGCTGAATATTAAATGCCAGCTGAATTGCTAAGCAGTTAATATTCAGGAAGATCCAGGTTTTTGTAGTTGTTCAGTTGCTAAGTCATGTCTGACTCTTTGTGACCCCATGGGCTGCAGCACGCTAGGCTTCCCTGTCCCTCACTGTCTCTGGGAGTTTTCCCAAACTCATGTCTGTCGAGTGGGTAAGGCCATCCAACCACCTCATCCTCTGCTGCCCCTTCTCTTCCCATCCTCAATCTTTTCTAGCATCAGGGTCTTTTCCAATGAGTCGACTCTTTGCCTCAGGTGGCCAAAAGATTGGAGCTTCGGCTTCAGTCCTTCCACTTCCAATGAATATTCAGGGTTGATTCCACAAGAACTTTCTCTCCAACACATACAAATTATTAGTACACCTCAGCTAAAGAAAAAAAAAAACTCAACAAAAATATCAGCCAAAGGTCTAAATGAATGTTTCTCTAAAGAAGTCATAGAGACGGTCATAAAGCACATGAAAAGATGCTCAGCATCACTAGTTCTTTGAGAAAGGCAAATCAAATGTAGAATGAGGCATCACCTCACATTGGTCAGAATAGCCACATCAAAGACCTACAACAATAATTTCTGCAGAGGGTGTGGAGAGAAAGAAACCCTTCTACACTGTTGGTGGGAATGTAAATCGGTACACCAATTAGGGAGAACATTATGGCAGTTCTTTTAAAAACTAAACACAGAAGTACCCAGTGACCCAGAAATCCACCACCTAGAAGGAGATCCAGAAAAAAATGCAAAATTTTAAAAGACACCTGCACTCCACAGATCACGGCAGCGCCGGGTACCACAGTCAAGACAAGGGAGCGACTTCAGTGAGCAAGGACAGACAGACGGACACAGAGAATGAGGCACATATACACAATGCAATATTGCTCAGACATAAAGAAGGGTAAAATAATGCCATTTCAAGTTACAGGGAAGAAACTAGAGGAGATCAAACTAAGTGAAATAACTGAGAAAGGGAAAGTCAGATAATAGAGAGTATCACTTCTGTGGAATCTAAAAATGGATACAAATGAACGTCATTACAAAAGGCAAACAGTTTCACAGACTCAGAAACGTATGGAAAGGTGGCCAAATGGAAAGGCGGCAGGGGGTGGAGGAGTAATTAGCTGGTACAGACCAAGATGTACATGTCAAAACTGGTGCAGTTGTTGTTGTTTAGTTGCTCAGTCGTGTCCGACTCTTTGCAACCCCATGGACTGTAGCCGGCCAGGCTCCTTTGTCCATGGGAGTCTCTAGGCAAGAATACTGGAGTGGTTTGCCATTTCCTTCTCCAGGGGATCTTCCCAACCCAGGGATTGAGCCCAGGCCTCCTGAAAGTCTCCTGCATTGCAGGTGGATTCTTTTACCACTGAGCGAGCAGACAAGCCATAAAACAGGTGCTGAAGGGCTCTAAATAGTCACAAACTTGACAGGGCTTTAAATGACATCTGCCCTCAAGAAATGTCCCAGGTATTTCATCAGAAAAGAATTCCAAAAGAAGCCATTTTCAAGAGGTAAATTGTACTCACAAAGTATAAAATAATAAAAGCACATGGAAAGATACTCCACACCAATCATTATTAAATCAATGCCAATCAAAACTACCATAAGGTATCACCTCACGCTGGTCACAGTAGCTATCATCAAAATGATCTACAAAAAATAAAGATAAAATAAATAAATAAAATAAAAGATCTGCAAAGAATATACAGAAAATGAAATCCTCCTACAAGCTTTTTGAGTATGTAAATGGTGAAGCCACTATGGAAAACAGTATGGAGCTTCCAAGAAACACAAGACATAGAGGTATCATATGACCCTGCAATCCCACTCGTGGGCTTAAGTCCAGAGAAAGTGAAGGGAAATTAGCTCAGTCGTGTCTGACCCTTTGCAACCCCATGGACTATACAGTCCATGGAATTCACTAGGCCAGAACACTGGAGTGGGTAGCCTTTCTCTTCTCCAGGGGATCTTCCGAACCCAGGGGTCAAACCCAAGTCTCCCTCACTGCAGGCGGATTCTTTACCAGCTGAGCCACAAGGGAAGCACAGATCCACAGAAAATCACCATCCAAAATGACACACGTCCCTTGATTTTCAGGGCAGCACTATTTCAATAGGCACGACATGGAATCCACCAAAAGGTCCACTGACAGAATAATGAAGACTAGGGGGTACATCTATACCCTGGAATACTACTCAACCATAAAATAGAATGAAATAAGGATGCTGTCAGCAGCATGGATGGACTAAGAAATCATCACAGTAAGTGAGGGAACTCAGAGAGAAAGATAAATATGTGAGATATCACTTACAGGTGCAATCTATAAATTCATACCAATGACTTAATATACAAAACAGACTTCACAGCCTGAGAAAATCAAACTATGATTATCAAAAGAAAGTTAGAAAGAAGGGATAATTAAGAGTTTAGGATTAACTATACACACTAATATCTAACAAATTAATAATCAAATAGGACCTAGTAAATAGAACAGGGAACTCTACTGAACAGACTGTAATCATCTATAATACGAGGAAAAAAATGGAAAAAGAATAGATATGCTTCTATGTAAAATCCAATTAAGCTCCTGTACCGCTAAAACTAACAAAACAATGGAAGTCAACTTGACTCCAATAGAAAATAAAAATTAAATTACCTGAAATCCATCTGGGGAACCCCAGACAGTGGTGACCCTATAGATTAGATATGCGATATGCTATGACATTAATATGACACCACCAAAGGTTTTCACTCAGCAGAACACAGAGCAGCAACCCATTCAAAGGTTCCTGACCTCATGTGAATGTCCCATGATGAAGAGAAGAAAAAGGACCACAGGTTAATCAGGGCAACACCCTCAATTCAGATGTTGGGAATCTCCGAGGGGCAGGAGCAGACACAGGGTCTCCAAGTACGGGATTCGGACCTACGGGGATGGGGTGAGACCCACACAATCCCCAGCCCCTGCATCTGGGGTCGCATGACTCTTGGTTAGGACACCAGGTCTCTGCTGGCTGGGCCCCTAAGGTGGAAACGAGTGGGTTCCTGGAACCTCCTGGGATGGTGGAAAGAAGCATAGGGTCTCCTCTCCCCACACTTGTCCCAGGGAATTCCTCCTCTCCCGCCCTTCTGTTTTGTCTGATACTGTTTTTACAGCTGTCACGATAATGTTGAAGACACTACCTTGGTTCCAGCAGGCTCGGTCCTTCGTTTTCCCACTGAGGTGTTGAGAAAACACACCAGGCGTGGGGCTAGGAAACGAGGGGCAGGTCTGGTCTCTGCTGAGCAGGGACGGCCGACCGGAAGGCGATCACTGGAGCAACCTCACCTGCTGCCCGTTGGTTTTCGGCCTCATCCCAGTACCCTGGAATCAATTTACCAGGTGAACCTGCCTTCCTACTCAAACTGAATGTGCTGGAAAATGGGACTAATCACAGCTAGCCCACCTGAGGTGTCTCCGTGAGCCCCAGGGCAGGTGAACCTGGCAGGAGGAAAGACTAAGAGCCCTACTGCAGCCCTGACCCCTGCGAGGGCCACGGAACCCCACTCAGAAGAGGGCTCATTACCCAGAGGAGCCCACCTCAGCTCCAGACCCCAGGCCTCTGAGCACTGACATTCAGACACAGGCACGGAGTTTTCCAGGACAGAGGACAGGCCCAGTCTGCACCCAGCTCTCCACGTGCTAGTGCACACAGAACACGGTCGGTGTCAATATTCTCACACTATTCCAATAGGCAAGACATGGAATCACTGTAGAAAGCACGCGGTCTTGTCTAAACATAATCAGTGCAGACGGGATTGAAAAGTCAAGGTGTTCGTCATTCAGACATGTCTGACTGTTTGTCACCACATGGACGGTAGCCCTCCAGCCTCCTCTGTCCATGGGATTCTCCAGGCAAGAATACTGGAGTCGGTTGCCATTCCCTTCTCCAGGGGATCTTCCCGATCCAGAGATCAAATCCAGGTCTCCTGCACTGCATGCAGATTCTTTACCATCTCAGCCACCAGGGAAGCCCCTAGACAAGACTTAGGGAGGTCTAAATCTACCATGTAGACAGAACGTGGTCAGGTTTAAACTAGCATAAGGTTGCTCTCCCTGGAGGCCCAGGTCACACACATGCAGGGTCTCTCATCATTGGACAGGGGCCTCACCCTCATGTGGGAACTAGCAAGTAAGTTTCTTAAAGAAAAAATCATCACTGGGCTCCACATGTCACCCACACCAGGAAACTGAAAGAACCTTTGTCATTAAACACTCCAACAGGCAAAACCAAACCGTTACCAGTGTCTTTGGGCAAGTGGTGGTCAGGATCCAGGGGAGATCCAGGGATTTCTTAGAGTTGAGCCCAGGGTCCTGTACAGACAGACAGAAAGTGCCCTGATTCCATCACCCAAGGCTTCCAGGAGGAGGTACCACACTGGAAGCCTTCTAGAAAAGGGTATTCTTTATCAGAATAAAAATTGTTGAAATTGAAAGCATATTAGTTATTATTTGCCAACCTAAAATATTCTTAAAAGCCTGGCCCCCAGATCTTTGTGGTTCCCACTGGTTCCTTTGTGTTCAGATTGTCAGGGTAGAAACAATCCATCCTTTCAAATTAGTTTCTTCTAATTCTGTTTATTTGTTATTATATGAAGGAAAGGTCACACTTGAAAAAATACATCAGAAAATTCCTGCAAAAAGATTGAGTCGAGGAGCCCATAAGCTGCATGAACCCTGCCTTCTAACAGTTTCATTTTGAAAGACTGAGGGTGGAAGAAAAGGGGACGACAGAGGACGAGATGGTTGGATGGCATCACCGACCTAATGGACATGAGTTTGAGCAAACTCGGGGAGATGGTGAAGGACAGGGAAGCCCAGCGTGCTGAAATCTATGGGGTCGCAAAGAGTTGGACACGACTGAGTGACTGAACAGCAACAAGCTTCAATTTTCTGCCTGGAGAAATCTGATAAAATAGGCATCCTGATTTTGTCACTTCTCTGTTCAAACTCTGCTAAAATGAAATTGATCTTCATATCAACATGTAAGAATTTCTGGGTTTGGAGATGTCACACCAAGGTAAGAGGTGCTGGTGAAAATAGAACGCTACTAGTAGGCAAAACATTCTTAAAGCTTTGTTTCAAATTGGATTTAAATACAACACTACATGGTTACATGAAGTATGAACTGAGAGTCTAAACATAGCAGGCAATATGTGAAAGCAAATTTGATGTCCCATATGTGAGAGTAAAAGCTGCTGGGTTTTGCAGGAGTCATGTACGGATGTGAGAGTTGGACAACGAAGAAGGCAGAGCACCGAAGAACTGATGCTTTCGAACTGTGGTGCTGGAGAAGACTCTTGAGAGTCCCTTGGACTGCAAGGAGATCAAACAAGTCCATCCTAAAGGAAATCAGTCCTGAATATTCATAGGAAGGACTGATGCTGAAACCACAGCTCCCATCCTTTGGCCACCTGATGTGCAAAGCCAACCCACTGGAAAAGACCATGATGCTGGGAAAGACTGAAGGCAAATGGAGAAGGGGATGACAGAGGAAGAGATGGTTCGATGGCATCACCAATTCAATGGACAGCGGTTTGAGCAATCTCCAGGAGATGGTGAAGGACCGGGATTCCTGGCGTGCTGCAGTCCATGGGGTCACAAAGAGTCAGACACAGCTTAGCAACTGAACAGCAACAACCACGTGAGAGTAACTGTTTCTTGTCAGATCTGCAGCTGGTATGTGCAAACTGGAGAGCACTCTCCAACATAGATTGTCTCTAAGTCTGATTAAGTGTGTCACAAGGGCCTGAATCAAAAGGTGATGTATTCATTCCAGGATGGAATAGAATGTTACTTTGAACAGCCTGTAAAACTTACACAGAGTCTGTAATCCACTCAAGATGTCAAATAATAAAACAGTTACATGAAATTTAAAGCCTCTTGGAAAGTTGTGTTCTAAACATTTCATAGATTTCTTTTCATAATCATTTTTCACAGTGATAACACTTTAACTCCTCAGTTGCTGATGTTATTACCAACATAAACTTGTCCTCATGAGTGTGGGAGATAAAGTTGATCCATTGTGATTGTTCTCTGGTCAAATGACTCCCGCAATTTCTAATTATGTTCTACATTCACAATAATTTTTTTTTATCCATCCAAGTCTACTTCTCAGATCTTCATGTATACCAAATAATAGATACCTGGTGAGTTCAGATTATATTAAACACTCTTTCCATAGCTTTTCCCATGTCAACTGAATCAGAACAAGGTGAAGCAGGAAGAAGAGTTGAAATTTTCAATGATTCCTAAGGCCTCTAAAAAAACATTAGACAGAAATCCTAGCCTTGACTGGTCTATACAAAAGAATTACAATGTGCCTTTTTCGTGAAATTGCAACAATTGACTAGCTAGAGTTGCAATAAGTTGGAATTATGCTTGAAATGACTTGAGATGAAACAGTTTGGATGTGGGCATGTGAGGATATATATAGCATGATACATACTTAAGGAGGTATCAACAGGTATGAATCCATAAATTGATGAGGTATACTTTGTAAACAAAGATGACACATTGAACTTGTTTTCACTATCTGACCCTTCCAGAATTTGCCATCATCTACTGACTCCCCTGTGGACTTGGTTTATTGCCACCAGATTAAAACTAGTTACAGGAAGCTTTGTTCTCTTTGTTTGAAATTGTTTGTGTTTCTCTCTCCTAGGATGCTCTTATAAATGCCACTATCTGTATCACTTATTTTGTCTATAAGGTTGTCTCTTGCATTTTCCACTGTGTAACCATCTTCCATGTATACAGATATTTATATGTCTATGTATATAAATATCTATATGTATCTATAATAATTTATATCTGTATATGATCCAGAAGGATGGGATGGGGAGGGAGGTCGGTGGGGGGTCCAGGAAGGGGAACACATGTAAACCCATGGCTGATTCATGTCAATGTATGGCAAAAACTATTACAATATTGTAAAGTAATTAGCCCCCAACTAAAATAAATAAATTTATTAAAATAATAATAATAATAATTTATATCTGTATGTACATAGAGATTTATGTCTATGTATATAGATATTTATGTCTCTGTGTATCAAGGTATTTATATATCTATATATCTATGCATATAGACATTTATATATCTATGTGCCTAGACATTTATAATTATGTACACTTATGTACACACAACTAGATGTTTTACCAGTGTAACAGGGCCTGGCGAAAAGGGAACACTCCTACAAAAAGAGTCAGACATGACTTGGCGACTGAACAACAAAATAGAAAATGCACTCGGTTCACCTGCCACCAACAACACATAGTATCTCAGTGTTACTACAATATAAAATAAAGGTTCATTTAAAAAAAGAATGCCCAGGGGGACTTCCTTGCAGTTTACTCGTTAAGATTCTGTTCACCAATGCAGAGGGCGAACGGCGGGGAACTAAAGATCCCACAAGCCGCATGGCATGGCCAATAAATAAAATTATTAAAATAAATAAATAAGAATGTTCAGGAAGAACACACAGGCTTTTGGGTGTTTCTTCAGGTACGTTCCGTATTAAATTACAGTACTGAGTTAAAACTCGAAAGCTTTCATTTCCAAGGAATCACAACAGGGCATGAAAGAATCCTGCCGCCTTGTGGCCATTCCCTGCAATAGCAACCTTAAGAGTTTGGCTTATGAGTACCTCTTTGTTCTTCAGTCCCCAGGTCGTGACCCACACTTTCCTCTCTAGGACGTGACGCCGCCTCTCACTGCTCCCTGACGTCTTTCCTCTCTAGGACGTCACGCCGCCTCTCACTGGTCGGTGACGTCTTTCCTCTCTAGGACCTGACGCCGCCTCTCACTGATCTCTGGGGTCGTCCTCTCTAGGACCTCAAGCCACCTCTCACTGATCCGTGACGCCTTTCCTCTCTAGGACCTGACGCCGTCTCTCAATGATCCATGACGTCTTTTTGTGACGCCTTTCCTCTCTAGGAAGTGACGCCGCCTCTCACTGCTCCGTGACGTCTTTTCTCTCTAGGACCGGACACCGCCTCTCACTGATCCCTGAGGTCGTCCTCTCTAGGACCTCACGCCACCTCTCACTGATCCCTTATGCCTTTCCTCTCTAGGACCTGACGCCGTCTCTCAATGATCCATGACGTCTTTCTGCGACGTGTTTCCTCTCTAGGACGTGACGTCTTTCGTCTCTAGGACCGTACGCCACCTCTCACTGATCCCTGAGGTCGTCCTCTCTAGGACCTGATTGGGGGGGGGGTTCTCTCACTGATCCCTGAGGTCGTCCTCTCTAGGACGTCACGCCACTTCTCACTTGTCCGTGACGTGTTTCCTCTCTAGGACCTGACGCCGCCTCTCACTGGTCTCTGAGGCGTCCTCTCTAGGACTTGATTGGGGGGGGGGGGTTCTCTCACTGATCCCTGACGTCTTTCCTCTCTAGGAAGTCACGCCACTTCTCACTGGTCCGTGACGTCTTTCCTCTCTAGGAGCTGACGCCACCTCGCACAGCTCCCTGACGTTTTTCCTCTCTAGGTGCTCACGCCACTTCACACTGGTCCGTGACGGCTTTCCTCTCTAGGACCTGACGCCTACTCTCAGTGGTCTCTGAGGTCGTCCTCTCTAGGACCTGATTGGGGGGCGGGGTTCTCTCACTGATCCCTGAGGTCATCCTCTCTAGGACATGACACCACCTCTCACTGATCCCTGACGTCTTTCCTCTCTAGGACGTCACGCCACTTCTCACTGGTCCGTGACGTCTTTCCTCTCTAGGACCTGACGCCGTCTCTCAATGATCCATGACGTATTTCTGTGACGTGTTTCCTCTCTAGGACGTGACGTCCTTCCTCTCTAGAACCGGACGTCGCCTCTCACTGATCTCTGAGGTCGTCCTCTCTAGGACGTGACACCGCCTCTCACGGCTCCGTGATGTCTTTCCTCTCTAGGACCAGACGCCGCCTCTCACTGATCCCTGAGGTCGTCCTCTCTAGGACGTGACACCGCCACTCACTGATCCCTGCCGTCCTTCCTCTCTAGGACCTGACGCCGTCTCTCAATGATCCATCACGTCTTTCCTCTCTAGGACGTGACGCCACTTCTCACGGCTCCGTGACGTCTTTCCTCTCTAGGACCAGACGCCGCCTCTCACTGATCCCTGAGGTCGTCCTCTCTAGGACCAGACGCCGCCTCTCACTGATCTCTGAGATCGTCCTCTCTAGGACCGGACGCCGCCTCTCACTGCTCCGTGATGTCTTTCCTCTCTAGGACCGGACGCCGCCTCTCACTGATCCCTGAGGTCCTCCTCTCTAGGACCGGACGACGCCTCTCACTGATCCCTGCGGTCTTTCTCTCTAGGACGTGACGCTGCCTCTCACTGATCCCTGACGTCTTTCCTCTCTAGGACCTGACGCTGCCTGTGACCGGCCCTGACTTGTTTCCTTTTTCTATGCCCTTTGACAGCCCCCTTAAGGTCCTCTCCGCAGACCCCGTGCACCGCCGCTCGTCCACTTACGACTCCCCACTCCAGGTCCGCTTGACTGCTCCCCTCAGGGTCCTCTCCGCGGACCACCCCCACCCCGCGCCCAGGTTCTCTCCGTGGGTCCCCCCAGGTCCTCTCATCGGCCAGAATCGGGTCGCCAGTTTCTCTCGACGGCCCGCCGCTGTTCCCCTCTCGTCGCCTGCCAATGGTCCTCTCATTGGCCCACTTCTGGTTCTCACTACTCCCTGACATCGGTCCTCACTATTTCACGTCTCTGGACCTCACTACGACCTGACTCTGGTCCTCGCTATGCCCTTACTCTGGACCTGACTACACTTTCAACCCTGTCTCTGGTCCTCACTTGGGCCTGACTCTAAAAGAACTGTTAAAATATGCCATACAATACCTACATAAACAGAGTGAAGTTATTTCAAACACAGATACAGATCACTTCAAAGCAAAGGAACTCAGAAGCACCTTCCAGATGAGATTTCCTGTAATGAACAAACACCAAAATGAGAGCCAAGATTATCCTAAGTCTACATAACCACAGAGTGCATGCCAGCGAGTTAGCACACAGTCTGAGTTCTTGAAACACCCCGAGTGCTACTTTCCTAGTTTCCCAGATTAATTCCTTGGAGTAGGACATTTGGAACAGTCCAGACAGGATGGAGAGAGGATTGTCCTCAAGGCAGAGTTGGTCTTGGCAGCGGCTAAGGCAGTCCCTCTTCACTGTCTGCTCCTGCCCTGGAGTTCTAATTGCGAGATGGGGTATGACTCAGTCTCAGCCTTTCCAGTCAAGAATGCCAGGTGATCTGCCCTCTAATGGAATTCTCCAACCTTCCACTCTTGAAAGAGGCTGGCATGGAGAAAATCTTGGAGCATCTGATCAAGTCAGAGGACCCACAGGGGCCATCCCCAAGTCAGCCCGACAGTGAGCACCAAATCTGATCCCAAAACGCCACCTCTGTACACCTGTGCTAAACCGAATCTCAGAGATAGTTCCAGGTGAAGTAGAAAAGCATAGCTATACTGCTTTGCTAGCAAAGAGGGACACAGAAAACTCATGCCCTCAAACACTGCCCCAAGGCAGGAGGACTTGCTTAGGAGTTTTATAGCTATGGGCTTCCCTGGTAGCTCAGCTGGTAAATAATCTCTGTGTAACGCAGGAGACCCTGGTGCAATTCTTGGGTTGGGAAGACTCCATGGAGAAGGGATAGGCTACCCACTTTATTATTCTTGGGCTTCCCTGGTGGCTCAGCTGGTGCAGAATCTACCTGCAATGCGGGAGACCTGGATTTGATCTCTGGGTTGGGAAGACTCCCTGAAGAAGGGAATGGCTACCCACTCCACTATTCTGGTCTGGAGAATTCCATGGATTGTATAGTCCATGGGATCACAAAGAGTCAGACTGAGTGACTTTCACTTTATAGCAATGGTTAAAGGGCAGAGTTGTTGTAAGGATTAGGGTGTGTACAGGGCCTGAACTCCCTTCACCTGACCTCAGGTGGTCTCTTGGTGAGCTTCTCTGGAATGAAGAATGCTACAATTTTCCATTTTGCTGGAGAGGATGTTTCAGCTCAGTTCAGTCGCTTAGTCGTGTCCGAGTCTTTGCGACCCCATGAATTGCAGCACGCCAGGCCTCTCTGTCCTGAGAGGATGTTTAGTTGGGTAAAAAGTTTAGAGATATTTTTGCGTGTATCCCTTTTGACAGAAACAGGACCCTGACCCAAGACAGAATACTCTTTCTTGAGTGCTCTTTCGTTCTCTCTGCATCCCCTCCCTTCCCTGATTAGCACCTCTTCCAATCTGCCCTTTGGAGCTCAGGGTAGGTCATGGAGCCGGGAGTCTATTCCCAACAAAGAAACAGGGGACATGGGAAAGGCTTCTGGGCCCAGGAGCCCCACAGGGTCCTGCTCGATTTCACTCCCAGGCCCTGGACCTACACTAACTATGGCCCTGAGCTGTCCATGACGGCCTGAGCTTTCCCAAACTGTCCTCTGAACTCTCTTCCTAACCAAGGCCCTGATGCTGGTTTTAACGAACACCCTGACAATATCCCTGGGACAAATGGTCTAAAGTGTCTTTTACTAAGGTCTTCAGTTTTCTCTGAGGCCCTGACACGCTCCCTAATTAAGCCCTTAACTCTGTATTTAAGTGTCGGCCTGATACACTCCCTCTCTCAGCCACTGAAGATGCACCCCTGATGCTCTCCCTCACTTCAAGGCACTAAGGATTGAAGAAGTCTCTACCTGAGGGGCTGGTACTGTCTGTAACCAATTTTCTGACTCTTTCCCTAACTAACATCCTCATTTTGCCTCTAAATAACACCCTGAGACTCATCCTAATGCCCTGATGGTGTCCCTAATAGCCCTCAATATCCCTACTTTTGCCATAATCCTGTCCATAACTAAGGCCCTGAATATGTACTGAAGTAGGTCTCTGATGCGGTCCCTAACTAACACCCTGACACTGGTCACAACTATGAACCTAACGCTAGCCCTATTAAGGTCCTGAGATGCTGCTAAGTAACAGCCTGAACTTCTTTAAGGCCCTCAAGTTATCTCTAACTGAAGCCTTGAAACTGTCTTTAACTAAGCCCCAGACACTGCGCCTAGCTAAGGCCTGAACTATGCTTTATGAAGGCCCTAAGCCTGTCCCTAACTCTGACACTGCCCCTAATTGAGGCCATGATACTGCCCCTTATAGCCTAAGCTGTCACAAAATAACACCCTGATCCTATTACTAAGGCCCTATGTCCCTAAGAAAGTCACTGAAGTGCATCTAACTAACAGCCTGAACTATCTCTTACTCAGGCCATGAAGTTATCTCTGAGGTCCTAACAAGGTCCCTAATTAAGGCCCTGTTGCTGGCCCTAACTAATGCCCTGCTGCTGGCTCTGACTCCCTGATGCTCCTCCTGTTATCCTTTGCCCTGCCAACAGAGTTTTGCCAAGAGAACACACTGGTCATAGCAAACACCCTCTTCCAGCAACACAAGAGAAGACTCTATGGTCAATACTGAAATCAGATTGATTATATCCTTTGCAGCCAAAGATGGAGAAGCTCTATACAGTCAGCAAAAACAAGACTGGGAGCTCAGATCATAAACGGAGCCATAAAACTGTGGCTCAGATCATCAACTCCTTATTGCCAAATTCAGACTTAAATTTAAGAAAGTAAGGAAAACCACCAGACATTTAGGTCAGCAGTGACCACAGGACTAGGAAATGCCAAAGAATGTTCAAGTTCAGTTCAGTTCAGTTCAGTCGCTCAGTCATGTCCGACTCTTTGAGGTAGTTTGAGCATTCTTTGGCATTGCCTTTCTCTGTGATTGGAATGAAAACTGACCTTTTCCAGTCCTGTGGCCACTGTTGAGTTTTCCAAATTTGCTGACATATTGAGTGTAGCACTTTCACAGCATCATCTTTTAGGATTTGAAATAGCTCAACTGGAATTCTATCACAATTGCACTCATCTCACATGCTAGCAAAGTAATGCTCAAAATTCTCTAAGCCAGGCTTCAACAGTACGTGAACCATGAATGTCCAGATGTTCAAGCAGAATTTGGAAAAGGTAGGGAACCAGAGACCAAATTGCCAACATCTGTTGGATCATCAAAAAAGCAAGAGAGTTCCAGAAAAATATCGACTTCTGCTTTATTGACTACACCAAAGCCTTTGACTGTGCGGATCACAACAAACTGTGGAAAATTCTTAAACAGATGGGAATACCAGACCACCTGACCTGCCTCCTGAGAAATCTGTATGCAGGTCAAAAATCAAGAGTTAGAACTGGACATGGAACAACAGACTGGTTCCAAATCAGGAAAGGAGTATGTTAAGGCTGTATATCATCACCTGGCGTATTTAACTTCTATGCAGAGTACATCATGGGAAATGCGAGGCTGGATGAAGCACAAGCTGGAATCAAGATTGCTGGAAGAAGTAACAATAACCTCAGATATACAATGACACCAGCCTTATAGCAGAAAGCAAAGAAGAACTAAAGAGCCTCTTGATGAATGTGAAAGAGGAGAGTGAAAAAGTTGGCTTAAAACTCAACATTCAGAAAAATAAGATCATGGCATCTGGTCCCATCACTTCATGGCAAATAGATGGGGAAACAATGGAAACGGTGAGAGACTTTATTTTCTTGGGCTCCAAAATCACTGCACATGGTCACTGCAGCCATGAAATTCAAAGACGCTTGCTCCTTGGAAGAAAAGCTATGACCAAACTAGACAGCATATTAAAAAGCAGAGACATTACTTTGCTGACCAAGGTCCATCTAGTCAAAGCTATGGTTTTTCCAGTAATCATGTATGGATGTGAGAGTTGGACTATAAAGAAAACTGAGCACTGAAAAATTGATGCTTTTGAACTGTGGTGTTGGAGAAGACTCTTGAGAGTCCCTTGGACTGCAAGGAGGTCCAACCAGTCCATCCTAAAGGAAATCAGTCCTGATTGGAAGGACAGATGCTGAAGCTGAAGCTCCAATACTGTGGCCACCTGTTGGAAAGAACTGACTCATTTGAAAAAACCCTGATGCTGGGAAAGATTGAAGGCAGGAGAAGGGGATGATAGAGGATGAGATGGCTGGATGGCATCACTGACTCGGACATGAATTTGAGCAAGCTCTGGGAGTTGGTGATGGACAGGGAAGCCTGGCCTGCTGCAGTCCATGGGGTCACAAAGTGTTGGACACGACTGAGCGACTGAACTGAACTGAAGCTCTCCCTAACTAAGGTCTTGATGAGGACTCTACCTAAGGCCCAGACACTGTCATTAATAACCTAACTCTTTCCCTATATAACACCCTAATTGTGGCCCTAACTCATGACTTGACAATGGTCCTGTTTCTCTGATCCTGTTCCTTAGTAAGGTTAAGAACCTCCTCCTCACCAAGGCCCTGACACTGTCAATAATAATGACCTGACTTTTTCCCTAAGTAACACCCTGATTTTGTCACTAACTAATGCCCTGACATTCGTTCTAACTTCAGCCCTGACGCTGGTCCTATTGAAAGCCCTGAGATATCCCTAAGGAACAACCTTACCTGAACCCTTGACACTGTCCCTAGCTTAGGCCTTGATGCTGTCCCTTATAGTCTATGCTGTCACTAAATATCCCTCTGAATCTGTCCATAACCAAGGCCCTGAATATAGTCCCTAATAAAGTCTCTGAAGTGTCCCTAATGAACAGCCTTAACTGACTCTTGCTAAGGCCATCAAGTTATCTCTGAGGTCCTGACACTGTCTCTAAGCCCCTGATGCTGGCTCTAACTAACGGCCTGATGCTGACCCTTACTAAGTCCTTGCCCAGGAGATATCCCAGGCTGCTGGGCAGCTTTCTGTTTTCCTCATCTCTCGCCAGCTGCCTGCCATTGGCCAATCTAAGATTCTGTGGTACGGTGGTCCCACATAGGATGTGCCTGAGGAGGCTTACCTACCAGAGGATGGTCATGGCCATTCCACCCTCCAAGGGACAGTGGCTCAGGGTGGGAATCTCTCAGCCAGTGTCTGACCTCAGGTTCTATGTCCATATTTGTTGTAAAACCCTTGGAGTTACTTCACTAACATTTTTAAATGGATCTCCCCCTTGGCATATTTATATGATAAATTTTTACTGAATTAAAATTCAGGAACAACATTATTAGAATGAGCAGGAAGACAAAGGATGCCCTCAATGATCTATTACTTGGAGGATTTTACAATTCTCATGAGAAAACATTCACTCTCCTCACCCTCTAGGCATCAGCACAAGGTAGGAATCATCTGCATTCTTTATTTATCCCTCTGAATCTTTCAGAACCTTTCCTTCAGGAGAAACCTCTGGGCTCTTCAGGAACTGTGAGTGGCGATGTCAGGTAAATCTGAAACTGAAAAGCAGAGGAAAAGAGAAGGTGAGGAGATGAGAATTCTTGATGGAGAAGGTGGGGCATCCATGTTCAATCTCAACCTGTGAGTCTAAGTTAGTATCAGTGAAAGTAAGGACCACCAGGACCTGGCCCACTGGCCTTGTCACCTGGTGTGGGGACTGGAGACACCCAAACTGCCCTGGCCACTTTCAGAGAAATGAAGAAGCTGGGAGAACACCACGGGAGCCACATTGGACAAGGTCACTGCTATGAAGTAAGATGCACTTTTCAAGAAAGTAAAGGATGATCCCTTGGTTCTCAAAGATTTGCAAAGATTCTGTGTTCTTCTGGAGACATGTTGAAGCCTCCAGTCTTTGAGGGCAGTGATGAGAAGGAACTGTGCTCAAAACCTTCCAGCACTCACTCCTTGAGGGTGCTGAGGATGACCAGTGTCCAGCCCAAGGGTGTTGTGGGCCTGAAACTCCCTTATCACCTGGGATGGGAGGGGCCCCATGGGCACCCCCTGGGCCAGCGGGGTCTCGGCTTGTAGGCTACAGACCTTTATCAGGTGCATGATCTGCAAACATCTTGTGCCATTTTGGATGGTGGATCTTTTTCTTACTCCTTTTGTGCACAGCTTTTGTTTTGAAGAAGTCTAATTCATCTCTTTTGTCTTTTGTTGTTTGTGGTTTTGGTAGCAGATCTAAGAAATCATGGCCAAATCCAAAGTCGTGAAGTTTTTCTCTCATGTTTTCTTCTATGGGGTATATAATTTTGGTTCTTACATCTAGGCCTTTGATCCATTTTGAGTTGATTTTCTGTAGTGAGGGAAGTAGGGGTCCAACTTTGTTCTTTTGCATGTGGGATCTGGTTGTCCCAGCACCTGTACTAATTGTTGGGGGAAAATATTTGCAAATGATGCCACCAAAAAGGTCTAATTTCCAAAATACACAAACAGCACATGCATCTCAAAAAAAAATTTTTAAATGGGCAGGTCTAAATAGACATTTCTCCAAAGAAGACATACAGATGATCAGCAGGCACATAAAAAGACACTTCACACCGCTAATTATTAAAGCAATGGAAATCAAAACCACAATGAGGTATCACCTCATAGTCATCAGAATGGCATCGATAAAATGTCTACAAATAACAAGTGCTGGTGAGGGGGTGGAGAAAACGAAATCTCCTACACTGTTGGTGGGAACTGATGCAGCCACTGTGGAAAACAGTATGGAGGATCCTCAAAAAACTAAAAAGTTGCCATATGAATTAGCAATCCCACTCCTGGGCATGTATCCAGACAAAGCTATAATTCGAAAAGACACATTCACTACTATGTTCATAGCAGCACTATTCACAACAGCAAAGATGTGAAAGCAACATACCTGTCCAACAACTGATGAATGGATAAAGATGTGTGTGTGTGTGTGCGTGTATACAGTCCATGGGGTCGCAAAGAGTCGGACACGACTAAGCAACTTCACTTCACTTCATATATATATATGAGTATCTCCCATGCACACATGAGGTACACACATTATTTAACTTATTTGTGCAACCATGTGAAAGTAATTAGCATCACAAAACTGCATACTTCAAATGAATTAAATGGTTAATGCCATGTTTTGTATTTTTAATGACAATGAGAAAAAAGTGTAGTGGTCATAATTGTTACAACATAAATGAATATTAAAAACGTCCTTAGTGAGAAAAGCCATACCATAAAAGGCCACCCAGATCCCATATTCATCTTACCTGCTTTAAATCCATCAAGGCTGTCCAAATGAGGGGAAAACGCAGTAATGGTTCTGGGAAAAGAAAACTGGACCAGGATGGAAAAAGGTATCTTCACAGAGTTGGGGCAGCAGGTGACGGTGGAAGCGGCCTGTGTATTAAACCCTAACACAGAATTCCTGCTTTCCTCATGGGGGTCTAGGTGCTGGCTCCTCAGGAGAGTGTCACCGTTTTGGGTAAAACACACTGAACATTTTGTGTGAATTTGCAAATATGACTACTTTTTGCCATTATTAAAGGCTTTCTGTACATTTTAAATTAGTGGAACGTGAGTTACTTTTCAAAACAACCATAACAATACCATTCAAGAACTCAGGCAAGACAGGCATCAGACTTTGTTATAGAGGCCAAGACTTGCCAGACCAAGTTCAACCAAAGTTGTGACACTTATTTCCCTTGTAGGAGTCCATATGGTATTAGTATTAAGAGGCATCGTGGGAAAAGGGTGTTAGTAGCCACTAAGTCGTGGGTCCTGTGGATGATCTGGATTGCAGGGGAAGCAGTGAGATTTTAGCTTCACTATCTTTTACATTAATTCAAAAAAAATATTAAAAGATAAATTCAGCAAAAAAAAATGGAATACACACAAATCAATTTTGTTTTTATACATGAATAACAAACCATCAAAAAGAATAAGAAAACAATCCAATTCACAATTCAAGAAAAAAAAAACTAGGAATAAATTTAACCAAAGACATAAAACACCTATAATCAGAAAACTATAGGGTATTGATAAAGAAATTGAAAACAGAAAACAAAAATATCCTATACTCATGCATCAGGAAAAAATATTTTTAAAATATTTTCTACTGAGCCCAAGAGCCTAGAAGCCCATGCTCCACAGCAAGAGAGGCCACTTCCAAGGGAAGCCCACATACTATAACTAGGAGTAGCCCCATGACCACAACTAGAAACGGCTCATGCACAACAAAGGCCCAGTGCAGCCAAAAATAAAAATAAAACAAAAAATAACTTTTAATAAGAGTCTATCAACAAAAGAAAAAATAATGTGGACTTTATAAAATTAAAAATTTCTCCTCTATGGAAACCTTATTGAGAAAACAAAAAGACAGAGCACACACTGTATGTACGCTCAGTTACTTCAGTCATGTCTGACTCTGTGACCCTATGGACTGTAACCTGCCAGGCTCCTCTGTCCATAGGGCTCTCCAGGCAAGAATACTGGAGTGACACCTTCCTCCAGGGGATCCTCCCAGCCAAGGGGTCAAACCCACATCTCCCATGTCTCCTGTATTTGCAAGTGGGTTCTTTACCCTAGTGCCATTTCCAAAACACATAGCTGAAAAAGGATCTGACTCAAATCATACCAAATGACCTCTTTAAAATTTGGTGAAGATTGAAATACACACCTGGCCAAAGAAGATAGACAGTAAATGAGCATACAAGAGTACACTCAAGATGCTGGTGGAATGCACGTACAGTCAACTTTGGAAGGCAGTTTGGCACTTTTCTCCAAATCTAAACAGTCTCACCTCAGGATCCAAGAAGTGTATCTCTTGTATTTAGACAACTGCTTTGCAAAACTGAAATAAAAACTAGCATCAAGTCATGTACGAGAGCTCTAGTCATAATAGTTAAAAACTCAGATATCAGGACGTCCTTCCACAGACGCCTTCATAAGTAAATCAGGACACAGACACGTCAAGGGGAGCACAGTACAGCACACCCAAAATATGCGCATTTGACAAAAGGGTTAGTTTGGGCTGATTAATTTTCAAAAAACAGCAGCACCGGGAGAATCTTCAAAAACCAAGTAGAAATGCCATTTTATGAAGCAGATTTATATTTATTAAGGATATCTTCATCTGTAAGGGTGTGTCCCTCTCTGGGACAGGAATTGGATGATGACTAAATATGAAGAAAACCTTGTCTAAGCTGGATATTAATCTGCAAAACCACCACACCCTTATTTACTGTGATTCACCTAATAAATTCCCTTAAATGGCTTCTTCCATTCCCTAATCTCCTCCTTTCATTCTTAGTTGATGATAGCGTTTAAGGTAAAATCTTAGACCATTTCTTGGACCAGTCTTGGAATGCAAAAGTCAAGAGATACCAGGAATAACAGGCAAACTTGGCCTTGAAGTAAAAAATGACGCAGGGCAAAGACTAATAGTTTTGCCAAGAGAAGACACTGTTAATAGCAAACACCCTCTTCCAACAACACAAGAGAAGACTCTACATATGGACATCTCCAGATGGTCAACACCGAAATCAGATTGATTATATTCTTTGCAGCCAAAGATGGAGAAACTCTGTACAGTCAGCAAAAACAAGACCGGGAGCTGACTGGAGCCCAGATCATGAACTCCTTATTGCAAAATTCAGACTTAAACTGAAGAAAGTAGGGAAAATCACTAGACCATTCAGGTATGACGTACATCAAATCCCTTATGATTATCCAGTGGAAGTGACAAATAGATTTAAGGCATTAGATCTGACAGAGTGCCTGAAGAACTATGAATGGAGGTTCGTGACATTGTACAGCAGGCAATGATCAAGACCACCCCCAAGAAGAAGAAATGGAAAAAGGCAAAATGGTTGTCTGAGGAGGTCTTACAAATAGCTGAGGAAAGCAGAAAAGCTCAAGGCAAAGGAGAAAGGAAAGATATACCCGTTTGAATGCAGAGTTCCAAAGAATAGCAAGGAAAGATAAGAAAGCCTTCCTCAGTGATCAGTGCAAAGAAATAGAAGAAAACAATAGAATAGGAAAGACTAGAGATCTCTTCAAGAAAATAAGAGATACCAAGGGAATATTTCATGCAAAGATGGGCACAATAAAGGACAGAAATGGTATGGACCTAACAGAAGCAGAAGATAGTAAGAAGAGGTGGCAAGAATACACAGAAGAACTATACAAAAAAAGATCTTCATGACCCAGATAACCACAATGGTGTGATCACTCACCTAGAGCCCGATATCCTGGAATGTGAAGTCAAGTGGGCCTTAGGAAGCATATCTACAAACAAAGCTACTGGATGTGATGCAATTCCAATTGAGCTATTTCAAATCCTAAAAGATGATGCTGTGAAAGCGCTGCATTCTATATGCCAGAAAATTTGGAAAACTCAGCAGTGGCCACAGGACTAGAAAAGGTCAGTTTTCGTTCCAATCCCAAAGAAGGGCAATGCCAAAAAATGCTCAAACTACCGCACAATTGCACTCTTCTCACACACTAGCAAAGTAATGCTCAAAATTCTCTAAGCCAGGCTTAAACAGTACGTGAACCATGAACATCCAGATGTTCAAGCTGGATTTAGAAAATTAAGAGGAACCAGAGACCTAATTGCCAACATATGCTGGATCATAGAAAAAATAACAGAATTCCAGAAAAACATCTATTTCTGCTTTATTGATTATTTCAAAGCCTTTGACTGTGTAGATCACAACTGTGGAAAATTCTTAAAGAGACAGGAATACCAGACCACCTGACCTGCCTCCTGAGAAATCTGTATGCAGGTCAAGAAGCAACAGTTAGAATCAGACAAGGCACAAGGGATTGGTTCCAAACTGGGAAAGGAGCGCGTCAAGGCTGTATGCTGCTACCCTGTTTATTTAACGTATATGCAGAGTACATCATGGGAAACGCTGGGCTGGATGAAAGACAAGCTGGAATCAAGATTTCTGGGAGAAATATCAATAACCTCAGATACACAGATGACACCACCCTTATGGCAGAAAGTGAAGAGGAACTGAAGAGCCTCTTGATGAAAGTGAGAGAGGAGAGTGAAAAAGTTGGCTTAAAACTCAACATTCAAAAAACTAAGATCATGGCATCTGGTCCCATCACTTCATGGCAAATAGATGGGGAAACAATTGAAACAGTGAGAGACTTTATTTTGGGGGGGGCTCCAAAATCACTGCAGGTGGTGACTGCAGCCATGAAATTCAAAGACACTTGCTCCTTGGAAGAAAAGTTATGACCAACCTAGACAGCATATTAAAAAGCAGAGACATTACTTTGCCAACAAAGGTCCGCCTAGTCAAAGCTATGGTTTTTCCTGTGGTCATGTATGGATGTGAGAGTTGGACCATAAAGAAAGCTGAGCACTGAAGAATTGATTCTTTTGAACTGTGGTGTTGGAGAAGACTCTTGAGAGTCCCTTGGACTGCAAGGAGATCCAATCAGTCCATCCGAAAGGAAATCAGCCCTGAATATTCATCGGAAGGACAGATGCTAAAGCTGAAACTCTAACACATTAGCCACCTGATGCGAAGAACTGACTCATTTGAAAAAACCCTGATGCTGGGAAAGATTGAAGGCAGGAGAAGGGGACGACAGAGGATGAGATGGTTGGATGGCATCACTGACTCGATGGACGTTAGTTTGAGCCAGCTCTAGGGGTTGGTGATGGACAGGGAAGCCTGGTGTGCTGCAGTCCATGGGGCTGTAAACAGTTGGTCTCGACTGAGTGATTGAACTGAAATGAACTTGCACCATTTCAGGAAGTGATTCAGTTTTCCCAGCTATCTTTCAAGCATACACGAATGCATGGCCTATATTAAACCTCTGACTGTTTTTCTCCAGTTCATCTCCCTTTCATTATGAGGATCTCAATGAAGAACATCGAAGGGTAGAGAGAAAATTATCTTTCCTCTCATATAATGCAATACAATAGTATTCAGAGAAACAAAGGAATGAACCACCAACCCATTTATTAAAAAAAGCATGAATCTAACACTTACATTGCTAAGTGAAGAAATCCAGCCTCAAGTGCTACACACTGTACAAACTTATAAGACATTCTAGAAAAGGCAAAACAGACATCATAAACAGTTTATGGAATATGTGGTTGAAATATTTCATATGGTATTGTAGTGATAAACACTTGCCACTATGCATTTGTCTAAGCACATATATTTTTGTTTTTAGAACCCAACAAGTAAATTATTACCTATTCAAATTTATTTATTTATGCTATGGGAGTGTCAAAGACTGGAATGCAGAATTTAACAAAGAATCTGACTGATTGAGAAATGTACGGAAAACTTCAGGACTTCCCTGGTGGTCCAGTGGTTAAGATTCCATGTTGCCAATTCAGGAAAGGTGGGTTCAACTTCTGGTCAGGGACCTAAAATCCCACATGCCATATAGCACAGCCAAGAGATTTTTTTAAAAAACAAGAAAAAGAAAAAACCCACTCTTAGTGGTAGGACAAAATGAGCTGACCTAAGTTCACTGTGGAAATGAATGGACTCTGCAGGCAAAGGCAAAGTGTACCATGCACAAACAATGGACCCTGTAAGTTCTTTCCTATGGGAGGTGTAGCTAACAGCACTGGAACTACTGTATCAGTCATCAAACGGAACAGGCACTGGATTTGATAAATGACAAGTAGTGGGAGCCGGGTTTCTTGCCCCTGGAGTGGGAAGTTACAGGCGGACAAAGGGAGAAGGTTACAATACCTATGTCATAACAGATCAGGAGACATAATTATAAACTATCTTTAGCCTAATACAGAAACACATAGCTCCCTGTGAAAATCTTCATAACTGTGTGTATGCATAGTCTGGGATACATGCATATGTATTTTCATGCATTGTCTGCTGAGAATAGTAAGTTCCCACATGCAAGTTTTTATTACCATTCTCTAATAAAAAGGAATAAGGGTTCTTTAAATATGTGGCTGATACTAGGACTGAGACAGTAAATATGTAAAGCAAGATCATCTTAAAGTATGAGAAAGAAGTACCAAAAAATCCCATGAAAGCTGAATTATGTAAAATAAAAACAGGAAAGCATGGAAAAAGCTCTCAATAGCCAAAGCAAGAATAAACTAAGCAGTCTAATAACGTAATGCTGGATTATAACCAAAAGTTTAAAATAATTTTCATGTGTCCAAACTGGTTTAAAAAAAAAAAGTTCCCTAGGTTTTATGAGTAGTGTTGAATAAAAATCTCTATGCAGAAAGATTCTAACAATTGATGCAGACACTCAGCTGTCCATCAAGTGTGTGAAGCTAACTCCCCTCTCCTCGAGTGTGGGTCCTGCATTATGACTTCCTCCGTAATAAGGCGCACAGGACGGACACGGGGAAAACCGACAATAAAGACAAATAACAAATGTTGGCAAAAATGTACAGAAATTGGAACTCCAACTTTACTTGTGGAGATGTAAAATGGTGCAATCAATGTGTGTAAAACTTCAGCATTTTCTCAAAAATATAGAAATGCAATTATCACATGCTTTGGAAACTCTACTCCTAGACATACATACAAAGAATTTAAAACAGGTGTTGAAATATAAAGTTGTACACCAATATTCATAGCAGCGCTGTTCTCAACAGCCCAAGGTAAAAATAATGAAAATGTCCACCAACAGGTGAATGAATAAGCAAAATAAGGTAGATCCGTCCATAAGATGGATTCCTCTGCCATATAAAAGAATATAGTAAAACAGAGCCGCAGCTGCAGAAAACAGTAGGGGGCTCCTCAAAAACAAACACAGAGTTAACATAGAATCCACCAATTCCGGTCCAGGGAATACACCCAAAACATTTAAAACCAAGAACTGGAACAGATATCGTATCCCATATTCACAGAAGCGTTATTCACAGTAGCCAAAAGGTGGAAGCAACACAAGCGTTCCACAGATGAATGGATGAGCACAGTGTAGTAGATACACAATGGAACATGATTCAACCTTTAAAAACAAGACAACTCGCACACATGCTCTAATGTGAATGGACCTTCAAGTCACTATGTGAAGTTGAAACAAAGCCGACACAAAAGGAAAAGTGTTCTATGATTCCACCAGTATGAGATATCCATATAAGACAAATTCCAAGTAGAGTAAGGTAGCCAGGGATTGAGGGTGCTGAGTGTTTAATGGTTACAGTATCACTTCGGGAAAAGGAAAAGATTTTGGAGATAAATGGTGAGGATATTTTTACAACGTGAGTGCAGTTAATGCTATAGAAGTGCATACTGAAAATGACTCAAATGATAAATATTATATGTTTGTAATCCCAATGAAAAAATCATACAGGTTACAACATGGAAAAGCACTGAAAACATCCTCAGTGAAAGACGCCACACAGAAAAAGCCACGCAGATCACAGTCATCTTGTCACTTTAAATCTATAGAAGTTTTTAACATGAGGGAAAGCCCCAGTGGTGGTCCCAGAAAAAAGAAAACTGCATCAGAATGGAGAAAGACATTTGCACAAAGTTTGGGCAGCTGATGCAAGTTGAAGTGGTTCTATGGATAGGATTGTAATGTGGACACCGTAACTATCCCCCATTTTGGGGTTATGGGCTGGTTCCCTGGGAAAGTGACCCTGTTTTGGGTAAAACACATTGCATTTTTTGGTGTGAATATAGAAAATTTTGTACCACTATTTAAACTTGACACTTCTGAAATTTTACTAGAAAGTAAATTACTTTTCAGTACAACCATGAGTCACGTGCCAGAAAATCAGAGATGGCATCAAACATCGCAATAGAGTCCAACACTTAACCAGACCAAATTCAACTAAAGTAGTGATGCTAACTGCCTTGTAGTAGTTCACATGATATTAAAAGTCACTGTAGGAAGAGTAGCCACCATGCCTTGAGTGCTGTGGATGGCCCTGATGGAACTGAAACTATGAGATGTCTGAATTCTAGTTTTCCATGTAACATCACACCAAAGCAACTGTCAGAACTATAAAGTGAATTCAGGGACTTCCCTGGCAGTCCAGTGGTGAAGATTCTGCATATCCACTGCAGGGGATACGGGTTTGATCCTTGGTTAGGAAACTAAGATCCAATATGCTGAGTTGCATGGCCAAAAAATAAACCAGTAGAACTGCAAGATCATGTGTGATTCTCTACACTAATAATGAACTATCAGAAAGAGAAATTAAGAAAATAATCCCCTGTACCATTGCATCCCCCCAAAACTAGAAATTTAACCAAGGACTTGAAAGAGCTTCAAGCTAAATACTGCAAGACACAGTGCTCAATTAAACTGAACAGATACGAAAAGATATACCATGCTCATGGATGATAATACTGTTAAAATCTCCATTCTAACCAAAGTAACGTACACATTCATGCAATCACTACCAACATCTCTTTGACATTTTTTACAGAAACAAAAACAATGTTAATATCCGTGTGGAACCACAAAGGACCCAAAAGAGCCAAAGTGCCTCTGAGAAAGGAGAACAGGCTGGCAGCATCTCCATCCTTGACTTCAATCTACATTACGCACCTAAAGGCACCACAAGACCTGTGGAACTGTATCAGAAACAGGCACAGATATCAGAGAGCCCAGAAATAAATCTACAGGTTCATGGTAATCAATTTACAAGGAAGGAGTTAAGAACATACACCCAGGAAAGGACAGTCCCCTCAATAAACCGTGCTGGGAAAAACGGACACCACACACCAAGGAACAACACTGGACACCACTCTATACCACAGACAAAAACTGACTAAAAACCCACAGCTTTCCACATCAAGCCCTAACTGTCCTGGGTCCTCTGAAGACAGACACTCAGCAACAGCCACACGTAGAAAGTTTCTTCCCAATTTTCCTCACCTTTGCCTTCAGCGGCACCACCTCCCTGCAGGTCCTGAGGAAACCAGGCTCCTGTCAGCCTGAACTGAACCCCACAATGTCCCAAAGCCAAAGCCCTAATGGGTCCCGAGGAGCCAGACTCCCATCACCCTGGATTGAACCCCAAAATGTATCGAAGCTCAAAACCCAGAGGGTCCTAAGAAGACCAGACTCCCATCAGCTTAAGCTGAACCCCACAATGTCCCAAAGCCAAAGCCCTAGTGGGTCCTCAGTGGCCAGACTCCCGTCTCCCTGAACTGAACCCCACAATGTCCCAAAGCTGAAATCCCAGTGGGTCCTGAAAAGACCAGACTCCTGTCAGCCTGAAATGAACCCCACAAAGTCCCAGAGCTGAAGCACCAGCAGGTCCTGAGGAGACCAGACTCCCATCAGCCTGAACTAACCCCACAATGTCCGAAAGCCAAAGCCATAATGGGTCCTGAGGGGCCAGACTCCCATCACCTCGGATTGAACCCAAAAATGTATCGAAGCTGAAACCCAAGTGGGTCCTGAGGAGACCAGACTCCTGTCAGCTTGAACTGAACACCACAATGTCCCAAAGCTGAAGCCCCAGTGGGTCCTCAGTGGCCAGACTTCCATCAGCCTGAACTGAACCCTACAAAGTCCCAAAGCTGAAACCCCAGCAGCTCTTGAGGAAACAAGACTCCCGTCTCCCTGAACTGGACTCCAAAAAGTCCCAAAGCTGAAGCACCAGCAGGTCCTGAGGAGACCAGACACCCATTCAGCCTGAACTAACCCCACAATGTCCCAAAGCTGAAACACCAATGGGTCCTGAGGAGACCCATCTCCTGTCAGCCTGAAGTGAACCCCACAATGTGCCAAAGCCAAAACCTGAGCAGGTCCTGAAGAGACCAGACTCCCTGTCTTCCTGAACTGAATCCCACAATGTCCCAAAGCTGAAGCCCCAATGGGTCCTGAGGAGGCCAGACTCCTGTCAGCAGTCACAGGCAGCCAGGTGCTCAGTTAGAGCGGAAATTCTGCTTGGGGTGGGAGTGGGTCAGAGAGGCGGGCTCCTCGCTCCCTGCCAGCCAATGAGAACTGCAGATCAAGCCTCCCTCACTCGCGCAGGCACAGCTAAGTGGAGACTCCGCCCCTCAGGGCAGTTCTGCCAGGTCCATTAAACTATGGAAATTCAAACTGAATATTGTCAATATCCAAAGCTTCTCCAAAATAGTTAAGGAATAACTTGAAACTGTATAGAATGAAATGTAGTCACCCAATTCACTCAAATTTATTAACAGACATTTAAATTTTGAAACTATCAAAATTGTGGACATCAACATAGAAATTCTACATGACCCTGAGAAAGGAGAACAGGCTGGCAGCCTGTATACAGGTTTAGCCTGTATATCGTGAGCTTTGAGTTTTAACACACAAGCTGTTAGTCCACAAAAGAAAAATATTGTGGACTTTATAGAAATAAAGATGTTTATTCTGAAAGACCTCATTCAGAAAATCAAAATACAAGCCACAAACTGGGAGAAAAATATTTGCAAAATTCATATCTGATACAGGATTTGGACACAGAATAGACAAAGACCCCTTGAACAACCCTATAAACAATAAGTAAAGATTTGAACAGACACCCAGCCAAAAAAAGTTACACAGATAGTACAAAACAGAAACACACTCAACATCATACACCATTAGGGAATTACAAATTAAAGTCATGAGCTATCACACTACACATATTAGGACCGCTAAACTCTAAATATATGACAATACCAATTGCTGGAGTAGCAGGAACGCTCTCTCACTGGTGGTGGGATGCATGCACAGCCACCTTGTAACACAGTTGGGCAGTTTTCTCCAAAGCTAAACAAACCTCACCTTGGGATCCAACAATCGTACTTCCAGTATTTAGGAAACTGCTTTGAAAAATCCATGCCCAAATGCAAACAAAGATTAACTTAGGCACAGCAGCACTATCCATAATAGTTAAAAGCTTGAAGTAATCAGAGTATCCTTCAATAGATGAATGCATAATCAAATTGGGGTATATCCATGTCAAAGCAAGTAGAACATGCCACCCCAAAATATACCTCTCTGCTGTGAGGATTGCTTAAGTCCACTTCCATGAAAAAAAAATAAAAAGGAATCTCTGAAAAATATATAGCAATTGCTGTTTTGTGATGGACATTTACAACAGAGAAATCTCTGCATTTAAGGGTTGTCCCTGTTTGCACCAGACATAAAAGGATAATTAAAACTCAAGTAACTTATCAATGGAGAGGTCCCGACTTAAATCTATAAACAATCATACCCTTCTTTACTGTGTTTTGTATAATTACCTTCCATAACGGGCTTCTCCCATTCTTCAGGGTCTTCTGTTTTTGGCTGAAGATGGTATTTAAGGGGATGATTTTGGACATTTCAGGGAGTGACTCAGGTTTCTTTGGTAGCTCCCCTGCATACAGAAGCTATTTGTTGTTTTAGTCACTAAGTCGTGTTCGCCTCTTTGTAACCGAACGGACTGTAGCCCGCCAGGCTCCTCTGTCCATGGGACTCCCCAGGCAAGAATACTGGAGTGGGTTGCCATTTCCTTCTCCAGGGGATCTTCCCAACTCAGGGGTCAAACCCAAGTCTCCTGTATTACAGGCAGATTCTTTACCAAAAAGCCACCAGGGAAGCATAGAGGAGGTATGCTTCTGCTTTTTCTCCTGGTAATTTGTCTTTTATTATGGAAGGGCAGAGTGAAAATTGTTTTTCCTCCCATACACATGCAATGGAGTATTATTCATCAGTAGTAAGGAATGAACCACCAAATCTTGAAAAGCATGGTTAAATCTCACGTGCATATAACTCAGTGAGAGCATACAGTCTGGAGAGACAGCACACAGTATGACCTCATTTATGACATTCTAGGAAAAGCAAAGCTACATAGATGGTAAGCAGATCATCTGCTGAAGGGAGTTGAGGTATTCCCTGTGGTCCTTTAGGATGGACACTTGTCACTATGCATTTTTGTATGTTCTTCGATTTGTATAGCCCAAGGGATCAAACAATCTATTCAAGTATAGTTATTTAGAGTGTAGGAGAGCCGCAGGACAGAATACACAATGAAACAAAACTTAACCACATTAGAAATGCATGAAAAAGGTATCTCACTGTAGGAGATGGGGAAAAATGTGTTGACTTTGGAAATGAATGAAATCTATACACAAAAGGCAAAATGGCCTGCACATAAACACTGGGCTTCATTCTATAGAGATCTTTCCAGAGTGCAGTAGCTAGCAATTCTGAGCCCACTGTACATGTAATCTGAAGAGGAGAAAAGAGCTGACAAATGCAAATGGTGGGGGCCAGGCTCCTCGCTGCAGGATTGGGAAGTTACAGATAAGCAAAGAGCAAGAGGATAAAGCTGAGCCCCTGACCACCACTCCTTATGGCTCTGAGTTGTGTCCAACAGGACCACCATCACCTGCATGTAGGTGCTATAACCCACCTGCCCCCTCCTGGTCTCTCCCCTTCCTCCCTGCGATGATTCCAGCAACATTTCCAGCCTGCACCCCTCTTCCAGGCCAGGTGCATCTGTCCATCCACGGCCTCGCCATCTCATCCTGGGGGCTAACAGGCCCCTCGAGGACTGCGGTCCTGCTGCTGCCCACAGACAGGAGGCAGCCCCAACTTCTCCAGCTGCAGAGCCCAGATACCTGGTGTAACCGAGCAGGAGCCTATGGGGCCCTCCCAGGACAGACCCCGTCCCGTATCCTCTGCTGCAGCTCCTCTCTGAAGTATGGGGATAATAGTATCTGAGGCACACTCAGGGAGTTGTTTTACAGCTGCTAAAAGCCCCACTGAGTGGAAGAACTTAACTACTTGATGAGCACGAACGCGTCACCCCCAGAGTGTCCAGTGCCTGAGGATTTGTGAGGTTAGCCGCCTGTTACCTCACCAACCAGAGAACCGTGCACCAGCCAATCACATACTCTGTGACCCGCCTCCCTCATGTGGCCTGTAAAACTGCTTTCCTGAAACCCTTCAGGGACTTCAGGGTTTAGAGCACGAGCTACCTGTCTCCAAGCATCGGTACCTTTGCAATTAATGCTGCACTTTCCTTTACTGCACTCAGGTGTGTGGACTCCAGTTTGGTTCAGGAACATGGAGGCCTCCCAGGTTCCCGGTTCCTTGTGCCCCAGGGACTGTCAGCTCCTTCTCCAGGGCGTACAGCCAACCCCCACACTAATTCCCCTCTACACCCTCAGCCTTGGCCCAAGCCGAATCCCTCCACCAGGCCCTGACAAAGCTCCCTGCCCTCACAGTGCGTCTCACATCCCACCCAACACGGTCTTTTGAAGCCTGAACAAGACCATGCCCCCTCCTCCCTGTGATTCCCCTCACCTGATGAAGCCAGGCCTTGATCCGTTCCAGGTGATCCAGGATCCTCATTCTCTCCAGACCCCACCTGTGTGGCCGCTGTCTGTGCCCATCTATATGGGCCTGTGGTGATCTCCTAAAATAAGGGTTATTTTATATACAGATAATGGGGTGAATGGTGGCCCCTAAAGATGTGTCCCCCCAGAAACGGGAACAGGGCCACACCTGGGAAAAGGGTCTTTGTAGATGTAGTTAAGGATCTCAAGGTAAGGTCATCTAGGGTTAGGGTGACCTTCAACCCAACTGACAGAGTCCTTATAAGAGATGAAAGAGGACACAGATGAGAAGCCTCGTGAAGATGGAGGCAGAGATGGGAGGGAGGGGGCCACAAGCCCCGGGACCCCTGGAGCCCCAAAGCTGGAAAAGGCAGGAAGGACCCTGTCCTGGAGCCTCTGGAGGGACCACAGCCCTGCGCCACCTTGATCTCAGGTGTCTGGTCTCCAGGACTGGGGAGGATGAACTTCTGTTCTTTTAAATCACCCAATATGTGGTCGTCTGTTAGAGAAGCCACAGAGAACTCACACAGGCCCTGCTCTGTAGGATCCTAGAAGTGTGGGTCTCACTAAAGGAAGATGGAGGCTGGATGACAGAACCCTTAGAGTCAGCACTGGGCCCTCAGAAATGCTAAAGCAGCAGCTGGGCCCCAAAATGTTGGGGGGTCAAGTCTGAACCCTGTCCCTAGGAGTACTGGCTGCACATGCCTCCCCAGGTTCTTACACCTGTATGTGGCGTAGTAAGTATCTAGTCCTGACTGAGGACATTTAGTGTCACTGTTCACATTGCTCATTAAGAACCCACCAGTTACACAGGTGAAAACCCAGTTAGGATGCTTGCTACACCAATGAGCAATGCTGAAGATGGTCGGGGGTGGGGACTTACGTGCAAACAGCAGCCCTTCCACTCTCCCACCCCTCCTCCACACTCCCAACCCCCTCCTCCACACTCCCGACCCCCTCCTCTACCCTCTCAACCCCCCACCCCAACTCCCACAAGGAGGGTCCTCAGTGGGAAGCTGGGGGACCACGCAGAGGCATCTTGAAGTAAATGCTGCCTGATCCCTAGGCTAGCTGCTCCTGAACATTCTCCACCCATCCCAGTTAACCCTAATCCTAACCCTAAACCCTAAACCCTAACCCTAACCCTGAACCCGATCCCAAACCCCAAACTCCAAACCCCAAACCTGAACCCTAAAACCCAAACCCCAACCCGAACCCATGAACCCTAACCCTAACCCCATAACCCTAACCCCCTAACCCTAAACCCTAAAACCTAACCCTAACCCTGACCCTGACCCTGACCCTGATCTTGACCCCCAACCCTAAACTGTGACACCTTACCCTGACCCTTACTTTGACCCTGACCCTATATTTAGACCCTAAACCCTATCCGTAGACCCTAAACTCAAACCATAAATCCCAATTCCTGAGTCCTAACTTCTAACCCCAAACTCCAAAGCATTATATTAAATCTAATTTTTCACCCAAATCCTATACTCCATACCCTAGGCCTCACCTCTTATGTTAACCTCACCCCTTATCGCAGCCCTTTAAGACGTGCTCTAACCACCACTTCGAATTCTGCACTTACCTTTTGAATCACCTTCCTACACCATCCACCATTTAGGCACATCACATACTTAGCAACATTCAGAAAACTAAGATCATGGCATCCGGTCCCATCACTTCATGGCAGATAGATGGGGAAACAGTGGAAACAGTGGAAACAGTGGCCGACTTTATTTTTCTGGGCTCCAAAATCACTGCAGATGGTGACTGCAGCCATGAAATTAAAAGACGCTTACTCCTTGGAAGGAAAGTTATGACCAACCTAGATAGCATATTTAAAAGCAGAGACATTACTTTGCCAACAAAGGCCCATCTAGTCAAGGCTATGATTTTTCCAGTGGTCATGTATGGATGTGAGAGTTGGACTATAAAGAAAGCTGAGCCCTGAAAAATTGATGCTTTTGAACTGTGGTGTTGGAGAAGACTCTTGAGAGTCCCTTGGACTGCAAGAAGATCCAACCAGTCCATCCTAAAGGAGATCAGTCCTGGGTGTTCATTGGAAGGACTGACGTTGAAGCTGAAATGCCAATACTGTGGCCACCTCATGCGAAGAGCTGACTCATTTGAAAAGACTCTGATGCTGGGAAAGATTGAGGGCAGGAGGAGAAGGGGATGACAGAGGATGAGATGGCTGGATGGCATCATCAACTCGATGGCCATGGGTTCAGGTGGACTCAGGGAGTTGGTGATGGACAGGGAGGCCTGGCGTGCTGTGATTAATGGGGTCGCAAGAGTTGGACACGACTGAGCAACAGAACTGAACTGAATACTTAGCAAAGGACATCCAAATAAATTTCTAGCTTTATACAAAGCTTTAACCCCATAACAATAATGTAAAAACTGTTTTAACACCATTTAAATCACTTGCACCACCAAAATACCTCTACCCCAAAAATCCAAGTAATTAACGTTTAAACAAATCTATGTAATAAATATTAAAGCATAGCAATCAAATGCAAAACAGTTATGTAGGTAATTATAAACACATGATTATTCCAATTCTATATTATAATATCAGTCCTCACAAATGTGGGATTAACAGCAAGCTTTTTCACTATGATCCAATGCATTGCACAAAACAGGCAGTACAAATGTCATGCTCCTATGGACAAAAAAAATCTTTAATTATGCTGCTGCTGCTAAGTCACTTCAGTCGTGTCCGACTCTGTGCGACCCCATAGACGGCAGCCCACCAGGCTCCATGTCCCTAGGATTCTCCAGGCAGGAATACTGGAGTGGATTGCCATTTCCTTCTCCATTGCATGAAAGGGAAAAGTGAAAGTGAAGTCGCTCAGTCATGTCCGACTCTTAGCAACCCCATGGACTGTAGCCTACCAGCCTCCTCCGACCATGGGATTTTCCAGGCAAGAGTACTGGAGTGGGGTGCCATTACCTTCTCCGGAAAGCAAGTCTAGTCAGTAACAAATTTGACATCATCACTATGTAGTCATGTTTAAGGCATAAACAACTTCAGACATTCATCGAATGACATATTTACCAAAAGAAAATATGAGTACACACAATCCACTTAGTTTTATACACAGCTGATGAATAACTTCAAATGGAATTTAAGAACAGATTACCATTTTAAATATCAATATAATTTGAATATTTAATATCCTTAGTCTACAAAGAAGACTATAAGACAGAAAATGAAAAAAGTATGACCGAAATAAATGAAATAAATCCTAAATAGATATGAAAACATCCCATGGTATTGGAATGAATTAACATAGTTAATAGGACATTAATGCCCAAAGACATCTCCAGATTCAATGTGATCTCAACTAAAATTTGGAAAAAATACAAAAGCTGATTCTAACAGTCATATTATTTTTCTATGTACCCCTAAAAGGAGAAACAAACTTGGAGGCTCACATTTCCCCATGTCTTATGTCAGTCCAAAGCAGCAGCATATAAAACAAGGTGATGCTAGCATAAACTTATGCATTTAAATGAAATTGGTTGAAACACTCAAAAATAAACACATACTTAACACAGGCTAAAACATTGTTTCACAAAGGCAGACAACATTCAAATTAATGAAACAATGCTTTTTTCAACAACTGATGATAGCAATGCACTATACAAATGCATAGGAATGAATGGGACCCTAATCAGATTAGATCTGATAGAGTGCCTGAAGGACAATGGACAGAAGTTTGTAACATTGTACAGGAGGTGGTGATCAAGACTATCCCCAAGAAAAAGGAATGCAAAAAGGCAAAATAGTTTTCTGAGGACACCTTAAAAATAGCTGAGAAAAGAAGAGAAGCAAAAGGCAAAGAAGAAAAGGAAAGACATATCCATCTGAATGCAGACTACCAGATAATAGCAAGGAGAGACAAAAAATTCTCCCTAAAGTGATCATTGCAAATAAATAGAGGAAAATAATAGAATGGAAAAGACTAGAGATCTCTTCAAGAAAATTAGAGATACAAGGGAATATTTCATGCAAAGATGGGCACTATAAAGGACAGACATGGTATGGACCTAACAGGAGCAGAAGATATTAAGAAGAGGTGGCAAGAATACACAAAAGAACTATACAAAAAAGATTTTCATGACCTGGATAACCATGATGGTGTGATCACTAATCTAGAGCCTGACATCCTGGAGTGTGAAGTCAGGTGGGACTTTGGAAGCATCACTACAAACAAACCTAGTGGAGGTGATGGAATTCCAGCTGGGCTGTTTCAAATCCTAAAAGATGATGCTGTGAAAGTGCTGCTCTCAATATGTCAGCAAATTTGGAAAACTCAGCAGTGGCCAGAGGACAGGAAAAGATGAGTTTTTATCCCAGTTCCAAAGAAAGGCAAAGACTGTTCAAACTACCACACAATTGCTCTCATTTCACACGCTAGCAAAGTAATGCTCAAAATTCTCCAAGCCAGGTTTCAACAGGACATGAACCAAAAACTCCCAGATGTTCAGGCTGGATTTAGAAAAGGCAGAGGAACCAGAGATCAAATCGCCAACATCCTCTGGATCATAGAAAAAGCTAGAGGCTTCCAGAAAAACTTCTGCTTCATTGACTACGCTAAAGCCTTTGTGTGGATCTCCACAAACTGTGGAAAATTCTTCAAGAGATGGGAATACCAGACCACCTTACTTGCCTCCTGAGAAATCTGTATGCAGGTCAAGAAGCAGCAGCTAGAACCAGACATGGAACAACAGACTGGTTCCAAATTGGGAAAGGAGGACGTCAAGGCTGTATACTGTCACCTTGTTTAACTTATAAGCAGAGTACATCATGAGAAATGCTGGGCTGGGTGAAGCACAAGCTGGAATCAAGATGGCCAGAAGAAATATCAATAGCCTCTGGTGCTGATGACATCACCTTTAGGGCAGAAACCCAAGAGGAACTGAAGAGCCTCTTGATGAAAGTGAAAGAGGAGCATAGAAAAGCCGGCTTAAAATGCAACACTCCAGAAACAAATATAATGGCATCCGGTCCCATCACTTCATGGCAAATAGATGGGGAAACAGTGGAAACAGTGACAGACTTTATTTTCTTGGGCTCCAAAATCACTGCAGATGGTGGCTGCAGCCATGAAATTAAAAGACACTTGTTCCTTGGAAGTAAAGCTATGACCAGCCTAGACAGCATATGAAAAAACAGACATTACATTGCCACCAGAGGTCCGACTAGTCAAAGCTATGGTTTTTCCAGTAGTCAGGTATGTATGTGAGAGTTGGACTATAAAGAAAGCTGAGTGCCAAAGAACTGATGCTTTTGAACTGTGGTGTTGGAGAAGAATTTTGAGAGTCCCTTGGACAGCAAGGGGATCAAACCAGTCAATCCTAAAGGAAACCAGTCCTGAATATTCATTGGAAGGATTGATGCTAAAGCTGAAGCTCCAATACTCTGGCCACTTGATGCGAAGAACTGACTCATTGGAAAAGACACTGATGCTGGGAAAGATTGAAGGCAGGAGGAGTACCGGACGACAGAGGATGAGATGGTTGGATGGCATCACCAACTCGATGGAGATGAATTTGAGCAAGCTCTGGGAGTTGGTGATGGACAGGGAAGCCTGGCTTGCTGCAGTCCATTGGGTCGCAAGGAGTCGGACCGACTGAGTCACTGAACTGAACTTAACAAAGCACCTGACATTTTCTGTTCGGCCCCAGGCAAGGACCGGAAACCGGGTATAAGTGAGCCCGCCCAATCCGGTCCTCCCGTGGCCCCGCCCCCTCTGCGCTGTCGTCCAGTCACGTCTGGCCCGCCGTCCGCACTTCCTGCGCGGACTTCCGCCGGCGGCGGCGGTGCTGCGGCACGAGAAACCTACAGCCCGTGGAATGGCGTCCCCAAGGGCCGGGCTGGCGGAGCTGGGCTTCGTGGAGGCGGCGCCGTCGTGGCGGCTGCGCAGCGAGCAGTTCCCCAGCAAGGTGGGAGGCCGGCCGGCGTGGCTGAGTGCGGCCGGGCTGCCCGGGCCCCCGGAGCTGGCCTGCCCGCTGTGCGGCCGCCCGATGGCCTTCCTGCTGCAGGTGTACGCGCCGCTGCCGGGCCGCGCCGACGCCTTCCACCGCTGTCTCTTCCTCTTCTGCTGCCGGACGCCGCCGTGCTGCTGCGGCCTGCGCGGTGAGCGGCCGCGGCCTCTGCTCGGGGTGGGGCCCCGGAAACCGCCCGGCCTCCCCCGTGCCCTGCCGGCTTCTCTCCCAGAACCCCGCGGCGGGCCTCTCCCCCTGAACCCCGCGAGCACTTGCTGGGGTGGGGGCGTCCCGCGTGCTCGCTCACTCCTAGCCGCCAGCCTTCTGGTTAATTAGTAGGTAATAGGTGTGGTAGGTTACTTTCAGGTAATAGAAATTGTCGCTTTTCGGAAAGGTGGATGCCGACAGGTTTTCCATGTTTCTGTAGTCTGACTTTACCTGTGACTCTTGTTAATTTGAATAAACTGTAAGAGCGTACTTAGTTGTGTGAACTGTAAAAGTTTCTCGTTATTTTTTTTCTCCGTTTCTGAAAAATAAGCTCTTTGCACGCGAAAACTCTTCAGTTTTTCTTTTTAAAAAATGAATGTCTTTTCAGTCCTGTGTGAAGGCTCAAATACTTGAATTGCTATATTGTTTTATTTAAATCATTCGTTAACAGTTCTCCTTCTCTCCCCTTAGTTTTCAGAAATCAGCTGCCCAGGAGAAATGACTTCTACTCCTATGAGCCACCTTCTGAGGATCCTCCGTCAGAGACAGGAGAGGCTGTGTATCTCCAGCTCAAGTCTGGTGCACATCTCTGCCGAGTTTGTGGCTGTTCAGGCCCCAAAAGATGCTCCAGATGTCACAAGGCACATTACTGCAGTAAGGAGCATCAGAGTCTGGACTGGAGATTAGGACATAAGCAGGCTTGTGCACAGACAGGTCAGTCAATTCTTGTTTTGTTTTTAAATATCAGCTCAGCTTCCTCCTGTCTATAGGCCAAATCTTTCATTTTGAGGATAAAGGTTAACAGTAGAAAAAGTGTAATAATTTTCAGAGTTTTGGTTAACTAGTGACATATCTTTATGAAGAAGGAGCTGTGAGTTCTCACCCACTCACATCCCAACCATGCTTTAATATAGTCATTTAATGTATGAAACGTAATCTAAAACGCTGGAGCTACATATGTTAGTATCTGAGGAAAATTGTTATGACATGGAATACATTTCAGAAAAAGGAAATTATTTGATTTTTCAAAACTAAATGATCACTAATGGTGCTAGTTACCTTTTTTGTTTCAGATAATTTGGACAATACAGTTCCAGATCACAACTTCCTTTTTCCAGAATTTGAAATTGTAATAGAAACAGAAGATGAGATTATGCCTGAAGTTGTGGAAAGAGATGATAAATCAGAGATTATAGGAAGCATGGGTAAGGAATCCGTTTCAAAACTCATTTGTTAAGTGAGTGACTATAATACTTGACAGAATGGGCTCAGTATGCCAAGAAGAGAAGCACTGAGCAACTCACTTGGGAGGCTTCAACCTGTACTTTTCAAATACTGCCTCATTGGAAGATACCCTTTCTGTACTTCCCTCCTTGGCGTGTGTAACGTATGTTCTGATTCCTGTGAAGTCCTGTCGCAGGGTGTATGCAGGTGGTCAGTTGGGTGGGGCTGCACAAGATGCTGGAAACTTGGCAAGTTTATCTGGTTCCAAGATGTGTTTCTCAAATTGAGAAGGTGTACATGAGAGTGCCTTGCAGTGTTTGGTGGGTGGCAAGCACCCTCTTACCTTCCAAGTTTCAGATCCGTGATTCTGTCAGTTACTTTACGGTGGTCATATGCTAGAGCAGTGCCTGTGCTGAGACTCAGTAGGAGCCAGCTTCTCTCCAAGATGTACTTTGTGTCGTACAGCACGTACCATGGGCCTTCTCTGCATTATCTTACTGAGGTTTTCGCATCAGAGCAATACATTGAAAACAGTACTTCATTTTGAAGTGAGGAATTTGAGGTTCTGGGTATAACTTATTTGGGTATGTAACTGACCAAAGTTAATTTTAGAACTGGAGTTTGAGCTCACATCTTTACTGACTTCAGAACTTGATCTCTTAACCACCACAGAATGCAGATTTTTAGAATCTAAATTAAATTTTATATTAGAATGACAGCTTACTGTCTTATAGTTCACATTCAGGATATCAGAAATACCCTCTGAGTTACAAAGACTCTCGCCTGTTCAGGACAGGGTGATTCAGGTAGCTGGGATTCCAGAGGTGAGAGTGAAAGTGTGAGCTGACAGGTCCAGTGACCCTGTGATGACTGAATGAGTGTACCAGCTGGGAAAGAAGAGATGGGGCAAAAAGAAACTGGAAATAAGAGTTCAGACAAGTGAAGGACAGTAGGAATTAGAAGGGCTTGTGATTTGGGGGTATCCTTTTCAGTGCTGGGTGCAGCAGTCCTGAGCCTGGGACTTGGGGGTCTGGTCTTAATTTGAAGGTTTAAGGAGAACCTCTTTAAAGAACCAGTAGAATAATAATGCTTCATGGAGTACCTGGAAAGTCAGGTAGTCTTAAAGCACAGATGCTAATGAACCAAAAACAGGGAAAGCCTGTGAAAACATCAGGCCTTCACTGTCTGATTTAACACTAAATTGGTTGTTTAAAAACCGGCTTTCCTCGGCATGTGTTTATTGTCAGGACATGTGGGTTATTCCTGTTGCCATAATAGTAATGTTGATGATTTTTCAGGTGAAGCACATGAGGAAGAATTGGAATCCATGGCAAAACATGAATCTAGGGAAGATAGAATTTTCCAGAAGTTTAAAACTAAAATATCCCTTGAACCAGAACAGGTAAAGTAGAACTCATATAGCTCCTTCTTCTGTTCTTTTCAAGTGGTGTACGGGTGTGGATCTTGAGTTGGGAATTCCCTGGTGGTCCGGTGGTTAGGACTCTGCACTCCCACTGTTGGAGGCCCAGGTTCAATCACTGGTGGGGGGACTAAGATCCCAAAAGCCAAGGTGTGCGCCACCCCTATCCCCCCAAAACAAACCTGTGTAGAAGTAACTCTTTCTAATAAAGTTAGTCTCTTATCTATAGGGTTCCTTCACACAGGGGGTCCATATGGAAAGGTGTTTGCAGTGCTGATCCTTTTAATAGTTATGGAAAGACTAAAGGTTACATTGTGTATCATATAGTCATTTTCTAAAACCATCAGCAATCAGAGATAAACATCTTTTGTTGCCTGTAACACATGGAGTTTAGACACTAATGGCAAGACAGAAAGGAAATTTTTGCCCATTTTTCCAATAGGGACCTTTGACTTATAAAAATTAACCTGACACATTAGTAGAGAAATCACTGGCTTTGTGAAAAGAATAATGGGTTTTTGTGTTGTGAGGATTCCTGGCTCCTTGAGTTACATTTTGGCCTTCTGATGTAGTTGTATCTACAGTGGAGGGAGATAAAAAGTGGTTTTGAGGATTAAGGTAGATTATAGACTTATAGTAAAGTGAAAGTGAAGTCGCTCAGTCGTGTCCAACTCTTTGCGACCCCGTAGACTGCAGCCTTCCAGGCTCCTCCATCCATGTGATTTTCCAGGCAAGAGTACTGGAGTGGGTTGCCATTTCCTTCTCCAGAGGATCTTACCAACCTAGGAATCGAACCCAGGTCTCTCGCATTGTAGGCAGACACTTTACCGTCTGAGCCACCAGGGAATCCTTAGACTTTTATAGTAAGTGTTCAGCAAATGTTTCCCTTTGCCTGTTTTCTTCCATTAACTTTATTCCCTTAATTTCCCTCACCATAAATATAAACCACTAAAGACTTTGCAAAATTCCCGTAAGCCAGTCATTAGAGCAAATAAATACTCAGGGGCTTATAGAAAGAATAGATCTAGGTCCTAAATACTGAGAAGGTGGTTTTTAGCAATGCGTATTTCTTTTTTAACAAGAAGCATCTAGGAAAATCACTCCATTGTTACATAAGATCTTATTATAGTGAAATTTACTTCTGTTGTACTTAAAACAGTGTGTCTCACTTGGTATTTGTTCCTTTCAAAATTGGCAACTAAGGTTCCTTATCTGTGTGAAGGTGAGCAGAGACACTGGGCCCCATTTTATATTCACAACCTGGTAATGGGGAAATAGAATCATTGTTAGTCTCTTCACAAAATAGCCATAGAATTCAGAGTCTAACCATACTGTCATCTAAGAAAAATACTTTTGATAACCTGAATCAGACGAGCTGAAAGCATCACTTTGACGATACTGAGGCGGGCATTAATGGTGCCCAGTGTATGTGCCAGGGAGTTGGGGAGGGGCCGACAGGAAACTGGTTTTCAGATGAGCGTTTTAGAGTATGTACAAAGTTTCTTGAGATGATCCTCAGGTCACATGAGATGTTGGTGATTTAAACTGATCCTAATTGATTTTAGATTCTCAGATACGGCAGAGGGATTTTCCCCCTCTGGATCTCTGGTGAAAATATCCCTCAAGAAAAGGATATTCCAGATTGCTCCTGTGGTGCTAAGAGGGTATTTGAATTCCAGGTAGGATCTTAAAAAAGAACAGTATATATTTACCCTATTAAATATTAAAAAACTTTGCCAAAGTAATCTATGTGCAAGAGTTCCTATGGGTACTATGTATGGAAGGTGCCCTTTGAGGACAATTAGTAGTTTCTGCCCCACCTTAGAGTATGTTCCAAGGAGGGAACTATCCTTTACTGGTTAATCTGGAAGTTGTTTCTGCCTCTAATTTGCTTGCTTTTTCTGAGGTTTATCAGTTTACTAGTTTTTAGACATAATCTGTTGACTGATTTCTGCAGTAGTGAGGATTTAAATGTCACTTATGCCACCTGGATCATCCCCTCCATCCCAGTGTGGTTATATCGTTATTTTTAGTGCCTCTGTTGTCACCTTTATAATTTAAAATATATAGCTTCAATCTTTGTGAGAGGAGTGTTTTAGAACCCTTGCTCTGTTTAGTCTTGGTTTGTGGATTTGTTAGAACAAACGAATGTAATCATTAAGATAAAATTTTTCTTGCCGAAAAGAGATTATTAGCATAAGAATCCATTTGGGTTGGGTGCAAACACTCTTGAACTGTCGATTCACTAACATAAAGTCATAGTTGTTTCTTGGGGTTGAAAGGGTAATTTGAGGACTGACCCAAAACAGACTGGTTCTTGGTTCCTGACGCCCACGATGAGCTCATGTTCAGCAGTCTGACAGCAGTGGTGGCTGTGCTGCCTCGGACTCATTTCCAGGAGACCACTGACTCCTCAGACCCCTTTCTAGTCTAAACAAATACGTCAATAGATTTTCTTTTTGTATTCTACTATGGCAGTGTTTCTTCAGAGTCATAGTAATGGCATTTGCTATTCAGGTTGTAAGTAACACAAAATAAAAGTTGCCCAAATAGAAGCCTCTGCCCTATTTTTGTGGCATTATTATTAATCAAAAATGATTAGGTTAACAGCCAGGTTAAACAAATCACCCAGTCTTATACTTGGGAGCTTCTTTCTCAGATAAAAGGACACCAGATATAAAGAGGGGCTTTAAAGAAACACAGAGCTGCACAGTATTTTTAGATGGTCAGTAAGTTGCCAGTGTCATGTCTGCAGCCTCGCTGTAGAATGTGGAGACTTAGAGCTGAGATCAGGGTCCCTTCAGTCACCCTGGCAGGGAAGATCCGGTCTGTGTAAAACGGTGTGTGCTCCGCGCCTCCAAGGAGAGCTCTGACTGTACCATCCTTTTCTCAGGTCATGCCTCAGCTGCTCAACTACCTGAAGGCCGACAGACTGGGCAGGAGTGTCGACTGGGGTGTCCTGGCCATCTTCACCTGTGCTGAAAGCTGTGAACTGGGCATTGGCTACACAGAGGAATTTGTTTGGAAGCAAGATATAACAGATGCAGCCTAAAGACAATGGTGTAAAGCCTTAAAATGTTCATAATCTCTTCTACCTTGCAGTTCCATTTCTAGAACTTTATCCTAAGGAAACAGTTGTACCAGAGATACACAAAGATGTTGTTTTAGGTGTTGTTTACATTGTCTGAATGTTAGACAAAAATGTCCAGTGGCAGGGAATTCAATAAATTCTGGTGTATCTATCTAGCAGGAGGTTATGATCTTAATGATACAGACCTATATGCAGATCAAGTAAAATACACAATACCATCTATAATACCATACCATCTATAATACTATTATAGATGGTATTCATAGTGTGAAGTTTTTGTAAAAATACACATATGTATGTGTATCAAAAAATTGGAAAGATACTAGATGTGAACTCAACAATGGAACCAAGAACTTTTTACTATATTTAAAATAAATTTTTAACTTTTGACTTTTATTTAAAAAGAATTAGGGTTAGGGTTGGTGATGGACAGGGAGGCCTTGCATGCTGCGGTTCATGGGGTCGCAAAGAGTCGGACACGACTGAGCGACTGAACTGAACTGACTAAAAAGAATTAAGATCTTTTTATATTTCTTCTTACAATAAAAATGGATTATGTGCCTAATTAAGTCAAACTATCACTCAGAGCATTTTCCCCCTAAAATTTGCAAAATTCAAGAGAAAAATATTTGGGTAAAACCCCAAGAGACGAATAATAATCAGATGATTGTCACAGGCTCCAGTTTACATGGAAGCCCAGAATGTGAGAAAATTCTGAACCCCATTCACTAATAGTACAATGAATTGGATACCCACCAATTCTGAAAGCAACAGTTAGCAGGATTAGAAAAACCAGTAGATTTGTGATCAGAAGAGCTTAACTTGAAAAGCTCTACCTCAAAAATGACCTTAGTCAGCTAGTGGCACTGCTTACAGACCACAGACTGAAAAGCAAGAACAATGGTCTCTTTCCATCTGCCTGTCTCAGCACTGCACACGTGGCAGGTAAACCCAAGTAATGATTTGGAATCAGTTCAGGTTCAGTCGCTCAGTCTTTGCGACCCCGTGAATCACAGCACGCCAGGCCTCCCTGTCCATCACCAACTCCCAGAGTCTACCCAAACCCGTCCATCGAGTCGGTGATGCCATCCAGCCATCTCATCCTCTGTCGTCCGCTTCTCCTCCTGCCCCCAATCCTTCCCAGCATTAGGGTCTTTTCCAATGAGTCAACTCTTCACATGAGGTGGCCAAAGTATTGGAGCTTCAGCCTCAACATCAGTCCTTCCAATGAACACCCAGGACTGATCTCCCCTAGGATGGACTGGTTGGGTCTTCTCACAGTCCAAGGGACTCTCAAGAGTCTTCTCCAACACCACAGTTCAAAAGCATCAATTCTTCAGCACTCAGCTTTCTTCACAGTCCAACTCTCACATCCATACATGACTACTGGAAAAACTATAGCCTTGAATAGACAGACCTTTGTTGGCAAAGGAATGTCTCTGCTTTTAAATATGCTATCTAGGTTGGTCATAACCTTCCTTCCAAGTGCCGGAGTCCCGCTCCAGCTGGTCCAGGGGTCCCCAAGGGATGAACGGCGTCGGTGAAAGGAAAAGAGAGTTTTTTTTGATGGCCTAAAGACCACACACTTTATTGCTTTAGTCTCTATTTATATAGCATATGATCTTCTACGTAATGATTCTTAACAATATTTTTCCATTTAGATCAACATCCCCTGATTCTAAGATGCGTTAAAAGTTTTTTCCTAGTCTATTGTCACATTTTGGTTACATGTTTACCCCGAAACCTATTTTTATATTACTAAAACATAATCTATAAATCATATTATTCCATCTGTTTATTTTGTACAGCCTGCTACTACAGTGAGTACAGCGTCTTGCTTCAATGACTAAAAACTATAGTGATGGCTAAGGGCAAAGTTTTTCATAGTACAGCCATTGTCAGTGGTGGCTTGTTTACCATCTACCCACATACCACAAGACTATTTCTGGCAAGGGGAAATCTTTTGCAGTTACCTAGAAAGTATTTACAATACAATTTATATATATCTTTTCTGTTTGTGCTTAGATTTTGAGAGTAAAAGGCAATTGGCTTAGTTTCTGTAACTTTCCCTGATACATGACCCAAGTTTTCCAGTCATCAATAACAATCTCCTCATGAGGCCAGGTCACAATAGGCTTAGGGCTTGTTTTCCAAATGATCATGGCCTTATTCCTTGGCTGAATGTTAGGGACCCACCAGTCAGGGGCCTCAGTAGGTTTAATCATTTTTGGAATGTTTCTCTGGGGCCAGGGATCATTTTTCTTATTGAACTCTCATGATCTCATCATGGAAGCCCCTACAACTCCAGCCATCAAAGAATGAAACAGTTAGCCACAACAAAAGCATAGAAACAGGAAGGAGGGAAGGTTCCCATCCTGGAGAGAAACCGCTTTGCAGTTTCTTCTTGATTGGTGCCGTGACTTTGTCACCCGGCAGTAGATCCAGAACGGCTCCCAACAGAGAGAAAGAAACACAGCTAGCTACAACAGAAGCATAGAAACAGGAAGGAGGGACGGTTCCGATCCTGGAGAGAAACTGCTTTGCAGTCTCTTCTTGATTGGTGCCGTGACTTCGTCACCCGGCAGTAGTTCCAGAACGGCTCCCAACATCCAAGGAGTAAGCTTTTAATTTCATGGCTGCAGTCACCATCTGCAGTGATTTTGGAGCCCAAAATACAAAGTCTGACACTGCTTCCACTGTTTCCCCATCTATTTCCCATGAAGTGATGGGACCAGATGCCATGATCTTAGTTTTCTGAATGTTGAGCTTTAAGCCAACTTTTTCACTCTCTTTCACTTTCATCAAGAGGCTCTTTAGTTCTTCGCTTTCTGCCATAAAGGTGGTGTCATCTGCATATCTGAGGTTATTGACATTTCTCCTGGCAATCTTGATTCCAGCTTGTGTTTCTTCCAGCCCAGCGTTTCTCATGGTGTACTCGGCATATAAGTTAAATAAGCAGGGTGACAGTATACAGCCTTGACTTACTGCTTTTCCTATTTGGAACCAGTCTGTTGTTCCATGTCCAGCTCTAACTGTTGCTTCCTGACCTGCATACAGGTTTCTCAAGAGACAGGTCAGATGGTCTGGTATTCCCATCTCTAAGAATTTTCCTCAGTTTATTGTGATCCACACAGTCAAAGGCTTTGGCATAGTCAATAAAGGAGAGATAGATGGTTTTCTGGAACTCTCTTGCTTTTTCGATGATCCAGCGGATGTTAGCAATTTGATCTCTGGTTCCTCTGCCTTTTCTAAAACCAGCTTGAACATCTGGAAATTCATGGTTCATGTGTTACTGAAGCCTGGCTTGGAGAATTTTGAGCATTACTTTACTAGCGTGTGAGATGACGGCAATTGTGTGTTAGTTCGAGCATTCTTTGGCATTGAATTTCTTTGGGATTGGAATGAAAACTGACCTTTTCCAGTCCTGTGGCCACTGCTGAGTTTTCCAAATTTGCTGGCATATTGAGTGCAGCACTTTCACAGCATCACCTTTGAGGATTTGAAATAGCTCAACTGGAATTTCATCACCTCCACTAGCTTTGTTCATAGTGATGCTTCCTCAGGCCCACTGGACTTCACATTCCAGGATGTCTGGCTCTAGATGAGTGATCACACCATCGTGATTATCTGGGTCGTGAAGATCTTTTTTGTACAGTTCTTCTGTGTATTCTTGCCACCTCTTCTTAATATCTTCTGCTTCTGTTAGGTCCATACCATTTCTGTTCTTTATCGAGCCCATCTTTGCATGAAATGTTTCCTCGGCATCTCTAATTTTCTTGAAGAGATCTCTAGTCTTTCCCATTCTGTTGTTTTCCTCTATTTCTTTGCATTGTTCGCTGAGGAAGGCTTTCTTATCTCTCCTTGCTATTCTTTGGAACTCTGCATTCAGATGGGAATATCTTGCCTTTTCTCCTTTCCTTTTTGCTTCTCTTCTTTTCAGTTATTTGTAAGGCCTCCTCAGACAGCCATTTTGCTTTTTTTGCATTTCTTTTCCATGGGGATGGTCTTGATCCCTGTCTCCTGTACAATGTCACGAACCTCTGTCCATAGTTCATCAGGCACTCTGTCTATCAGATCTAGTTCCTTAAATCTATTTGTCACTTCCACTGTATAATCATAAGGGATTTGATTTAGGTCATACCTGAATGGTCTAGTGGTTTTCCCTACTTTCTTCAACTTAAGTCTGAATTTGGCAATAAGTTCATGATCTGTGCCACAGTCCGCTCCCGATCTTGTTTTTGCTGACTGTATAGAGCTTGTCCGTGTGTAGAGTCTTCTCTTGTGTTGTTGGAAGAGGGTGTTTGCTATGACCAGTGCATTCTCTTGGCAAAACTCTATTAGCCTTTGCCCTGCTTCATTCTGTACTCCAAGGCCAAATTTGCCTGTTACTCCAGGTGTTTCCTGACTTCCTACTTTTGCATTCCAGTCCCCTATAATAAAAAAGACACCTTTTTTGGGTGTTAGTTCTAAAAGGTCTTGTGGGTCTTCATAGAACTGTTCAACCTCACCTTCTTCAGCATTACTGATCAGGGCATAGACTTGGATTACCATGATATTGAATGGTTTGCCTTGGAAACGAACAGAGATCATTCTGTCATTTTTGAGATTGCATCCAAGTACTGCCTTTCGGACTCTTGTTGACCATGATGGCTACTCCATTTCTTCTAAGGGATTCCTGCCCACAATAGTAGATACAATGGTCATCTGAGTTAAATTCACCCATTCCAGTCCATCTTAGTTCGCCGATTCCTAGAATGTCGACGTTCACTCTTGCCATCTCCTCTGTTTGACCACTTCCAATTTGCCTTGATTCATGGACCTAACATTCCAGGTTCCTATGCAATATTGCTCTTTTCAGCATCAGACTTTACTTCTATCACCACTCACATCCACAGCTGGGTATTTTTTTGCTTTGGCTCCATCCCATCATTCTTTCTGGAGTTATTTCTCCGCTGATCTCCAGTAGCATATTGGGCACCTACCGACCTGGGAGTTCATCTTTCAGTGTCCTATCTTTTTGCCTTTTCATACTGTTCCTGGGGTTCTCAAGGCAAGAACACTGAAGTGGTTTGCCATGCCCTTCTCCAGTGGACCACATTCTGTCAGACCTCTCCACCATGACCCATCCGTCTTGGGTGGCCCCACACGGCATGGCTTAGTTTCATTGAGTTAGACAAGGCTGTGGTCCATGTGATCAGATTGGCTAGTTTTCTGTGATTATAGTTTCAGTGTGTCTGCCCTCTGATGCCCTCTCGCAACACCTACCGTCTTACTTGGGTTTCTCTTACCTTGGATGTGGGGTATCTCTTCACGGCTGCTCCAGCAAAGTGCAGCCACTGCTCCTTACCTTGGACAAGGGGTATCTCCTCACGGCCGCCCCTCCTGACCATGAATGTGGAGTAGCTCTTCTCGGCCCTCCTGTGCCCGCGCAGCTGCCACTCTTTGGACATGGGGTAGCTCCTCTCGGCTGCCGCCCCCTGACCTCTGCGTTGGGCCCCAGGGACTGTTGGGCCTAAGGGAGTCCCTGAGGAGGCTTTCAAATGAAGGATGTTTACACAAGTGGTTCCTAAATCAGTGCTAAGGCTCCTTCCCACCCCAAGCAATATACACTTACATTGAGATAATTCCCAGTTCTCTTAGCAGCAGTGAAGCCTGCCCAGCACTAAGGCAAACCTGAAGAGAGATCGCTATTAATCACTGCTTGAAGTTCAGTTCAGTTCAGTTGCTCAGTCATGTCCAACTCTTTGCAACCCCATGAATTGCAGCACGCCAGGCCTCCCTGTCCATCACCAACTCCCGGAGTCTACCCAGACCCATGTCCATCGAGTTGGTGATGCCATCCAGCCATCTCATCCTCTGTCGTCCCCTTCTCCTCCTGCCCCCAATCCTTCCTAGCATTAGGGTCTTTTCCAATGAGTCAACTCTTCGCATGACGTGGCCAAAGTATTGGAGTTCAGCTTCAACATCAGTCCTTCCAATGAACACCCAGGACTGACCTTTAGGATGGACTGGTTGGATCTTCTTGCAGTCCAAGGGACTCTCAAGAGTCTTCTCCAACACCACAGTTCAAAAGCATCAATTCTTTGGCGCTCAGCTTTCTTCACCATCCAACTCTCACATCCATACGTGACTACTGGAAAAACCACAGCCTTGACTAGACGGACCTTTGTTGGCAGAGTAATGTCTCTGCTTTTCAATATGCTATCTGCTTGAAGACCAATAGCTAATTCTGGTTAACAGCCTTGCTAACCCTGAAATGCACTGCTGCCATAAACACAACTTAGAATGGCATTAACATCACTTGCTGATGTCACTGACTTGATTACTTCATTATACTTTTATATCGGGAAGTCCTAGCGTTTTACTCAGTATCATGTGTATAGTAGTGTTACTACTGTAGTGGTGTTAGTTGCTCAGTCGTGTCCGATGCAACCGCATGTACTGTAGCCCGCCACGCTCCTCTGTCCATGAAACTCCAGGCAAGAATACTGGAGTGGGCGGCCAGCCCCATCTCCAGGGGATCAGGCCCAGGTCTCCCGCTTTGCTGGCAGACTCCTTACCGTCTTGAGCCACTAGGTGTGTGTGAGTGTGTAATTCATACAAAGATGTGTATAAAAAAACAGTCACACGTAGCACTATATGGGAAACTGCAGTATGGAATCCCATGGAGAGATTGTTAAATAGAACTTTCAGAGGGAGAGAATGGCGTTACAGTCCTGGAGCTAGGAGTGCTCAGTTGGTGAGAATCACCCATAATTAAGGGGACACAGCCTGTGGCTACTGAAAGACAATATGGCAAGAGTCACACACCTGGCAGGAAGCTCACTGTAGAACTATCTAGTGGGACCTTCCTAGTCCAAACTGTAACTCAGATGTAAGTTTGCCAAAGTAGGATAGCACCCTGACTGCTAAGGACTTTTTCAGTGAATTCACTAGGGCCTATCTGGAGACATCCCTGGATGTCTACATAGACATTCTTGCAGGCGTGTGGTAATCAGCCAAGCTATCCTTTAGGTGTATATTCCTGCCAGTCTGGAGATGACAGTGAATTCACAGATCGTAAGATCATTTCCACTTGGACACAGACATCCAAATCACAGCACTGACTTGGCAGCTATGTCCAAAAAAAGCAACTAGTTGAAATAACTAAAAAATTTTAAAACTTGGATTAAAAAACTCAGTTGTCTCTAGACAAGTGAAGACACATGGTGACATGGTGGTCACATGGTGACGCATGACCCAGCAACTACTCCTGCAGAGGCTATCAAACTGCCAGACCACGCGCTCCACCGTTCCCCCCAAACCTTGGCTTGGCCTGGACACCGCCTCACCAGGCAGCTTACCCCACTGTAGACAGCAGTGCATCCACCTACCCTTATTTCAGATACTGAGTGAGTGCCAGTCTCATCCTCAACAATCCAGAGATTATAGTGAAGAAAAAAACATTTCAGTGCTTTTGATAATCATATTGGTGGTGGTACTCTGTTATTCTAACTCATCATCCCATGTGTCTTTAAAAATGAAGGGTTCTCAGCATAAAATACATTAATACAGAGCTGATGGGAGGACACATGTATACCTGTGGCTGATTCATACTGATGTATGGCAAAAACCATCATAATATTGTAATTATCCTCCAATTATAATAAATTAAAAAAAAAATACAGAGCTGACTAAAAGCCCTGTAGTCTGGATTGGATGTATTAATACGAACTGAGGCATTTTTATCTTGACAAGTTTTAAAGGGAAAGAAGTAACCACTTACCCTATGTGAAGCATATCACTGTATAAAAAAAGTTTTCCAACAAGTAATGAAAAAGTGATTAAAATTTCATCTTTTGCAACCTAATGAATTAATGGATCAATGAGAAGGAGACAATCAGACATTCAATTCCTAAAACCACTACTTACAGTCTCTACAAAGGGATGAAGCCTTCAGATGCACCTACCCACCCGCAGGAAATACACAACGGGGGCACGCTGACTGCACCGTCTGGGGTTTGCAAACAGCAAGACAGACTGTAAGAAACTAGTGGCCAAACAAGCCTGTAAATTTCCTTAAGTGAGATGGCGGGGAACTTCAGGAATAAAACAGACATAAAAACATACCAATTTATTAAAATGGAAGACTAATCAATATTGGTGTTTGGTAATTACTGGAAAAGGATAATGGTTATGGGGGGGGGTGTCTGGACTGGACCATAAGAAGGAGCTTCTGGGATGGCTCACGAGGTTCTGGGTGGTGGCTGCTGGGGTGGCTGCCTCTGAATAATAAGTTATGCAAAATGTGTGCTGGGTTTCCTGTGTGTGCTGCATTTTACAACTGTAAGTTTAAGAATTCACCCAAGTGACTGGAAATAGATAAATACATCAACACTAATTTTAAAGTATTCTGAAAAATACCGTTAATGACAAACTATAAAATACTTAGGAATTAACTTTTATGAAATGTAAAAGCCCTAAATGAAAAAAATTATGAAACTTTACTGAAGAACCTAAGAGAAGACCTACATGTGAGAAGACAAATTCTTTCTTGGAGAGAAGGAGATACTATTGGAATGATGTCTTTCGGATGAGTTCATACATTACTGACATCACTCATGATTTCTGGACTATAATCTGGTATGCATCTATTAAAACCTAGGATGTATAACTGCTGTTTAATACAGTGACTTCTATGCATGTTGTTACAGAAATACCTGTACTCACTACAAGTACACATAAAAGGATGCTCCCTGCTGCACTGTTTATAATAGTGAAACGCCGCAGATAACGTAAATGATTGTAATCCAGGAGACGGTTAAACACGTAAAGGTGTGTAAGAGATGATGTGACAGCACCGAGGTCCACGTCATGGAAGCATGTCTGTCATGCAAATGTGTGTATGATATACTGACTACAAAAAGGAGGCTATAAAATCAAACAGATGCTTTACTGTATTCTCCAAATATGGAGAAAAGCACCCCCAAGGGAAAGAATCTGAACAGAAGAGAGCTGAGGAGACACCAGTCCGTAGTTAACCAGGGAAACCAGAAGGAAGAGACTTACCTTTCTGATTCTATACCTCTGAGCTGTCTGAAAAATAATTTTTACAATTAAAAAGAAAATCACACATCTACATGTGTGACAACATCTACATGATGAAACCCCAAAACTTATACGTGTTAACCTGATCTTCATGAGCACAACAGACAGCCATCTGTTAGTCTGTTGGACTACCCCAGTTCTAACCATGAAGGCCTTTGGCTTAGAACCCATGTTTGCCACTTACCTGCTCTGTAACCTGGGGCGGATCCTCAGGTGGGACCTAGCTTGCCTGCCGTGTGTAAGAGCAACAAAACCTGTTTACAGGCTTTGTGAGAATTAAGGTATGTGGGAAATAGATGGTGCTCAATACACAGGATGTAATAAACACGTTTTGTGAGCAACTGTAAATTTTCACAGTTCTGCCATTTTCACTGCAACAATGACTGAAGCAAGCAAGCAAACACACTGAAATGGTTTCAGGCATTGTATCTAAAATACAATTTTTTTAACAGTATGATCACATGAATCTTACAAAGTTTCATTTACAACATCAATCTAATACTTTTATAAACAGCATTTATTGTACAGAGTACTCTGAAGGAAGAAAAATATGTACAGCCATTTGTTTTCATTAATACATTTCTATTCTGTCCTGCAATACTGAAAAGGCGGAATGTGTCTGGCACAAAAATAACCCTCAGGAGTTACAAATTAGAAAACAACACTTTTAAAAAAGAGTTTTACTTTTCTGGTAGAAATATAAAAACTGTGGTTTATGGGGAAGAAATAAAATAAAGTCCAATCAATTGCTGAGGTGGCTTTAACACTTAGTTTATCCCTTAAACCAACTTGTCAACAACAGTAAGTGTTTAAAATCTAAATATAAATAACAGGCAGCACTGCCCATATAGCAGCACAGTTTGAGCCACTTACAGTGACGCTCGGTGTTCTCTGTGCAGAAACAACACCCCTTCCGGCACCCCATGGGGGTACACGTGGGGGAGAGCTTCACCCGGTGCTGCACCCTACAACCAGACGCCCATCCTCTACCGCATGGAGCCGTCCACACCACCACCGAGTGTACCAGAACCAACTGGTTTAAAGAAATAGACAAGCGGGTGGGGGAGGCAGGAGTGCGCAGCAGCCATTACGTTGTCTTCCTGAAACCCTTCAGGATAGGGTAGATGTTCTCAAAGGCTTCATAAATTTCTGCTCTGACTTTAGCACCTATGAACACAAGTGGAATAGAAAAGAGTCTGAAATGGCATTTCTTAACAAAACCACAAAAGCACAATTCTCTCCATATCCAGTAAGATAGATGCAAGCATTAAAACATTAACAATGGAATCCCTCATCACAACCCTATTTTTGTTTTTAAAGTCGTATTTTCTTAATTTGGCTCAAAAAAAAAAAAATTACCAAAGCAACAACACAGATGACTCCACCTTCCATGCCTACAGTCTGCCCATGTGACAGCTGTTGGTCTCTGTACCAGGTCAGAGCCCAGCAGGGCAGCAGTTGAGAGTGACAGAGTCTTATTCTCTCAATTGCCGCTTTCAACCAAGCTCTTTTGAATCTTCCTTTGTTGAGGCAAAATGATGATGCTGAGGAAAACCAAAGTTTTAGACAATGGTACCCAACTTAAAACACCATCTGTTATGCAATGTAATGCTCATCTTCACCCCTCCCCACCAAGGTGATGCTTCAATTGAAGGATCAGCAAGGCTGTGATCTGACTTTCCTCAGCTCACTGCCTCTGGTGGATATGTTTCCCATCAGTGCTGGGGAAGAGAGAAACGGGGCAAAGCTTCTCTGCAAGTCACTAGTTAACTGTCCCAACACTGTGATATTACTTCTAAGTACTGTGAAAATGCCATTCTCAACACTTTCAAAACTTTAACCACTACTTTCTGTTACAACTTACCTGTTAATACAACTTTTCCAGAAACAAAAATAAGGAGAACAATTCTCGGTTTGATCATTCTGTATATTAAACCAGGAAATAACTCTGGCTCATAACTAGAAGGAAAACAGCAAAAAGTTTAAATTAACAGCTGCTCATGCCTTTAGAAAAACTGAGGACCTGAACAAGGGAAAGCACTGGGTTAGCCACAAACCAACGAGGGGGTGAAGCCCGATTCTGCAAGCAGTGTTCGGCCAGTGAGGCTGACCTGTCACTAGCACTTGAAGACCAGCTAATTCTGTTTCTAATGAATCTGGATTTCCCGACATAAGAGCAAGAGTTTTATAAATATGTTCTGTAGTCTCTGATCTTTATCAAGTTTCATTCTGGACAAGTTTATATCAACTTAAAAGAGCCCAGTAATTATCCATCTATAAGATCTGCCAGTCACACAGTTTATTTTTTAATCATTCACATCTCATTTCCTTAAAGTGAAATATCTTCTAGCTGCTACGTTTGCTCAGGCAATTTAACCAAAGTGACAGAAAAGATACTGGTTGGAGACTGAACCTCGCCCCGTGTTATCTGACTAAAGGCACTATTGGTATAGTTTTATTCTAATCCTACTAACCTCATTTTGCTAGATTGAAAACAGGATGTATGACTGTGCTTAACTTACTGGAAAATTCAAGGCAGGCTTTTCTGAGGAAGGGAGATGCTGGGATGGATACATGAAATGCCAGTGGGAGTTTCTTAGGTAAAAAGTGACAGAAGAGTGTGCCAGGGATAAAAGTGGGATGTGCAAGGGCCCTGGGTGCAAGAGAGGCATGATAAGCTATGGGGCCGCTGTGAGCAGAGAGGCTGGAGAGGTGGTCAGGGACCACCTGCTTTTGAAGTCTTCTTTAAGAAACAGAACAAAAGACTCAAACAACTGGGGGAAAAATTGATACAAGAGGTTGTGGTATTCATTTAAAATGTATTTATTGAGCAATAAAATAATGAAACATACAGAAGGGAATCAATTTCACACCAGTAAAAGGGAGTTTTGGGTGTCACTGAGTTAGAAGACAGAGAAGTAGGAGGCTGGTGAGAATAGTAGGTATTACCAAAGGAACAGGAAGACACTTCAACGATAAATATACCTATCAGTATATTATTTGTTCTTACATACTAATTATTTTGCTTTAAGTTTTATCATGAACAATGTTTAAATAGATTATAAATTAAAATTGTTGCCAAAAGCAACCACCATGTATTTCAGACTTACCTACTGAACTGCTGGTGGGTAAGCACAAGGCCTTCTAACCTTATAGGGAACTTCACATCACAGCTCCCCACCATGTTCTGAATTTTGAAGTCCAAGAACTTAGCTGGAAAACCCAATTTCTGTACAACTCTGGCATATTTTCTTGCTGCTAGTCTAGACTGTTCTTCACTAGGAAAGAAAAAGTGAGCTATTCATATTCAAAGACAGCTAACACAATTATTTAGATGAGTAACTTTCCCACATCCTTGGCAGAAAACTGTAGGCCTACCAAAATGAATACCTTTCAATTCAGCAAATTATTGATAGCCCCAGATTTCATGGATATGAAGTATAACATCAGCATCACCATTATCATTAATATTGCTGTATATAAACCCACAAATTTCTACTGAGATGAAAACCAACAGCGTCATTTTGATAGGAAAATACTGATAAGATTTATACTCAAAGAATGCATACACTAATTCCTCTTTTATATCATGTCTTTCTTTATCCATTCCTAGAACTTATTTGTTGGATAAAATATGACTTAGCAGTGCAGGGCTTATGTAACAAAAGCAGAATGAAAGCAGTAACATCACTGTTGACAAAAGGCTCTCAAGTGCAGGGTCACAAATGACAAAAATCTGGCATGCACACGTGCTGAACTGTACGGAAATAAGGTCGGAACACACATCCTAAACTAATGCCTATTTTTAAGAAAATGAAGTTACCACTGTCTAAGGTGATGAGAATCAACTACTTTAGTAAGAAAGCAATGAGGGACTTCCCTTGTGGTCCAGTGGCTAAGACTCTGTGCCGCCAGTGCAGCGGGCCTGGGTTCAATCCCTGGTCAGGGAACTAGATCCCACATGCTGCAACTAAGAGTTTGCATGTGGCAACTAAAGATCCCCACACGCCACAACATAGATTGAAGATCCTAAAGCATGAAGACCTGGCACAGCCAAATAAATTAATTAATTAAAAAAAAAAAAAGAAAGCAACGATAACATTGTATTAAAGTATTAGCCTAACATCTAGATACCATGACACAGCCCTCTCTTCGTAACATGCAGACCAGGACAATGAACTCCTTTAAACCCACCTCTTGGCTCCTGTGCACACCATCTTCCCGGAACTGAAGATCAGGGCGGTGGTCCGGGGCTCTCTTATTCTCATGATTACAGCAGCAAAACGCTAAAACAGCCAGAGACAACAGTTAATGAGGTCCGGCCAGACTGCCGACTTCCATCAGGAGAACTAAAAACAACCAAGAACATCTGAAAATAATCAGAAGGACCTGGTACTGAGACAGTTATCAAGACACCTGTCATGTGTTTCCTCACAGGACTCCCTTCCATCGCCACATGGCACACATGCTTTTGCATAGGAAACAAACATGTAAACTGTGACGACAGAGGCAGCTGGACCGAGATTTTTGTATTCTGTCCTGCACATCCCAACAACTGAAGATAAATAATATTTGCAAAATTTTAACTGTAAATTTTCTGTTTTATTAATGATTTTTTAGGCAAATCAACTTACAAACCTTTCCACCTCCAGAAGGAATAAATCAGGTTACAAGCATATCAACACACAGGGTAGTGACCTCCCTATTCCCGTAGACTTTTAGAAACTTCACTGATATATTGGCATTTATATAAATGCAATGGCCTCTCTAAAAATGTAGTATCTGCTACCTAATTACACACAAAAAAATCCACATATTTCTAATGAAGATGACTCTGACAAGTTAGCTTTAACAATTTTATTTTAAAAACTACCATCTGTCTTCCTTCTAACTTTACCACCATGTAAAAAATGCTAGCATTATATTCTAGTTTATACAAGTCCCAGGAAATGTCTTATTATTTTGCATTTCCTAAATTCCTTCTATAGTTTTTTACATTTCCTGAATCCCTTTAACCAGTTTTACTGGTTGGATAACTACTATCATTTCATTAGAAAAAAATATGTAAAATTATGTATTCAACTTAATAAAATTACGATAGACAAAAGGTTAATTCTTATAATGCTTCACTCATATGGATTTGCCATATGCATTAGACTGCTATCTTAAAATCTGAAAATTTGTAGGTATTTTCTCCTTAATCTGTTTATTATATAAAAAAATTTTTGGCAGTTATACAAAGGTAGAAAAATATATTAGACTTCCTTGTTCTTATTATACAACTTTAACAATTACTGGTTTTTGGCTAATCTTGTCTCATTCACATGCCCCTTTCCCAATTCTCCAATTGGATTATTTTGAAGTAAATTCCAAGTAGCCTGGCATTCTATTCTATATAGTTTTCAAAACATAAATGGGATGACACTACATATTTGGTTCAGTAACTTCACATGATCCCCTTACAATAAGTATATTAAATTTTATCTTGTGGATTGCTATATTCTGACAGTCTCTTACTTGGCAGTTATTCAATAAAAATGCTACATATTTTGCTTTAAATTCTTGTTTTGTTGGTGTCAACAAACTTAAACACAACATATTCTTTTTAATCTAGAGACCTTGGAAGAAAATTCTGTTATCACTATGGTTTGATACATTACAATTGTTCTGACCTTGGGATTATATTCAGCATTTCGGGCACGAAGTGCAATGGTCTTTAGGTCAAGTTTACAACCAAGATTCACTGTGGATACAATATTTCTGTAATAAATTTGAAAAGAAAACATGATTATTTACTGTTAATTATCTAAAAAACACAATCTTCCCTAATTTTTTTAAATTAAACATTTTTTAATTGCTGACAATTGTTTAAACAAGTACCAAACACCATGCCAACATAATACATAGATAACCTCACTCAGTACTTACAATACACTATGAAGTAATAACTATTAATATTGCCATCTTCAGATGAAGAAACTGCTCTGTATATATATGGCTCCTAAGTGAGGTATGACTTTCTCACTTCTTTCAAAATAAGTATCTTGGACAAACAAAAATTCAATTATCTCTGACAAAGCAAGGAAACCTGCTTTTTCCTCCGATTAACTCTCAGTAGATCAAGGAAACCAGACATCAATATTTATTATGCAGGTCCAATGAAAGTTTCACTTTCTTTCTCTTCTCCTCTCCTTGGGGGCCCCTCACCCTGCCCTCTGCTCCCCCTGATGTCAGGGGGCGACTGGTATTCTGGAGCAGCACCTCCATAACTCTGTGCTGAGGCGCCTGTGCCTCACAGCATGGCAGGCGGGAGACAAAAACTCCCTTTTCATTTTTTAATATTCTTAAACATCTATTTTCTTCTAATCAATTTTATATACACAAGTTCATACAACTTTATTATAATCTATTTACTTCATAGAATCGGTAGCAACATCCCTACTGTCTTCTCTGATTTTAGTACTCTGAGTCTTCACTTTTTGTTAGTCTAACTAAATGTTGATTTTTTTCGAAGAACCAGTCTTTTCTTTCATTGATTTTCTACTGTTTTCTTTTTCTCTATTTCATCTATCTCTGCTCTAATCTTTATTATTTCCTTCCTTCTTACAGCTTTGGGTTTAGTTTGCTCTTTTTCTAATGTTATTGCTTTGAAATATTTCTTATTTTTTAATGTGATCATTTATAGCTATAACTTTCACCCGTAATACCATATTTGTTGCATCCCAAATATGTTTTGTGCTCCATCAGACTTCTCTGCCCATGGAATTTTCCAAGCAATAATACTGGAGTGGGTTGCATTTCTTACTCCAGAGGATCTTCCTGACCCAGGGATCCAACCACATCTCTTGCGCCTCTTGCATTGGCAGGCAATTCTTTATACTACTAGCGCCACCTGGGAAGCCCTATATAGTATTTTCATTTTCATTTGTTTTAACTATTTTCTAACTGCCCCTGTGATCTCTGATTCATTGGCTATTTAAAAGTATATTATTTAATTTCCACAATTCTGTGAATTTTTTGGGATTCTTTGTGTAATACCAGAAATATTAAGGTGCTGGCAAGAAATAAACACCCCATCTGAACTGGGTAAAAATTACAATTTAAACCAAAGGTACAAACTTAAATGGGCATAGGAGCCAGGTAACTGTGCAAGACAATAGCATATGGTGTTTACAAAGGTGAACTAATAAGTGCTTATCTTTCTAAAATCATTAAGATTAAAATTAAAATTATTTTTTTTTTAAATTGTTTCAGATCAAACAAACACCCAGGGCAAGATTTAGGTCTCTGTGTAACAGTCATGATCCATGATTAAATATTACTTAGTTCTAAAAATGATTAGGAATGACTTGCATGAAAACTGGGTGATGTATTTATTACAAACAACCCTTCATGTGGTTATAAGCTTCCTAAAGGCAAAAGCTACATACTTCTTATTGACAGATATGAGGATATCTGTTTTTCAGGGAGGAGAAATTTTCCCTACCTGTTCCCCTACCCCCTTTTCTGTTACATACAGGGCCCACTTCATATAGGTAGAAAAATCCATTTAGGGCAAGAACAGTCATCCTCAGCTTGTGGGAAGGACACAACTCTTCAAAGATTTTTATGCAGCCCTTATAATAACCAATGAAGAAAAATAAGGACCACTATGAACTATGATGCTTCTGTGACTTGGCAATTAATCTTTCCAAAGACTTAAAACACCACAAGGGAGGGAGACTACATAAGGCTTGATCTGATTAATCAGCTACAGCGACATGTCGACAACAATAATGCAATCCAAACTGGACTTCACTGGCCCAAGCATATAAGCACAGCTACCAAATTTCTGAGAATGTTATGAGAGACCTTTACTGGGGGCACTGACTCACTAAGACAGCTTTCTTTCCCTTTCCCAAGTGAGATAAAGCAAGTTTTGATGCGTGATCACCATTAACACCACACAAATAAGTCAATCCATCTGAGAACAAAAACAGCAGCACAGTTGCGGAGGGAGGCTCCCTCCAGGGCAGGGACAAGACGCGCAAGGAGAACTCACTGCAGCTGCGGCACAATCCCGGAGCTCTCTGAGGCTGGCGTGGCAGGGGTGATGGGCGTCATGGGGGTCATGGGGGAGGGATACAGGGGAGTGGTGCCTGGCAAGGGTGCAGTCGTAAGAGTCTGTGAGTGGAAGAGCTGTGGTGTCTGGCCCGAGGGCCCCTGGGTTGCCTGCTGGGACGTCGACTGCTGGACGGCTGCCACTGCCGCCTGCTGCTGCTGCTGCTGCTGCTGCTGTTGCTGTTGCTGCTGCTGCTGCTGCCTTTGCTGCTCTTCCAAAATAGACAGACTGTTGGTGTTCTGAATAGGCTGTGGAGTCAGTCCTGTGCCGTAAGGCATCATTGGACTAAAGATAGGGATTCCAGGAGTCATGGCACCCTGTGGACAGTTAGAGAACAATGGGTTAGATTGGTTGGTGTCGAGTGTCTGCAGAACTGCAGGTGAGATGTGCAAAGACAGGCACCATCCAAGATCAAATGGGGCTATTAAGCCGTCATCTCACACACATCACGTTCTTCTTCACCACAGCATAGCAGCATGGTAGGTAAGAGCTTAGGATGTGGAAGGAGACCTAGGTGTGAAATTCAACGAACAACACGTGAGAATTTAGGAAGATGTTTAACCCTTCAGGCTCTAGAGGCTAATAATGCTCTAAGACTTTGAAAAAATTGAGAATTTCTATTCTTTGAAAGATACCATTAAGAAAATTAAAAATTAAGCTACAGGTTAGGAGAAAACATCTACCATACATACATCTGAGAAAGAACCTATATTGTTCCAGAATAAAGAACAATCAAAATGCAATAAAAGATGAACAAACAGACCAATAAAGAATGGGCAAAAGATGTGAAGGACATTTTACAAATGAAGATACATGAACAGTTAATAAGCAGTTGACAAAATGCTCAAGATCGTTAAGTCAACAGGAAAACACTTTTACTTTTAGACTCAAGTGAAAACAGAAGTGCTGGTGAGGGTGTGGAGCAACGAGAACTCTCACACGCTGCTGGTGGGACTTGAGAACATGCAGGGCACTTTCTTATAAAGTTAAACACACACTTACACAATGACCCAGCAATCCCACTCCTGGGTATCTACCCAAGAGAAATAAAAATATAGCAGACATGAAGAATGTACACATACAGCACCTTTATTCATAACTGCTTCAACCTAGAAACAGCCCTAATGTCAGCAACTGGAAAACAAACTGTGGTACACCCACACAAGAGGGCCATTTGGCAATAAAAAGGAGTTTGCTGATATATGCAAACATTATGCTGGGCTAAGATGACAGACACACAAAAAGCACATACTGACTGGTATGATGCCACCTGCACGATATTCTAGCATAGACAAAACTATCTCTAAGTCTGGAAAGTGGATCAGCTGTTGCCTGGGGCTAGGGGAGTAACTGTAAAGGGGCACAGAGGGATTTTTAGGCTGAAATGTTCCAGAACTTTCACAGGTGCATACACTTATCAGAACACACACCTAAAAATGGGTATTTTTATTTAACAGAAGTTATTAAAAAATTTTAAAAGCAGATATGTTATTTGGAACCTTAAACATGAAAAGGAAAAGATAAAGCTAGAAAATAATTAGGTTACTTCCAAAATCAAACTCTATATAATCACTCGGACCACTTTCATAAGTGTTTATCAAAAGATTAAGTCTTATAGACAAATATATATTTTAGCTTCCAAACTTCCCAAATTAAACGCTATCATGCCTATTCAAAATCTAAAGGAAATTCTCAACGAAATAAAGAAGACTTAAAAAAATGTTAAGTGCATTTTCCACAGATGCAGATGGCTTAATTCCCTTCCTTCCCTTTTACAGTATCTCTAACAGTGCAGATTCTGTCCCATAGGCACCCTCCCTCCAGTTGCATTACCTGAGGGGAGGCCAGGCCCTGGGCATAAGGTGGGAGGCTGTTGTTCTGATCCATGATGTTCACTTTCTTGGCAAATCAAAAACCTTTGGATTGGAAATTGCCTCAGCATTCAGTCTTCTCCTAGAGCATCCCCAGCACACTCTTCCTGGTGCCTTCCTCAGCTCTGGGGGTTATCTTCGTGCACACCAAGAAACAGTGGTGCTGCTTTGCAAAGATCTGAAGTTTAATGTAAGAATACAGGTAAGCTATACAGCTTTATAAATTAGTTTCATGGTTTTAAACACATTTAAAAACCCAATCAAGCTATTCTGGAATCCATTTCCTTTTACCTTACAAAGCTGAAACCTTATTCTGTCCATGTTTTTCATGACTGCATGCAAAACAGTCAACAGGACAAAAACTGTTCTTTAGGTGTTCAATTTATAGTCTTATAATGTTAAATGCTAAGGTACATAACCAGCATTCAAAACTTTTGGGGAAAAATATCCAAGGAAAATGAATTCCTAAGGAAACTGTCATATCCGAGTAGAAATATTTATTATGCACTGTATACATGGTAACTATTAGGCTGAATTTAAGTTTTTAAATATTTCATTCAGTTTTCTATCCTCTATAATGTCTTGGGCATTAAGTTTAATAAATTTTGAATTGTATCCAATACACTTTAGCGTGATCATTTATTGAGAAACTACCTTAAATAAATAACATACTGTGATAGAAGCTGTACATACATAAAAATAAGACATGATGTTCTTATATATGTAATACCTTTACCTCTTCAGAGCAAACAATACCAATATGCCTGTACCTGGCTTTCCTTAAATCATCTCTTACTGGCTACACATTTGAAATTCCTTTCAGGTTAAAGAACTGAGTGACTAATGAAAGACCTTTTATTCAGTTTAGTTCGTATGGACTCCTACTGTGCTGAAGGTCGCTGTGAGAACTGACTGATTCAAACAGGACTGATTAATACCTTAAGAACAGCATCCAGTTATCACACAGTAAGCGCAGGGTAAATGCCAGCTATTACTATTAGATTTCAGTTTAAATGTTATCAATCTAGTAAGATATTCTCACACAGAACACATAGATCTTAAAGTTGCAAATTATATGTCAAAGACCCGCATGTACCTCAAGCACGTACTTGTATAAAAAAGCACTCAGAATCCGGCAGTGACTCTGAAAGGACAAAGGACTCCGAAGACTATATATCCTACATACCTATCAGTGGGAAGCAGACCAAACACAAAGAAAGCTGCTTCCGAAAACAGACATATAAGAAAATTATGCTCTTTCGGACACTGTCATCCTATTACAACAGAGTGCTGCAAATATAAAAATTAAGAGATATATATATATATAGTCCCTGGCATCAAACAGTTCAATTTGTATAGGATATGCAAATAATCACTGCAAAGCTTAAGTGCTAGAATAGCAGATACGCACTATGCTAAGCCCCTTGAGTGAAGAAACCAGGAAGATATGTTTTCGTAATCTCTATACTTGGTACAGTGTCTGACATATAATATGTTGATGATGAATGAATACATGCTTTCCTTTAGTAGCTAGGTCACGTCCGACTCTTTTGCAACCACATGGACTACATAGTCCACCAAGCTTCTCTGTCCACAGGATCTTCCAGGCAGGAATACTGGAGTGGGTTGCCATTTCCTTCTCTAGAGGATCTTCCCAACCCAGGGATCCAACTGGTGTCTCCTGCAACTGCAAGTGGATTCCTTACTACTGAGCCACCCGGGAGGCCCAAATGAATGCATACATGCTCGAGAAAAGAAGGCAATGTTAACTGCCAAGTGTTCAGAAGAGTATGCTTATAAAGCAAGGACCATCGAACTTGGGTCTAGCAAGGTGAGCAGGAATTTACATTCAGCCTTTCAGGCAGAAGAACCATCAAGCACAAAGAGACAAAAATTGAAACAGCATGCAAGCAACAAACTAAGCATGACTGCATGGAATGTTCTGCAGGGGATGAGACAGCAAATGTAAGTGGGGTCACGTTATGTTACATAAGCAATACAAGCAGTGACAAGGTTTTGAAGTGCCCCGTGAGTAGATCTACTGTGGCAAGAGTATGAATGAACTCTAAGAGATAAAACTGGAGGCTGGAAGTTCAGTTTAAGACTCACTGCTACGGTTGAGGCAAGAGATAATGAGGGCAGGATTGAAACCACTCATTAATACGAACAGATTGATCCAGAAGCTCCTGACCCCTTTCTGCAAACTAAGTCTAGAGAAAAAATCTGAGGAAGAAGTAGTTGAGGCCACATGTCACCGTCGTTCACAGCTCATCTGTAATTCGAAGTGACGGCACTGACCATCTTCCCTTAAAGCCGCAGTTACTGCTGCACTAACTCATCCTCCGGAGGAGGCAGCGGCACCCACTCCAGTGCTCTTGCCTGGGAAACCCCATGGACGGAGGAGCCTGGTAGACTGCAGCCCATGGGGCCGAGAAGAGTCGGACACGACTGAGGGACTTCACTTTCACTTTCATGCACTGGAGGAGGATATGGCAACCCACTCCAGTGTTCTTGCCTGGAGAATCCCTGGGACGGAGGAGCCTGGTGGGCTGCCGTCTATGAGGTCGCACAGAGTCGGACACGACTGACGCGACTTAGCAGCAGCAGCAACCTATCCTCAGAAAAGACAGCTGTTTGCAGCATCTCCTCATCTTTTGGTAACTGAAGCATCAAATTTGATATCTTGGGGAGACAATCACTGATAAGTGAAAAGAATCAATAAATTCTGCATAGTCTCCTCGTGTCTGCGTACCTCAATCAAGAATAATCTTTTCAGAGACGCCTACCTAAAGTATTACATGCGAAAACCACACTGTCCAGGGCCTAGACAGGGACACCTTTGTATTTGTGTATCATGCTCTAACGTGCCTGAAGTGTCCGGCCTCTGACAAAACGTTAAAAAGTTTCAAGCGCAACTTTATTATAAAACTACCCCTGTTGGTAGCAAAACAGGTGGGCACAGGCCAGGGTGAATATGCCTTTCAATAAAGAGAATTAAGGGATGGCAGGGTCCTGGATGAGCGGGACTGTGCCGCCTCAGGCCTCACCAGCACCCGGCGCCCGCGCTCGTACAAGGAGCCACAGCAGAGGGCGCCGGGCGAGAGCCACGGCCCGGAGAGGCCGAAGGGGCGGCAGCACGAGCCAGAGGAACGGCCCCCGCGGTCTCCGGATCCATTCCGCGCCTCTCCGCTCCACCACCCCCAGGAAGTCGTTGCAGTGACCGCTCTGCAGTAATTCTCAGAGAGAAGTTAACAGGGTGGTTACCTGGAGTCACTGCACAGACGACTACCGGTCAGAGAAAACGAAGTTCTGCACCCTGCGGCCCAGACGCCCGCCACGGCGACCCTTCCCGATCCCACAGGACTCCGGGCGCGCGTTGATAACGTCACTTCCGCCAGTTTCACCCTCGGCTTTAGCAAGCTGCCCACGAGGGGCGCTGGCCGTGGTAAGTGTTGGGCGCCGTGTGACTTGCTCTGACTTCCTTGGATACTCGACTTTAGAGAAACAAGAGACGGGGCGGAGCACTTCTGGCTTCCGGGAGAGGCCACCCTGCCAGAATATGTTGATTGGTTGCTGCTGGATGTCGACAAGATATTGATTTTTAAATATTGACTGTTTACACCACCTAGCGGTGTGACACTGAGCAAGTTACCAGACCGCTCCACCTCAGTTTCTTCATGTATAGGATGGAATGGTAATAGCGCTTGTCCTCTAAGAACAATGTGAGAAGAATCAAGGAAATTCATGAACAGTGCCTGGCGCGCGGTAATGGGTGTTTAGCTATTCTCAAACATGTGGAATGATTAAAAAAAAAAAAAAAAAAAACAGATAGCCTGCTGCCATCTTATGAAATCTTATCACATTTGTCACAGAGACTATAGGTAAAGTTGGACCCCAGAGAACCTCTCCTATGTTTCCGTTCAGTCGCTCAGTCGTGTCAGACTCTTTGTGACTCCATGGATTGCAGCATGCCAGGCTTTCCTGTCCATCACCAACTCCCAGAGCTTGCTCAAACTCATGTCCATCGAGTCGGTGACGCCATCCAACCATCTCATCTTCTGTCGTCCGGTACTCCTCCTGCCTTCAATCTTTCCCAGCATCAGGGTCTTTTCCAGTGAGTCAGTTCTTCGCATCAGGTGGCCAGAGTATTGGAGCTTCAGCATCAGTCCTTCCAATGAATATTCAGGACTGATTTCCTTTAGGATTGACTGGTTTGATCTCCTTGCAGTCCAGGGGACTCTCAAGAGTCTTCTCCAACACCACAGTTTCAAAAGCATCAATTCTTCGGCGCTCAGCTTTCTTTATAGTCCAACTCTCACATTCATACATGACTACTGGAAAAACCATAGCTTTGACTAGACGGACCTTTGTTGGCAAAGTAATGTCTCTGCTTTTTAATACACTGTCTAGGTTGGTCATAGCTTTTCTTCCAAGGAGCAAACGTCTTTTAATCTCATGGCTGCAGTCACCATCTGCAGTGATTTTGGAGCCCAAGAAAATAAAGTCTGTCACTGTTGCCATTGTTTCCCCATCTATTTGCGATGAAGTGATAGGACCAGTTGCCATGATCTGAAGTTTTTTGAATGTTGAGTTTTAAGCCAGCTTTTTCACTCTCCTCTTTCACTTTCATCAAGTGGCTCTTCAGTTCCTCTGCACTTTCTGCCATAAGGGTGGTGTTATTTGCGTATCTGAGGCTATTGATATTTCTCCCAGCAATCTTGATTCCAGCTTGTGCTTCATCCAGCCCGGCATTTCACATGATGTACTCTGCACATAAGTTAAATAAGCAGGGTGACAACATACAGCCCTGACATACTCCTTCCCCTATTTGGAACCAATTTGTTGTTCCATGTCTGGTTCTAGCTGTTGCTTCTTGATCTGCATATAGATTTCTCAGGAGGCAGGTAAGTTGGTCTGCTGTTCCTATCTCTTTAAGAATTTTCCACAGTTTGTTGTAATCCACACAGTCAAAGGCTTTGGAGTAGTCAATAAAGTAGAAATAGATGTTTTTCTGGAACTTTCTTGCTTTTTTGATGATCCAATGGATGTTGGGAATTTGATCTCTGTCTAAATCCAGCTTGAACATCCGGAAGTTCTCAGTTCAAGTACTATTGAAGCCTGGCTTGGAGAATTTTGAGCATTACTTTGCTAGCATGTGAGATGAGTGTAATTGTGCAGTAGTTTGAACACTCTTTGGCACTACCTTTCTTTTGGATTGGAATGAAAACTGACCTTTGCCACTGCTGAGTTTTCCAAATTTGCTGGCATATTGAGTGCAGCACTTTCACAGCAGCATCTTTTAGGACTTGAAATAGCTCAGCTGGAATTCAACCACCACTAGCTTTGTCCATAGTGATGCTTCCTAAGACCCACTTGACTTCGCATTCCACGTGCGCATTCTTTGGCTCTAGGTGAGTGATCACACTATTGTGGTTATCTGGCTCATAAAGATCTTTTTTGTAAAGTTCTTCTGTGTATTCTTGCCACCTTTTCTTAATATCTTCTGTTTCTGTTAGGTCCATACCATTTCTGTCCTTTATTATGCCCATCTTTGCATGAAATGTTCCCTTGGTATCTCTAATATCTTATGGTTCATTTAGGCATAATCGCAGGTTGTAATGCTTGTGAGTTTGCTTCCTTTGTACTTCACATGATCAATGAGGTTGTGTGCTCCTTAAGGATAGGAAAGGTTTTACAGAATTTTTGTATCCAAGACAGTACTGAATAAATACAATACTTCTCTATCCATAACCATCAAAGAAAACCCTTTCTTTTACCCTTGTTTACAGTAAAGTATAGGAAAAGTTTTAATTAAATAAGTACTTTTCAAAAATCTTTCTCTGCTTCCAGAATTGCATGTATATATCAGGCAGTCCATTCTATATTAGTCAACAGCTTGCTTGCTTTTTTTAATAACACTTTTATATTGCAAAGTATGATATTCATATAAAGAAATATGTAAACATGTGTACAGATTAATAGATGGTATTAAATCAAGTAAGGGCAGTACATGAACCAAGAATGTCCAGATGTACAAGCTGGATTTAGAAAAGGCAGAGGTACCAGAGATCAAATTGCCAACATCCCCTGGATCATAGAGAAAGCAAGGGAATTCCAAAAAAAATCTGCTTCATTGACTTCACTAAAGCCTTTGACTGTGTGGATCACAACAAACTATGGAAAATTCTTAGAGTGATGGGAATACCAGACCAGCTTACCTATCTCCTGAGAAACTTGTATGCAGGTCAAGAAGCAACAGAACCAGACATGGAACAATGGACGGGTTCAAAATTGGGAAAGGAGCACATCAAGGCCGTACACTGTCACCCTGCTTATTTAACATATGCAGAGTACATCATGCAAAATGTGGGGCTGGATGAACCTCAAGTTGGAATCAAGATTTCCTGGAGAAATATCAACAACCTCATATATGCAGATGATACCACTCTAATGGCAGAAAGCAAAGAGGAACTAAAGAGCCTCTTGATGAGGATGAAAGAGGAGAGTGAAAAAGCTGGCTTAAAACTCAACATTCAGAAAATGAAGATCATGGCATCTGGTCCCATCACTTCATAGCAAATAGATAGGGAAAAAGTGGAGACAGTGACAGATTTGATCTTCTTGGGCTCCAAATCACTGCAGTGACTGCAGCCATGAAATTCAAAGACGTTTGCTCCTTGGAAGGAAAGCTATGACCAACCGAGACAGTGTATTAAAAAGCAGAGACATCACTTTGCTGGTAAAGTCTGTATAGGCAAAGCTGTGATTTTTCCAGCAGTCATGTACAGATGTGAGAGTTGGACCATAAAGAAGGCTGAGTGCCAAAGAATTGATGCTTTTGAACTGTGGTGTTGGAGAAGACTCCTGAGAGTCCCTTGGACTGCAAGGAAATCCAACCAGTCAATCCTAAAGGAAATCAACCCTAAATATTATTTGGAAAGACTGCAATACTTTGGCCACTTGATGCAAAGAGCTGATTCATTAGAAAAGACCCTGATGCTGGGAAAGAATGAGGGCAGGAGGAGAAGGGGGGACGGGTGACAGAAGATGAGATGGTTGGATGTGATCGACACAATGGACATGGGTTTGAGCAAATTCTGGGAGATAGTGAAGGACAGGGAAGCCTAGTGTGCTGCAGTTTATGGGGTTGCAAAGAGTTGGACACGACTTAGCGACTGAACAACAGCAACAAAGGGTTCCCCTGGTGGCTCAGTGGTAAAGAATCTGCCTGCCAATACAAGCGATACAGGAGATAGGTTTTCGATTCCTGGGTGAGGAAGATCCCTTGGAGGAGGAAATGTCAACCTACTCCAGTATTCTTGCCTGTAAATATCCCATGGATAGAGGAGCCTGGTGGGCTATAGTCCATGTGGTCGCAAAGAGTCAGACGCGCCTGATCGACTGAGCAGGCACGCATTAAATGAATAAAGAAACCCAGTATTGCTAGCACTACAACCTTCAACCCATCCCTAGCCAAGCAGGACCTTCCCACTCACTGTGTGCTCCTAAGGTACACAGTATGTATTCTTTGGCTCAACGTCTTCAGACTCATCCATTTTGATGTGCCTTCCCTCTAGCCAAAGTCAGTTAATTTTCTTGCTCTGGCACATCCCTCAGTTGCTTTATCCATTCTGCAGTTTATGGGCATTTAGCTCATTTCCAGTTTGGGGCTATTAAGAACATGCTTTATGAACATTCTTACACGTCTTTCTGGCCAGGGTACATACCTCGGCGTGAAACTGCTGGGTCATGATGTGTGTGTATTTTCAACTATGTCAAGTAATGCCAGTCCCTTTTCGAAATACGGCTGTAGTAATTTACACTCCAACAGAGTCTTCGAGTTTCCGTTGCTCCATAGTTTTTCCAATTTCTTTGTAAGCTCAGACTTTAAAATTTCTATCCATCAGGAGCGACTTCGAATGTCTGCCTGGAAAAGAAAGCCTTTACCTCACTGCCAGGTCTCTTCGAAGAACGGGCGCTGGTTACCGACTGGAAGGCGACGGCTCTGGCCTCCAGGAGCAACGACTGGCGCGAGATAGAGCGGCCGGAGGCAGCGCCGCGGAAACCGGAAGCAGCACAATTTCCGGTCGAGACAGCCATCTTGCCGTGAGACAGCAGGAGCGGAGCCACAGAATGTTGTCCTCCGTTGCCGCGTACTCGGGCGCGGGCCGAGACCTGGCCATGGAACCTCACAGCGCCGCGGGCCCTTTACAGCTGCGCTTTTCGCCCTACGCTTTCAACGGAGGGTAAAGCCCGGAGAGCCGCCGCTTTCTCTTTCTCCCTCCATATCCCTGCTTCAGCCTGTGTGCATGGCTGCCCGTCGCTGCCCTTCGAGTCGCAGGCCTCCCTCTTCGAGGTTGCTCGGCTAGGTCTTGTTCTTCAGGGCTTCACCTTATAGGCCGGTTACTGGATCTCGATGTGGACGGCCAGCTTTACGTAGACAGCAGATAGAAATTGACACCTGACTTCCGCTGTGGAAGAGCTTTAAAAACGGACCTAACGTTTTCTTTCTGTCTGAACGTGTTTCTCGAGCCGGCAGGCACGGGGCAGGTTGAGCATCTGAGATTCACGAGTTAGGGTTGATTGGCCATGTGATTAGATGTAGTAGTGTCTAGCTAAAAGGTCTAATCGAATCACCATTTTGAGTTGTTTTAAATAGCAGGTAGGATTACTTGCGCAGACTTAGTTTCATTGATCAGTGCTTATTTTTAAGGGTTAGCATAAGTTCAGGGAAAAAATACTCAGAAGGGGGACCTTTGAATATGTGTATTCTTGCATGTTGCATTCAAGTTTTCCTTCTTTTTTTTTTTTTTTTTTTACTTACCAGCTTTATCTTAATACTTTTCCTTCATAGTGCACTAAAAGAACTAGGGTTGTGGAAAGACACTCTCTTTAGGACTCCTAACTGCGAAGAGCTGTGAATTTAAGCATCGTTTATAGTTTGCCAGCCAAATTTTGTACTTTGAAACGTACACACCCAGTTAATTAATCTGGTCATCTTTAAGGACCGTCCGATGACCAGATTAATTACTCAGGTCCTTATGGATTTGAAATTTTAATGTAGATTTTTGGGATATTTGCAAAGAGGGTGGAAGTCTGTGATTTTAGCCTTGTCTCTTGACAGTAAAGAGCAGTGTGGTCTTTGGTACCTACCTCTTAGCTTCTTGAACCAGATTTCCTTATCTTCCTTAGCTACTCATACTTTGAGGGAAGAATCAAAAGAGAAGCATTTTGTAGCTTGAAAGCAGGTATCTTTTTAATCCTCATGATGACTGACTGTTAGATGATATATACCTCAATTTTACAAATGTACTTGGGCCCTTAGAAGTTAAATTTTGTTAGTCATAGCACTGGTGTGAAGTTGAACCCCAGGACTTGAATCCGTATCTGTGTTGCTATGAAGTTTATGAATGCTTTTATCGTTGCACTTTTAAATATTTCCTATGAAAACTAATGAAGTGGTGGTATCACAAAATGAGTTATTAGACCCATTTCATGAGACAGTTGCAGATTCTGCTTGAGACTTATAAGGTATTCAGTGTTTATTGAAAGTGAAAGTGAAGTCACTCAGTCGTGTCCGACTCTTGGTGACCCCATGGACTGTAGCCTGCTAGGATCCTCTGTCCATGGGATTTTCCAGGCAAGAATACTGGAGTGGGTTGCTATTTCCTTCTCCAGGAGATCTTCCCAGCCCAGGGATTGAACCCAGGTTTCCTGCATTGTAGGCAGACACTTTACCATCTGAGCCACCGGGGAAGTCTCACTTCACTTTTTAACCTTTGTAATCCAATTACTGCTCTAAAGTTAGTGCTTATGGCTTTTTGATATTAAATTACCTTTTCTTAATCTGTGTTCTTTTCCTTTCACATTTATTGCTGGCCCTTTGAGCAGCCTTTGCTTCTACAAAAGAAGACTTAGTCTTATGTCTTTTTCTAGTCTGACTGAATGTGATTAAACTCCCAAGTTATTACCCTGTGCACTGTCTCTGAGTACTTTTGGATTATGCCATTTAACTCAGTCAACCTTTAACATAGGAACTGCTAATATCATCAACTTGATAATTTGTTCAAGGTCACAGAGCTGTTAAGTGGCACAGACAGGTTTTGGGTAACTTCAGAGTCCAGGTTCTTGGTGATCATACTTATGCCGGAGGGATCATAGCTAACACTTAACTGGAGGACCATTTATGTTTCAGGCACTGGTATAAGGCTTAACAATTTAGTCCATTTAATGCTTGTAACACCCAAATAAAGTAGCTACTGTTGTGATCCCTGATATGTGTTTGAGGACGTCGAGGCCTTGAGAAGTTAAGCAGTTGACTCTCTGCAGGAGAGTCAGCCTTCGAACCCACACAGTCTGCTTTTAGAGCTCATGCTCTAGGCTGCCACTGAACTATCATGAGTCACATGGCCACAGAGGGAAAAGGTTGTTCTTTGTTGGTCCATTTTCCAACAGATGCTTGGGTGTCTCCTGAGTGCAAGACAGTTATATAAGGACTTGGATATAAAGAGGGAGACCTGGGTTCAATCCCTGGGTTGGGAAGATTCCCCTGGAGAAGAAAATGGCAACCCATTCCAGTACTCTTGCCTGGAAAATTCCATGGACGGAGGAGCCTGGTAGGCTACAGTTCATGGGGTCGAAAAGAGTCGGACAGGACTGAACGACTTCACTTGCACTTTCACTGGGTGTAAAGAAATCAAAAACATTAAGCCGCGGGACTCCCTTTGTGGTCCAGTAGTTAGGGCTACCCTTCCAAAGCATGAGACACAGGTTTGATCCCTGCTCGGGGAACTGAGATTCCACGTGCTGTGTGGTGTGATCAAAAAATAAAAAATAATAAAAATCACATTAAGCCCCTCTTTCTTGAGCTCAAATATCTTGTGTTATATCACTATCTACACCTCCCCCAGCAGGCAGGGCCATGGCCTTTGGCCATTTTATAGTATCAGTAATTGTTTAATGATACATATTAATCAGTAATATGTTTAATTTTTTGATGCTGGTGATAATTTAGTGATGTTTCTGCTTAGTCGCTCAGTGGTGTCCAACTCTTTTGCTACCCCTTGGACTGTAGCCCATCAGGCTCCTCTGTTCATGGGCATTCTCCAGGCAAGAATACTAGAGTGGTTTTCTATGCCCTCCTCCAGGGGATCTTCCCAACCCAGGGATCCAACCTAGGTCTCCTGCATTACAGGTGGATTCTTTACCAGTTGAGCCACAAGGGAAGCCAGATGTTTCTGTAATTTTCTGCTAAGGAAGCTTTGCTCTTATGTGACTTGTGTTTTTAAGGGAATCCTTAAAATTTTTTTTTCCCGAGTGACTTGTAGCCAGGGATCCTTTCCCCTGATCTTTTCCTCTTCCATCTGAATCCTGCACTTGACTATATCTAGTAGATTTTATCTCAGTATGTGCTATGGAACATTCTCATATTGGGAAAGGTGTTATTAATATCCAGAAGAATGCATTAATTTTGTTTTTCCTTCTTTTCCCCTCAGTACTGTATTGGCAATTGCTGGAGAAGATTTTTCAATTGTTGCTTCTGACACTAGATTAAGTGAAGGGTTTTCAATTCACACGCGGGACAGCCCCAAATGTTACAAATTGTAAGTAAATATTTCTAAGGACATGTTTTCAGCGCCTTGTGATGATTTAATGCTGTGAGATTCAGGTTTTAAATGATTTTTTAGATTGCCTGTTTGGAGCTTAGCTTGCATTTTTGTTAGAAAATTATTTTCTAGTAATTCAGTATGTAGTCTTCGTGGTATTTGCTATATCTAGATACCAACAGTATTTTTGTTAACTTAAATATTTTTTACTCAACATCTTATAAAAAGTTTCAGATATACAACAAAGGTAGGATAATTTTGTAGTCAATGCTCATGTACTAGCACATAGATCTTATCAGCATTTTATTGTTACTACTTTATCATATGTATTTTAATCCTTCTGTGGGTCCTTCAGTATATTGGATTCTTTTTTAATCTGCACCTTTAAAAAAAATAACCTAAAACATTTAATTTACCCATATCTTAAGCAGTTATATCCATGGCTCACAGTTTTAGTGGGTGGCTGTTTTTTTCTAAAACTTAAGAAAATAAAGTCATATGTACGGGGCAGGGGGAATCTGCATAAATTACTAACTAAATGCATCTTACATGTTAACAGTGATTTGTATTTAACATTTTTGGACACAGTTGGAAATGGTGGTTACTCTCAGGTTAACAAGTGCTTCTGAATCCTGAATTCTATCAGGAGTGGACTGATGGGGTTCAGGTCCTTTGGGTAGACCTTGTGGTGCTGCAGGGTGTGGCTTAGCCCACTCCGTAACCTAAAGAACAGTAAGCTTGTCTTCATCTTCGCAGTTCCCTTTCTGTCCACTTCCATCTTTTGATACCCTTTTCTCTTCTCTGATTTGTAGTAGGATGGTGATTTAGTTGTTAAGTCCTGTCTTACTCTTGCGACTCCATGGACTGTAGCCTGCTTGGCTCCTCTGTCCATGTGATTCTCCAGGCAAGAATACTGGAGTGGGTTGCCATTTCCTTCTCCAGGGGGGTCTTCCTGACCCAGGAATCAAACTCTGGTTTCCTACATGGCAGGCAGATGATGTACCGACGGAGCTATCAGAGAAGCCCTTGTTGCATATCCATGCAACAATTTTTGTCTTTTAAGATGTAACTTTTATAAAGTGAAAGTAGTAAATATTATGAATGAAACTTAAGTACATAATGTTATAGATACTGTCCTTGTACAAGATTCTGCTCATCTTTGTAACGTTCTGTTTTAGCTTGTATGCCTCCTGAGTGAGTACTCTTTTTTTTTTAATAAAATACTTCAGGTATGTATATAGAGAACATTGTTACTTCTGTGTTCCTGTCGTGCATCTCAGGCACTGGGTCACACATGAATTGCTTGCATGCTTCTGATCCCATGCCTTTTGGGGCTGACCTAGAGCCTAGCCCACCTCTTCCCCGACTTGTTTGAAACTTATATTTACTCTTTATTCTTTGCAGAAAAACTCTTCTTCGTTTAGGTACCTGGATATTTGGCAAAAGCATTTTGAAGCTCAGATTTTGTCTTACCCTCTTGGTACTATCAGCCATTCCTGGTAGTACAGGCAGTGAAGCCTTATAGTATATTGAGGTCATTGGCTCAGTGCAGTGAGGTTGGTTATACAGAGATCAGGAAATGCTGGTGATGACCCTACAAGTGTCAGTGGTCTCCCCAGTTGGACAGGTATGTTTTGTGTGAATCATTCTTTTATTTCTGAAAGAAAGGGTATCATGTGGCCTCTGCTGATCATTTCTTGATGAGATGGGTTTAGGTTTCTTTACAAATATCAAAGCTTAGGAATTAACCTTTGAGGCGTCAGTTCAGTTCAGCCACTCAGTTGTGTCCAACTCTTTGCGACCCCATGGACTGCAACATACCAGGTCTCTGTCCATCACCAGCTCCCAGAGCTTGCCCAAACTAATGTCCATCAAGTCGGTGATGCCATCCAACCATCTCATCCTCGTCGTCCCCTTCTCCTGCCCTCAGTCTTTCCCAGCATCAGGATCTTTTTCACTGAGTCAGTTCTTTGCATCAGGTGGCCAAAGTAGTGGAGCTTCAGCTTTAGCATCAGTCCTTCCAATGAATATTCAGGATTGATTTTCTTTAGGGTGGACTGGTTGGATCTCCTTGCAGTCCAAGGGACTCTCAAGAGTCTTCTCCAACACCACAGTTCAAAAGCATCAGTTCTTTGGCGCTCAGCTTTCTTTATGGTCCAAGTCACATCTGTACATGACTACGGGAAAAACCATAGCTTTGACTAGACGGACCTTTGTTGTCAAAGATACACAAAAATTTTATCAAGTACTCTGGTGGGCATTTAGGTTGTATTTGTTTTGTTTCAGAGAGCCATTAAAATAATATGTGTACTTACAGATGAACCTAGAGCTTATCTTCTCAAATTTGCATGAGTATATTTCTAGCAGTGGAATTTTTGAGTGAAAGTGATGTGCATTTAAGGTTTTAGTGGGTGCTGTCAAACAACCTTTCTAAAGAGTTGGATCAGTGTACACTCTTTCCCAGTTTCTGAGAGTACCCTATTTTCACAACCTCACTAGCATTAAGCATTATTATTCTACTAGGCTGAAATCATTTCTTGTTTAGATTTTAACTTATGAGTGGCATGGAGGCTCTTTTATATGTTTATGGTGACTTGTATCTCTTTTTATATGATTTTCATATAATTTAGGGGCTTCCCTACTGGCTCAGACAGTAAAGAATCTGCAGGAGACTGGGTTTGATCCCAGGATCAGGAAGATCCCCTGGAGAAGGGAATGACCACCCACTCTAGAATTCTTGCCCGGAGAATTCTATGGACAGAGGAGCCTGACAGGCGACAGTCTATGAGTTTGCGAAGAGTTGAACACAACTGAGCACTAAAACTTTCACTTTCATGTAACTTACCTATCTTTCCATTGTGGGTTTTTTTTTTTTTTATTGAGGTATAATTGACATTTGGGAGCTTCCCAGGTGGTGCACTGGTAAAGAATACATGCCAATGCAGGAGGTGCAAGAGATGCAGGTTTGATCCTTGGGTCAGGAAGATCCCCTAAAGTAGGAAATGGCAACCTGCTTCAGTATTCTTGCTTGGAAAATTTCGTGGACAGAGGAACCTGGCGGGCTACAGTCTGTGGGCTTGCAAAGAATTGGGCATGACTAAGGGACTGAGCACACACATACATGATTGACGCATGACATTTTAACACTTTCAGGTATATAGCATAATGATCCCGTATTTGTATATATTGCAGAATGATCACAGTTCATCTGGTTAATATCTGTCCACACAAGTTATAACATTTTTTTTTCTTGTGATGAGAACTTCTAGGATCTACTCTCTTAACAACTTTTAAATATACGACACGATGTTATTAACTATGCATATTATCCTCAAGAGCCGTTATGCTGTTAATGCATTTCATATTTTTAGGAACTGTTTGTAGAATAAGGAAATTAAAAGCAGACTTTGGTCTGGTCGTGTATACTACAAATATATTTTCTTAGTTCTTTCTTTTTCTTTTTGGCTACACTGAGCGGCTTATAGGTTCTCAGTTCCAAACCAGGAATTGAACCTGGGCCATGACACTCCCAGTTCTTTTTTTTTTTTTTAATTTTGTTCATCATATTTTTATAGAAGTTTTCATTTTTTATGCAGTCAAATCTGAAACTTTCTGTGTGGACCCTGGGTTGTATTATATGTAAATTGGCTGCCCGCCCTAACCCTAACCTTATTAAAAACATTCGCTCTTATTTTCTTTGGTGCATTCGTACTTGCATTTATTCTCGTAAGTCTTTATCCTCCTGTAATTCACTTGGTCTGAGGGGTGAGGCTTCTGGATACAGGAATCCCCCCTCCGCGTGCCTACATGGCTTGAGTAATTTTAAATTTAAAATGTATTCACCAAATGGCAATGGGAATGGGAGTTTATGAGTTTTAAATTTAAAATTACTCAAAACGTGTTTTGCTTTACTGTCAAACCAACTATTCCCTGAAATGTGTTTTTTTTTTTTAACAGAACAGACAAAACAGTCATTGGATGTAGCGGTTTTCATGGAGATTGTCTTACCCTGACCAAAATTATTGAAGCAAGACTAAAGGTAGATGCTTTTGTACATGTCTACACTGTTGAAAGCTAATAACAACGGTTGTTTAGATTATTTTAAGCATACATCATGGCTATTGCTATGCATGGCTATTGCGGGAGAAGAACTAGTTTAGCAGGTGAAACCTTAACCTACCCTACAAATGACATGATCTTGTTAATACAGCCATCATCAAAGTAGCATAATCTAAAATGACAGCGAGTTCCCTTCTGTTAAAATACACGTACAATATGAAGTGAAGGATTATCTCTCCTTTTTGAGGTAGACTGGAAGGGGTTTCTTCTGAAGATACTCTTCTCAGAAATGAAACAAATCAGTTTCTGCAGAGGAGACAGGCTTTTAGACCAGAGCTTGGTTTGAAACACCATCACCCAACACATCACGCTCTCTTGACAGCAGTGTACTCTTAGCATGAGCAGAAGAAGGAACGAGCCAGCTGTTTGGACCTGAGGCACAGTCATTATCACCTAACCCCTGCCAGTCCTTAGTTGACAGCCAGCTGAGTAAGGAGATCTGACCCAAGGTGGATGGGAGTGGAAGAGAAGAATGGGTAGGGTGAGGGAGAAGGAAGAGAATAAGGTAGACTAACCTGCAGGGGAGTCTTCAGAGGGGCTGACGCTGCACCACCTGTGTGTCTCTGGGAGCTGGGGTGTTTGAAGAACAAGGGAACTGACTTGACAGAAGCAGAGACAGGTCTAGATGTTGATTCTGGCCTGTGTATATCAGCATCATTTGCTTCAGATCGTTTCAGGGAGAATAGGATAGGGGTAATTCGGGCTGCACTCATATAGATTTTATCAGTAATGACTCTCTTCTTAGTTCGTAAAGTACAGGGTTAGGGTAGGATTCTCAGTCACCATATGTCAATACTCAGAAGTGTAGCTCTGTTTCTTACGTAGCTTGGTGACATTTTAAAATTTCTATTGATGATATTTACAGTATCAGTATTATATCTTCTTAGTTTTCATATTATTTTCTAGGCTATATATTGTAATATTTAGTTTGGTAGTTGGTAAGTTCAGCTGGTACATGAAAAGGTTAGCAGGGTTGATGTTCTGTTTCGCTTGCTTGTGGGTAACCCTTAAGATTACAAGTAAGGTTACCGGAGTTATGTGATGAATTTAACTGACACTTTTTTAATGTGTAGAAATGATTTCAGTGAGTATTTACCAATTGTTAACATTTATTTAAAACCTATTGATATTGAAAGTTGTAGTGACTAATGTATTGACATTTATATGATTCCTAATGCATATTTTGTAAATGGCATTTAGAGAACAAAAATAAACCTGACATGGAAAGTAGTATTTTGTTAATAAAATTTCAAAAAGGTACAGTGAGTTCAACTCAATGCACAGTACTTGAAAATTTTCTTTCACATATTATTGTGTAAACGGTGAGGTGAATAAATATTGTTGCTTGGTTTTGAAATGAAATGAAGAATTTTCTGTATAATCTTGGGAAAAAATGTTTCTATACATTGACTTATATAAGTAGCCCATTTCTCATCTTTCTTCAGTATTTTGTCATTGTTAGATTTTACAGCAGTTCTTAGGTTTCTCTTGAGAGATGTTTGCTGTGGCTGACAAAGAAATCGGTGAACTTAAATTTATTTTATTGGATAATTTAGGATTGCCAAGGATGTAGTAAATCTGGGATCAGAAATCACTGTGTCAGGTGCTATTTTGGATACTTCTGTTCTCCATGGTAGATGCTCTAAGGATTAAGACCCTGCCCTCTGCTGGATTCATACCAAGTAGAGCTGCCCCCGTCTCTCACAGATACCTGCTCTGAAAAGAGAGAGGCTTGTCTGAGTCTGATCAGGTGTCAGCCATTTGGTTTCTGTGGCAACTGTTTAAGTCTGCCCTTGTGCAAAAACAAACACTAACAATATGTCATGAATAAACAAGACTGTGTTCCAGTGAAACTTCACCGAAACACGTGGGGGGCTGGATTTGGCCCGTGGGCTGGATTTTCCTGAGCGCTGTCGGCTTGCAGAGTGGAGAGCTGAGTTGGGAATACCCTCTCCAGGCTGCCTCATGTGATCTGTTTGTGTGTGTTTGCTCTTGAGCTAAGAGCGCCTGAGACAAGGGTGGCACGGAAAGGAGCCTCCAAACTGGAGAGCTGAGGGCAGCTTGGCGTTCTCTCCCTGAGAAATGTCTGTAGCCCCCACGATGATAGAACATAATAACATGCTGTTTTGTTTTTGTATTAATGTGTTGTTTAATCATGAAAGGAACAGGCGTCCTTTTCCATTTCACCAGGAAAGGCTTTCATTCTTTTCAATTTGCTGTTCATTGTTCTAGTCTTTAGTATATTCTGCCTCTACATGCCTGTTGGTTTTGTTAATAATTGCAGATGTACAAACATTCCAATAATAAGGCCATGACTACCGGGGCGATTGCTGCGATGCTGTCTACAATCCTGTACTCCAGGCGCTTCTTCCCCTACTATGTGTACAACATCATCGGGGGCCTTGATGAGGAAGGTAGGACGTTTCCTTTCTGGGTGACGGAGTGGGTGGCATTTCTTACGTGTGTGTGTCCATCCAGAGCTGATAAAAACTGAATACCATCTTGCCCAGCAACTTGATTTTCTCATAATCAGGGCAGTGAAGAAACTGAAGCTAAAAGGGAAGTAAAGGATTATCCAGGGAGACACAGCAAGTTGTGTGTTAAATGAATGTTGGGTAGTCGGTTCTTTTACAGGTATTTTCTCAAGATCTTGCATGAGTTCAGTAATAGATATTTAGCATTTTAATCTTACAGAAAGAAAAATTGACTTGGAGAAGCTTGATCTAAATATGATTCTAAGTAATGATACTTCAGTAACAAGCATATTTGATTTCAAAAAGTTGTTTTGAAAGTAATGTGTAAAAGAAATGCTTTTCCACCAGTGTTCTTGGATCATTTTTGAAACACGTCTTTTAATTTTCTGTCAGAGTTGGACCAGGAGGGCCAGGGAAAATCAGCGTTGTTACTTGACATTTTCATGCTTGTTTTGATCTAAAGCTGTGTTACCCAGAAAAGGCAACAGTTGTTTTTCACCAGATCTGATTTGAGTGAACTTTTAGTTGCTTCTAAAAATCAAATACGATCTCCCAGGACAGGTCTGTGCTGCTGTTTAGAGTAGTCCATTGTAAAAAGAAGGCTTTCCTGGTGACTCAGATGGTAAAGAATCCGCCTACTATGTGGGAGACCTGGGTTCAATCCCTGGGTTGGGAAGATCCCCTAGAGGAGGGCATGGCAACCCACTCCAGTATTCTTGCCTGGAGAATTGCCGTGGACACAGGAGCCTCGTGGGCTACAGTCCATGGGTCGCGAAGAGTTGGACATGACTGAGTAAGCACAAGCACAGAGATTGTGAACAGAAGGCACAGATGGCTGAGGAGAGCGTGGCTGAAATATCGCTGTCTTTCTTTTTGTAAAAAAGTTTCCTTTATTTTTGGCTGTGCTGGGTCCTTGTTGCTGGGCAGGCTTTTCTGTAGTGGCAGTGAGTGGGGGCTACTCAGCGCTGTGGTGCGCAGGCTTCTCACCACGTTGGGTTCTCTTATTGCAGAGCACCAGCTCTAGGGTGTGTGGGCTGCGGGGGTTGTGGCTCCCCGGCTCTGAAGCACAGGCTCAGTAGCTTTGGCACATGAGCTTAGTTACTCTGAGGTACGTGGACTCTTCCTGGATCAGGGAGCGAACCCATGTACTCCTGCATTGGCAGGCGGATTCTTGACCACTGAGCCACCAGGGAAACCCAAGTCTGTCTTTCCGAGAGGGAAGGTTTCTGGGTCAGAAGAAGTCAGGTTCTTTTCATCTTCTCTCTTAGTTTTTACTCCTGTCCATGCCCGTTCCCAGGTGTTTTTCTTTGTTCTCCCTTTCTGTCTCAGCTCCACCCCTTACGTGACGTATGGGAGCATGCTGATCACTGTAGGGTGACGCAGTTTTTCAGGCTTTCGTATGTAAAACAGAAAATACAAAGCATAGAAATGGCGTATAGAAATTAGTTACCCCTGAACCTGAGGGATTCTGGCCACAGGTTAGCTCGCCTGATACCCAGCATGCTTCTGGTGCCTTTTTTTTTTTTTCTTTATTGACTGATTTTTAGCTGAAGGATAATTGCTTTACAGTATTGTGTTGGTTTCTACCAAACATCGACGTTTACCCATTACCCTCCCACTTGAGCGTCCCTCCCACCCCCCTCCCCATCCCACCCTTCTAGCCTGTTGCTGAGCCCGAGTTTGAGTTCCCTGAGTCATACAGCAAATTCCCATTAGCTATCTATTTTACATATGGTAATGTGTGTTTCTGTGTTACTCCCCCTGAATGTGCACGATCTCCTCTGGTGCCTTTTTTAACTTCAGTTATGTCTGACTTGAATGTCAGGCTAATAAATTCAGATTTTAGCAACATAAATAACAGCTGCCATTGAATCTCAGCAGGCCAGGCAGTGTCTTTGAGGTTTTCTGATCGTCACTGATTTGAGGACCCTTATGTATACTGACTGGCAGAGCTCAGGTTTGGATCTGTTTTCAGAGCCCTAGCCTTTGATTTCCACGTGCCAACACTCTAGCTTGCTTTGGTGGTATTCTCAGGCATTTCTAACCTTTTTCTTTTTCCTAATCTTGTCTGGTTTAATTTGATTTTTATTCCTAAGGGGAATTTCTGTGTGTAGTGAAACAGTCCTTTGCCTTCTTGTCCTGTTCCCCAGGACAATCTTCAGCACCTTCACTCCCATCCTTTCCTCTTGATTGGTTTATTTCCTTGTTTAGTGGAGGGCGTTGCTAGAGAAGTTTCTGAAGAAAGGTATCAGGAGACCTTTTTGAGTCTTTGCTTTGAGGCTTTTTTCTCTCCTTCTGTTTTTTGCTTTAAAAAGATTTTCCCCACATGTTGTCTGCCTGTTTGGGGTTTTTTTGTTCTGCTCTGAAGATTTTCGCAACTTCAGTGCCTCGTTCTTCACTGAACTCTGTTTCCTCCATCATTAATTTCCAAGAGCTTTTCTTACTTTCTAGCCCCTTACTTACTTTTTTAAGTATCCTGTTATTGCTAGATTTCTGGGGTACTTCCTTTGAAAGGTTCTCTGCATTTTATCCGATTGCTTTTTGGGTCTTGTTCATTTTCACTGCGCTCTTCTGTGTTGGAGGCTTCCTTCAAATTTCTTTTGATTTTGGCTGTCCATTCGTATTCAAGAGTGATAATCAAAATTTGGTCGTAAAGGCTTGTGGTGGAGTGGCTCATCAGCTGTCCATTGAACCTTTTACCTACCTTTTACCCTGTCTGTGCCTAAGCCTTGTGCTTCCAAGTCCAGAGCCTCTGTTGAGTCTTGAGATTGTTTCCTGTGATTTGTGTTGGAGGTGGAGCTGTGTTGCTAATGGAGGCCCTCAGGACACTGGTCAACAGCTGACTGAGTACAGTGAGCAGCTACTGCTTAGACCTCTGGGCCTCCACCTCTCCAGTTGCAGTCATGACCTCTTTTAAAAGAATCTTCCCCCAAGTTAACCAGGACTTTGGCTTTTCTATAATGAAAACAATAATGCTTATAGAAGTAGTCAAATAGTATTGGAAGATAAAAAGATAAAAGGGGGAATCCCCCAAAGCCTGTCCCTAGAGGTAATTACTGTTAAACTTCTTGGTATGCATATATGCTTGTGCACTGGGTAAGGAGGCTGTAGTTGGCATGTTTTTCCTTGATGTACAGTGGATGTATTATCACGGGGTAGATTTGTGCTGGTGGGTAAAGACGTAGGTGATGATTTTATGGCCAACACATGGGGTAGAGCTGCACCAGTTTCCCCACTAGTCCTCTGAGGGTCATTTACATTGTTTCCACTTTCCTTAACATAAACAATATTATGCCTCCCTGTAGGTAAAATTTTGTGTCCTTCTCCTATTATGCTTATCTCCCTGGAAAAAATTCCTGGAAGTTGAGTTTCTAGGTCACAATATCTGTGTTTTCCGTTCCGCTGATACCACATGCTTGCCCATCAGAAAGGGTCCTGCACTCACCAGCAGGGGTGTGAGTACCATTTTTGTCTTTTGGGGTTTTCTTGTTTTGCTTTGGCGTCCTAACCAGTATCAGAATTTTAACACATTTTGAAGGTCTTGGCCTAGTGAACACGTTGTTGTTATCATTTATATTTACCCTTTGTTTAGATTGAGTTTGGGTGTCTTCCTGTTCATTGCCCTTTTCATTCTTTTTTGGAGATTGACCCATGCATCAGTCATCGCTTGTTCCTTTACGCGAAGGTTAGTCTTTTTCTTGCTGCTTTATAACAGCTGTTTTCAGCTTATGTGACACACGTCTCTTGCTTTTCCTAAGGGGTCTTGGACATATTCCACTCTTTCCGTTTTCCTCAAAGCTGTTGTGTGTGGTTTTCCGAGGTTGGCTTCCCTCGGGTCAATCCTTTTACATACATATATAACTGTCTGTTTGTAGATGTGTTTTGGCTCTGCTGGGTCTTGGTTGCTGTGTGGCTCTTCTCTGGTTGTGGCGAATGGAGGCTGCCCGTGGTTGCAGTGCTCGGCCTCCTCTTGCTGTGGAGCGTGGGCCCCCGGGGCGCGTGGGCTCCTGGGCTCTACAGCACAGGTTCAGTAGTGGTAGCCCTCAGGCCTGGCTGCTCCACGGCATGTGGGATCCTCCTGGCCCAGAGGTCAGACATGTGTCTCCTTCATTGGCAAGTGGATTCTTTACACTGAGCCACTAAGAAGCCGCCTACCCTTGGGTAAATTTTTTGGCCTTGTTTTACTTGTGGCCTATTGGCCTCGTGAAAGATAACATGAGGTTTGGTTTTATCCTTTGTCTTTTTATCCTCTATCCTTTGATTTTATCCTTCATAGCCCTTTGCTTATGTGTTGAAGTTGGTGAGCTTGCTTGCTGCAATCTGGGTTCTTGTTCCAAGCTTACTTCTAGCAGAACACTTCTTCAGGCTTTCTCAGATGCTGCCGCCTTGGTGGGGCTGTTAGGCTTAGGGTTATGTTTATGTAATTCTGCAGAATTCTGCATGAATCTATTAGTTTTTAAGTCATACTTCATGAATGACTCATGAGTTCTCACACTCAGAACACAGTTGTTTTTAAAAGTTCTCTGTAACAATTACAGTGACATGTGTTCTTTGTAATAAACTCAATACCAAAGCTTATAAAGTGATTCCCCTTCCTCAGTCCCACAAAGATGAGTAAGTACCGTTCACTTATTAATCTTTCTGTACGCTTCTGTGTGCCTGTATAAATGTGTGTACTGTTCACTTAATGCCCTTAATGAAAATGAAGCTGTGCACCCTTCAGAGCTCTTCCTTTGGCGCGGCCTGTGGATGTGCCCCGCACCTTCTTCCTAGGCTCCGCGTTGCTATGTGGACGTAACATTTTCTGCTAATAGATTTTAGGTTGCTTGTAAATTTTTGCTCTTTCAGAGATAAATAAATGATCCTGTACATACTGCTTTGTGTGTTTATATAAGCATTATTTGTAGGTAAATCTTAATTCTGTAAGTGAAATTATTGCTGGATCATAGGGTACATACTTTTATAGTTTGATGGATTCTGATTCCAGTGGCATGACAGTTTATGCTTGCTTCAGGAGAGCCTGAGAAGCCATTTACCTACCCTCTGATAGGTCTCTGTAACTGTCATGATAAGAATCACTGTACTCGGATTCTGTTTTTCTTACCCCCAAAAAAGTGCTAGTGTTTTATACTGCTAGTGTAAAACAAGTGATTACGTTTTAGGCAAATCTAGCCTTTTGCATGTGACATTTGTGTTCTTCTGGAATTTCTTCTTTATTGATTTTTTTATGGTGCTGATACTAGAGAGTGTGCCTACCATTAGTCTAAAAACACATAATCAGGTTTTTGTGCTTCCGCTTCTATTTAGCACCAGGAGAATCTTAAATGTGTGTCTGCACTGCAGCCGCACCGGTTAGTTTTCTAGGAATGTCGTGAGGAGTTTGGGGCAGAACTTAGAGCAGCAGCTGTGACCGCTAGCAGCCCCATGCGCACGGGGAGCCCCGTCGGGTAGTCGGTGACAGCAGCTTGAAGAGGTTGAAGCTCCTGGTGGCAGATGCCGTCATGGACAGGAGTGGGCAGGGTGGCCTCCGGTGGCCTCCTGAGGGGAGGGGTGGAGCAGACCGCGCTTCTTAAATTTTAGCCAAGTTGATGGTCCATATTGTGTCACACTTTGATTAGGTTTATTTTACCATAATTTGGGAATGTTGTCAGGATGCACTCTTACGGAGACTTTTCTTCTCTAAGGGAAGGGAGCCGTGTACAGCTTTGACCCGGTAGGGTCCTACCAGAGAGACTCGTTCAAGGCTGGAGGCTCAGCCAGTGCCATGCTGCAGCCCCTGCTTGACAACCAGGTAAGGAGACTGCATCCAGGAGGTGGTGGGTGAACCCGAAGTGCCTTCCTTTGCCTTCTCTTCGTTAGCTAGGGGAGCCGAGAAATCAAGGCTTTTTTGTAATTCACTGCTGAGCTTGCCTGGCTGATTGGCCTCACCCAACCTTCTTGTCTCTGTTCTGCTGGTTCTCCTGTGGCCACTCACTTTCGTGGCTCCAGCTTCTTCCTTGTTCTCGTGACTTCAGGGGTGCTTCTGTTTACAGTGGTTGGTCCATGTTTTCACTTCTCCTTTCGCCATTTTTATGTGGAGATCGTGAAAATGCATTTCTCCCCCAGTCTCTCCATTTCTCTGTCACCTCATTTTGTATTCTAACTTCCATGTATATTTTGAATTTTTCCCCTTTTCTGTTACTGCTGGCTGCATTCATGCCTGCATGGCATCTTGCCTGGATCATTGTGTTAATTTCCTAACATCCTTTTTGCCTCCTAGCTTACTTCCGTGTTTCATCCTCCTTGCTTGTTTGAAATGTGTGCAGTTACTTCTGCTTATAGCTTATCTACCACATTTCCTGTTGCTCTGTATTCCACTCAGGTCCTTGACATGATGTGCCTCCCCGTCTCCACGCCTCCATCTGGAATGTGACTCCATCCTTTAACTCCAGTTTATCTGTTAGGATTCCTCTGCTCAAATACACTTCCTGCTGGGGGCTCTCCTGGCTCTATTTTCTCCTTAGTTTCGGCACATTCTGTAACCATGCTTGGCCTTCACGTGCCTGCCCCTCTAGTGTGTGCTCCTCAGAAGTGGGGACTTGGTCTTAATGGATGCTTGGCAGGTGTCAGGTGTGTGTAATTCAGCCAGGTCTGGAAACATTTCACTTGGGGGACATTTTAAGTTTGTGTGATGTGTTCATTTTGACTCCTGAGACCTGTGAAAGCTTTGCGGGAGACTGGACCTCCTTTGCGTGATCACATGATGCCTCATCCAAGTTTCATGTCCCACTAGGTTGGTTTTAAGAACATGCAGAATGTGGAGCATGTCCCGCTGTCCTTGGACAGAGCCATGCGGCTCGTGAAGGATGTCTTCATTTCTGCTGCTGAGAGAGATGTGTACACTGGGGACGCACTCAAGATCTGCATCGTGACTAAGGAGGGTATCAGGGAGGAGACTGTTCCTCTGCGGAAGGACTGACTTCTGGGCCCTTGGCATTGATCAGCTCAAAACTAGCTAAGTTTGTACCTTGAAACTGTTGGACTAACTTGTTTTATTAAAAAATAAAACCCCAAGCACTTATTTTGTTATAACTTGTCTTCTTCAAGGACAGAACTAGGAAATAGAATTGTTTTCCTTCATTTTCTTCATTCTTGTATTTTTCTGTCATCCAGAGCTGAGTGGACTCTCTTGGTCAGTTTATCGTCTTATGATAGTCAGCCCATCTTACAAAGAACATGCTTAGAATTTATGTAGTCCACCTAGCTTGCCTTGATGGACAGATTACCTTTAACTGTCTCAGTTTCATTAAGATGTTAGTTAATGTAAGTAGAGTGTGCTAAGATCTATCATGCCTGGAATGGCTGTTTTGGAGGAAAATCTGCAAGTCAACCAGAACAGAAGCGAGTTGTAAAAGCAAAGAGCCGTTTATGCGGACTTGCCGGCAATCTGCAACAACTGTTACAAACAATTAAGAAATGTTAAAATTGAGACCTAAACTTGGATAGAGCTAAAGTTTTTGCTTTAGAACTATTAAGTATGTTTTAACTCTATTACATATAATGTTGGAGTAATTTTTTTGATGTTGAACAAATTATTTATTATGGTAGGGGATGTGATTTGCTTTGTGGGCTAAGAAAAATGTAATTCTAAGGTTGACTTTCTGTTAATTTAAATGATCAAAAACCCTAGTGGATGCATATTTGAAATTTTGTTCAAGAAATACTTGTTGAATACTCTGTCCTAGGCAGCAGAGTGCATTGGTGACATCTCATTCATTTCTCTTACAACATCACAACTGAAAACCAGACTCTTCCATTCAAAGTGTATTTGTCATCTTTATTATATCAGTTATCCAGAGAAGCAGAAGAAATAGGATATAGATTTATTATAACTGGCTCACATGATTCTGGAGGCTGAGAAGTTCCCATTACCCATTGCCTGCAGCCTCAAGACCCAGGGGATGTGGGTATGAATTCCATTCCAAGTCTAAAGGCCTGAGACCAGGAGAATTGATGGGTGTGAGACCCTGTCCCCAAGGACAAGAGAAGACTGTGGTCCCAGCTCAACATGAAGAGAAAACGAGTGGATGATGCCCACCCAAATTGGGGAGGGCAACCTTTTACTCATCTAATTCAAATGCTAATCTCATCCAGAAACCCTCACAGAAATAATACTTAGCAAGGTATCTGGGAACCCTGTGATCCAGCCAAGTTGACATAAAATTAGCCATTAACATTGTCAGCTATAGGTATATTTTATTTTTTGTTTCAAAGGATTTTCTGTTGATTTGGAATTTAATTTTTCACTATTTAAAATTACATAAATTTGTGCCTAAACTTTTCTATTAGGTCTTCACTTCCCAAGGTTTCTAGGACCATTTTCCCCCAACCATCAGTTGCAAATTATTTTAGCCTACTATTCCTCTAGACTGAACGTGGTTTCCCTGAAGGCCTTGTCCAGAATGTGCCAGATGTGAACCCTCCTAGAGCTACCTCTGACTCCAGTTGTTTGAGTGGCTTTTATATTTTATTCAGTTACACGTGTACCTGAAAAAGGCAGCCTTTTAGCCTTTGATAGGCTGGAGGAGTAATTTGCTTGTACAGTTAGCCAGACTCTTAAGATTCCAGTGCCAGGTGACACTAGTGGTAAAGAACCCACCTGCCAGTACAGGAGACAAAAGTGATGTGGGTTCAATCCCTGGGTCGGGAAGATTCCCTGGAGGAGGAAATGGCAACCCACTCCAGTATTCTTGCTTGGAGAATCCCATGGACAGAGGAGCCTGGTGGGCTACAGTCCGTGGAGTTCCAAAGAGTCAGACACAACAGAGAGATTTAGCATGCATGTGAGATTCCAGTGAGAAAGCTCAATTATGTTGAGACTTGACTTTATAGATGAGTTACGTTCCTGCCTACAGCACGGAATTGAAAGAATCGGGTAATACTAGAAATTGTTGGGAAAACAGCACTTTGGAGGCATCAGCCGTGGCTTGATTTACATATGCTGAATTGGAATGTTGTGTACATGTTTGTTTTTTCTTTCATTGTCAGAGCAGAGATGCTTTTTTGCAGTCTGCACAACAGGATTGCCCAGTGGGGTAATGCTGGCTAAGCTGAGCCTGTGACGAGCAGGGGCCACATTTCCTGCTCTAATTGTGAAGGCAGCATGCTATGAGACGGTGACCGTGCAAGCCTACTTGAGAGGAATATGAATTGCTTGGTAGGAAAATGGTCTTTATTTCTAAAATGTCTCAGTCATTGCCCTGAAGGGTTTTCCCGCTGTTTTTCTGTACCTGTTACTTAGGAGAGCCCTTCAGTAACATGTTTTCTGACTCCAGGATCTCCCATCTCCTCTGCGAAGTTTCAAGGTGTGACTAGTGCATCCGTATAACGGAGCTGACTCACTGGAAAAGACCTTGGTGCTGGGAAAGATTGAGGGCAAGAGGAGAAGGGGCGACGAGATGGTTGGATGGAATCTTCGACTCAGTGGACATGAGTTTGAGCAAACTCTGGGAGATGGTGGAGGACAGGGAAGCCTGGTGTGCTGCAGCCCGTGGGGTCCCAAAGAGTTGGACGTGATTCAGCAACTGATTCAGCAACTAATCAATAACAACATATGAATTACATAGAGCACTTGTTAATAATTAATTCCTGAGCCCACCCCAGACATACAGGCCTAGTTTCTGGACTGGGACGTGAAAATATGCGTAAGAAAACTAATACCCAGGTGACACATAACACAATTTGAAAACCCAGGAATCAAACCTGGGTCTCCTGCATTGCAGGCAGATTTTTTGCCAACTGAGCTACAAGGGAAGCCCGAGGAGACATTTAATGAGGTACTGACTAGAGGTTTGACCTTGTGCCGTCAAGAGGGGCTGGTTAGAGGACCCATGAGTGTTTGGTGCTGGAGCCTAAAGTCCAAGTGCAGCAAAGCCTCCTGGGAAGGAACAGTGGGTGTAAAGGGAACTCAGCCGGATTGGAAACTGAACTGGGGTGTGAGGACCTTCCTACCAGCCTCACCACCTCCAGATCTCTGACTTGAGCGATGGCTGCAAGGGGCTGAGTTCCCTCAAGTTCCCTGAGTTCCCAGCACAGCAGCTAGGAGCAGCTGGAGAGGGTCTGGCAGAGCTGAAGGCACCACCACGCCCACCAGAGGGGCACAAAAGGAAGATGGCACTGCCCATCTTCCCAAGTTGGCAGTAGCAGGCCCACACCTAGCAGGTGGGAAGGACATTTAGGCTCCATCGACAGAGGAGGTGGCAACTGTGCCCATGGACAGTTTGGACCACAGGGAACCTAAAGGCAAGGAGAACTGAGGGATAGGAAGCTCCTCACATTCTGCAGGTCAGGACGGAGGGTAGGAGAGAACTGTTAACGTCCTGGGGCTTGTTTTCTCTCTTGGACAGAAAGGGGCTCCCAGTGTGTCTGCAGCGACTCAGTACATCCAGCGGAGGAAGGGGCCCTGACAACGCCGGCCACCATCACCCTCTCTGAGCAGATGCCCAACGTCTGTTCTAAATGTGTCTGTTCTCTCTCCTTGTGTGAGATCAGCTGCCCATGTGGCTCTCCCTGGTCTGAGTGGCTCCATGGAGTGTGTATTCATCTTTGAAAATGTTTTTTCTATAATGGGAACATCTCTATTCAAGAAAACAGCCTGGAAAAACAAAAACAACAGAAATCAAACATGGGGTGTGAATGGATATCCACAGGGCTGACTTGGAAAGTATAGGTGACCTAGGGTGTGATCTCACACTTTGTCCTCAAGCAGACGTACAGCCTGTGCCTTCTCTGCAGTGAGATGCTTCTGGAGGGGTCCTGCTAGAAGCTGTGGGTTTGGAAGAGGAGTTGGCTGTGGTCCAGGGAGGTGTCACACTCTCACTCTTCAATGGATGTCAGATCTGCAGGCCACTCTCCGAGGCCACCGGATGGCAGTGTTGTCTTGTCTGGCTGGGTGTCCCACAGCTGGGGGCCTGGTGTTCTCTAAGGTGTTCTTGCTGGTCCAAGATCTCCCAGAGCAGACTGCTGAGCTCCTGTGAGAGCCCTGGGCCTGATGGTAAATCCTTTCCATAACCTGGAAGGAGGGTTGCCTTCCTATGTGCTAAATCCCTTCATCTTCATATCAAAGTGGAAAAACAGGAGATAAACCCAGCACAGTTGGTAGTAATCTGTACTGGCAGAGATAAATCGAAAGTCGCTAAGTAGTGATCTGTACTGGAGGTCCTGGGCAAGGTGTGGGTGCAAGGGAGAAAACAGCAAAAGACAGCTTCTTTGGAAACAGGGAAACTTCCGGAATCTGCCCAGGCAGCTGTCTGGTGGCAGAACTGAAATTAAGACTCCGCATTCATTTTATTCTCCTGGGCTTGCTCTCTGGGTTTTCTTTGTTTTCTGCCACCAGCAAATCCTTTTATTTCTTGTACTTGAGTCTGTTCCTTTCAAATGGACTGTGATGTTACGATACTCTTGAGGACCTTAGTCTACCAATTCTGCTGAGACCCTTGGTTGAAGAGTTTGTGTAGGTGCTCATGGTAGAGAATACCCACAAAGTCATGAGCACAATCTCCGCTTAATGAAGTTCTAAATCCCAGCAAGTAGGCTGCTTACTTCAAGTGGTAACTACACCCCCAAGAAAATGCAAGAAAAGACTTGCTTTACTTGCATTTAATTTAATGCCTTTGGTTTAATACGAGTTGGCCTATACTGCTTTCCTTTGCCACTGGCAAGGAATACTTCTGTTTTCTTTGAGTATCACAGGTAATTTTGCCTTTCTTCTCTTTTGCTCAGAGAGAAACCTAGTAACCCTGAGGCTGACCTGCCTTAACTGGAAAAAGTTTAAAAAGGAAAAAGGGAAGTCTGCCATTATAATGATCACATTTTCTGAGCCAAAGGTTGAAACATGCTGTAATGTAGGGTCTGACCAAATAATTCAGTTCAAGGCTGTCTTGCAAATATTAGCACTTGTAATAAAAGTTCTAAGAGTATCTATTTAGTTTTGTTTTTCTTTCCTAACACTTATTTTTAACTATTTCAAAAACTGCACCTGGATTCATTTTCTTCATTCTGATTGTCTCATTTACTTTTGCATTGACTGTGGAGAACCATGTGGCTGGCCTAGAGGTTGGAGACAGTGCTGATCCATTTGTGATGATGTGCTGTTTTCCCTCTTCATTTAGGATGCTGAGAGCATTCACCCACAAACTCTGAAACGTTGATTAGCTTCTCAGGAGATCATCTCGAAGTCCAGCTCTGCTATCACTACTTCCTGGGAGGAGTGCTATGTACAAATCTCTGGAGCTTGCAGGTTGTAGATGTGGAGACCTCCAGGAGACCTGCCAGCCATCGTGCTCCTGGACTCCGGGGCTCTGAAAGGCTTTAATGTCATAGGGCATTTCCCATTTGTGGGTTCCTTGTGAACCTTCTAAGAGGGAAGGGGGTGGTGTGAGCAGGGAGAAAGGCACAGTATCAGGGACAGGGAACCCTGGGTGATGTCAGAGCCCAGTTGGTTGGTCATATTCTTTCCTGCAGGTTCTAAAGAGTGTGAACCATGTGATCTGGGACTTGAGAACCAAGAGAAACCAGGGACGTGCTCCTGGGGAGGCATCTGTGAAACTCACTTGTTCCCCAAATGCTAGCTTGAGGCGCAGCTCTAAACAGACACCATCTTCCGGAGAAGTTCTTAATGTTGTGGGAAGGGAGACAGTCAACAAGGAGGAAATGTAGGGTCCAGAGGAGTGGGGTGATGAGAGCCAGGGAGCCTGGAAGGGGAGGGAGCAGAGCAGCGTGGGGAGGAGCCTCCAGCAGAGCAGAGTGAGCCTATGCTGGTGACTGAAGCCAAGTCAGCGCTTCTTGTGTTGAGCCTTAGAGGGAGGCTGGGGCCCTAACACAAGTCTCATGTTAAAGCTTCAGCTTCTTGTGCAGCGTTCCTGGTTTCCTCTGAGAAAAGGGCTGTTGCTGGGGAAAGGGGGGCCCTGACGGCAGCACATCCAGGTAAACAAACACCTCATCACAAGAGAGGTGTTTTCACTTCAAATTCCTTGTAAACAAGACAAGGGTGCCCACTCTCACCACTACTATTCAACATAGTTTTGGAAGTTTTGGCCATAGCAATCAGAGCAGAAAAAGAAATAAAAGGAATCCAGATTGGAAAAGAAGTAAAACTCGCACTGTTTGCAGATGACATGATCCTCTACATAGAAAACCCTACAGACTCCACCAGAAAATTACTAGAGCTAATCAATGAATATAGTAAAGTTGCAGGATATAAAATTAACACACAGAAATCACTTGCATTCCTATACACTAACAACAAGAAGACAGAAAGAGAAATTAAGGAAACAATTCCATTCACCATCGCAACGAAAAGAATAAAATACTTAGGAATATATCTACCTAAAGAAACAAAAGACCTATATATAGAAAACTATAAAACACTGGTGAAAGAAATCAAAGAGGACACAAATAGATGGAGAAATATACCATGTTCATGGATCGGAAAAATCAATATAGTGAAAATGAGTACACTACCCAAAGCAATCTATAGATTCAATGCAATTCCTATCAAGCTACCAATGGTATTTTTCAGAGAACTAGAACAAATAATTTCACAGTTTGTATGGAAATACAAAAAACCTCGAATAGCCAAAGCAATCTTGAGAAAGAAGAATGGAACTGGAGGAATCAACCTGCCTGATTTCAGGCTCTACTACAAAGCCACAGTCATCAAAACAGTGTGGTACTGGCACAAGGACAGACATATAGATCAATGGAACACAATAGAAAGCCCAGAGATAAATCCACGCACCTATGGGCACCTTATCTTTGACAAAGGAGGCAAGAATATACAATGGAGAAAAGACAATCTCTTTAACAAGTGGTCCTGGGAAAACTGGTCAACCACTTGTAGAAGAATGAAACTAGAACACTTTCTAACACCATACACAAAAATAAACTCAAAATGGATTAAAGATCTAAACGTAAGAACAGAAACTATAAAACTCCTAGAGGAAAACATAGGCAAAACACTCTCCAACATAAACCACAGCAGGATCCTCTATGACCCACCTCCCAGAATATTGGAAATAAAAGCAAAAATAAACAAATGGGACCTAATTAAAATTAAAAGCTTTTGCACAACAAAGGAAATTATAAGCAAGGTGAAAAGACAGCCTTCAGAATGGGAGAAAATAATAGCAAACAAAGCAACGGACAAACAATTAATCTCAAAAATATACAAGCAACTCCTGCAGCTCAATTCCAGAAAAATAAACGACCCAATCAAAAAATGGGCCAAAGAACTAAACAGACACTTCTCCAAAGAAGACATACAGATGGCTAACAAACACATGAAAAGATGCTCAACATCACTCATTATCAGAGAAATGCAAATCAAAACCACAATGAGGTACCATTTCATGCCTGTCAGAATGGCTGCTATCCAAAAGTCTACAAGCAATAAATGCTGGAGAGGGTGTGGAGAAAAGGGAACCCTCTTACACTGTTGGTGGGAATGCAAACTAGTACAGCCACTATGGAGAACAGTGTGGAGATTCCTCAAAAAACTGGAAATAGAACTGCCATATGACCCAGCAATCCCACTGCTGGGCATACACACTGAGGAAACCAGAATTAAAAGAGACACATGTACCCCAATGTTCATTGCAGCACTGTTTACAATAGCCAAGGCATGGAAACAACCTAGATGTCCATCAGCAGACGAATGGATAAGGAAGCTGTGGTACATATACACAATGGAATATTACTCAGCCATTAAAAAGAATACATTTGAATCAGTTCTAATGAGGTGGATGAAACTGGAGCCTATTATACAGAGTGAAGTAAGCCAGAAAGAAAAACACCAATACAGTATACTAACACATATATATGGTATTTAGTTAATCGGTAAAGATAACCCTGTATGCGAGACATCAAAGAGACACAGATAAATAGAACAGTATTATGGACTCTATGGGAGAGGGCGAGGGCGGGAGGATATGGGAGAATGGCACTGAAGCATGTAAATTATCATATGTGAAATGAATCGCTAGTCCAGGTTCAATGCATGATACAGGGTACTTGGGACTGATGCACCGGGATGACCCAGAGGGACGGGATGGGGAGGGAAGTGGGAGAGGGGTTCTGGAAGGGGAAAACATGTACACCCATGGTGGACTCATGACAATGTATGGCAAAACAAATACAATACTGTAAAGTTAAAAAATAGATAAATAAACTAATTAAAAAAAATTCCTTATAAACCAGCAATTTGGAGTGATTGAGCAATTAATGAAATACTATGTGGGAATTCTGCAGCCCTTAAAAGTAGTGCCTGTGAAGCCCTTGCAGTATTATGGCATAATATTAGGGCAGAACATTTAATGAAAACCACAGAATGAAAATTGTCTGTGCACCATGACTCAGTCGCTCAGTTGTGTCTGACTCTTTTTGACCCCATGGACTGCAGCACGCCAGGCTCCCCTGTCCATCACCAACTCCCAGAGCTTGCTCAAACTTATGTCCATTGAATCGGTGATGCCATCCAACCACCTCATCCTCTGTCGTCCCCTTCTCCTGCCCTCAATCTTTCCCAGCATCAGGGTCTTATCCAATGAGTCAGCTCTTCGTGTCTGGTGGCCAAAGTATTGGAGTTTCAGCTTCAACATCAGTCCTTCCAATGAACACCCAGGACTGATCTCCGTTAGTATGGACTGGTAGGATCTCCTTGCAGTCCAAGGGACTCTCAATAGTCTTCTCCAACACCACAGTTTAGAAGCATCAATTCTTTGGCACTCAGCTTTCTTTATAGTCCATACATGACTACTGGAAAAACCATAACCATGACTTTAGGTATGTGAAAACATGAATATAACAATGCAGAAGAAAAAATATCCAAATCAGTACAGTGGAATGGCCTAATATAGGTGGCTTTCTTTATTTTATAGACCTCCCTAATGACCATTTATCATTAAAAATAAGTTTGAGAAAAATAGTTTTGTAAATCTAGAATTCTATGTATAATGATTCCTTTTCCATTTTTCCCAATCTCCTCAAAATATTTTGAGTTTGGATGCTACCTAATAACACACCTAGTGAAAAAAATCTAATCGGTAACTTGGTTTGAGTTGGCAAAAAATTAGTTTGTTTGACAGAGTATCTCACTTTTAGCCAGCCATGTTGACATCAATAGATATACCTGATCATTCCCTAAATAGTAACTAATAAAGACTGCTGTTTTCATGAGCCATAAATATCGGGGCAGGGGGAAGATAGGGCCAGGATGGAGCTAACTGCAGAGCACATACCTGCTGTGTGTGAGGACTTTCAGGCAGTTAGGTGATGGCATGGCCAGGATACTAGTCTTATCTGTTGAATTATGAAGCTGAAACCCCAGCCTTTTTAGAAAGATGTGTACAAAATCTCTGGTTGTCTGGAGAAAATCACAGAGAACTCTTACTTCCTTCAGGCTTCGCAAAGGTGAAACGAGTTTTAACCTTGAGCACACATTACAAAATTCTAATAAAGGAAATGGTATCGAAGACTGTAGAGCTGCACTCAAACAATGTAATAAATGCTGACAGGCAACATGTCCGCCACACAAAAATTAAAGAAGTCCAGGGAAAAATCACCAATGCCTTTTTTATTCCACTGGAAATTTGCAGTAACGTCAAACATCAACACTTCAAAAACAAGAAACAAACACATTTTTTGTTATGGTTTTCACAAATCAGAGGAAACAATTACTAATCTAAACTTATCAGGAAGTTTGGTGAAGCTTATTGTTCCATTGCCCTCATAATTCTGTGAGAAAAATATGTTTTTGATTTTATACTGGACAAACTTTGATATGAGCTCTTCATTTGCACAAAATTTACAGCAGGTTTTGAGCCCTCCTGGCACTCGAGTGCTCCTGTTCTGGGTCTTCTATTTGACGTGCGTGTGGGTGCTGCTGCCTGGATTCGGTAATTCCCAAGACGGGTTAGCCTCAAAAGTGCCAGCATGCTTTGGTTTATTACAAGGTACAAACTATTTTTTCCTTGAATTCTTCAAATGCCTCATTTATTCACGTATTTTATTATGGAACATTGCAAATGCATACAAAAGAAGTTGAGAGGCCAGTGTTACGAAACCCTATGGATCCTTCACTCACTTCAGTAACTACTCCCGACCACCGTCATGTCATTGCCTCCTCTCCCCAGCCCCACACACCCCAAAGTATTTTGAAGCAAATCCCAGAAGTCCCATAACTTCTTCTGTAAATTTTTCAGCCCTCTAAAAGATTATGATCATATTTTAAAATATAATCACAGTTTCATAATCATATTTTTAAAGATTAAGTACAGTTTCTGCAAACATTTTTTTCTGTAGTTTCGGCTGTCCCGGTCGCCGCTGCCCCGCACGAGCTCTCTCTGCTGGGGCGAACTGGTGCTGCTCTTCACGGCGGTGCTTGGGCTGCTCACTGTGGCGGCTTCTCTCGTGGAGCACAGGCTCCAGGCCCCAGGCTTCAGGAGTGGCAGCACGTGGACACGGTACTTGCGGCTCGGGGGCTCTAGAGGGCGGGCTCAGTGTTTGCGGCCCACAAACTCAGCTGCTCTGTGGCATGTGGCATTTTCCCAGATCAGAGATCGAACCCAGGACCCCTGATTTGGCAGGTGGATTCTTATCCACTGCTCCACCTGGGAAGTCTCTTAAGTACAACTTCTCAACCAAATTTCCAGTCAATGTTCAAATTTCCTCAATTGTTCTCTGTTCAGAATTCCTCATTCAAATCTGACCCGGTCTCTCCAGTCTCCCTCCCCCGACGGCGTCTCTCCCGACGGCGTCTCTCTCTGTGTATTAATCTCTTTCAGTCTCTTTCTCAGTTTCTTGAAACTCATTTGTCCAGAAACTGGGTGATTAGTCTGCAGAGTTCCCCACTTCTTGGTGATTGCTGATTGAATTCCTACAGTTTATGTTTTTGTCTCTTCTTATAAATTGGCAGTTAGATATAGAAGCTTGATCACATTCAGTTCAATTTTTCATCAACAGAGTAATCTTTTAATAAGTTTATATATCTTACCATTGCTTAGATCGGCAAATTTGACCTGTTGCTATTAGTTAAATAATAATCTACTGTGATGAAATATCTGAGTATCACTGACTGCTTTTGTTTATGTCATCAGAAGATAAACTTCAGTTTCTAAACAAGCCACCGCCTTCTTTCAATCACAGGTCTCAGACCCAGGCCGGGCAGAGCTTCAAACGCCTTCCGCTTGTGCAGGTCAGATGTTTCCTTCCACCCGCCCTGGGGTGCAGTGTACCTGGTCTCTGGACAAACAGCTCCAGGGATGGGGGTTCATCCAACCAGCCTGGCCCCTGGGCCACAGGAAGCGCCATCACAACATCTCAGTTTCTCCTTCAGGGCAGTGCATTTTCTTCCAAGGTGTTTTTGTTGGCTTTTTGTTTTTTAACAGGGTTCTTATCATGTTACCCTGCTCTATGTTAATAATGTAAATATCACTTGCTTCTCAAAGAACGAACTTCCCAGACAGTCTGCTCCCCGGATCGTCAGTCCCCTGGACTGAGGGTGTTTTGCTTGGTCTTGTGGATTCTCTTCCAGTTCAGTCCCTACGTCAACACTCTGTCTCCTATGCCTGCTTGTGGTCACCACCTTCACTTACATTTGATTCTGTGGGTAACAGAATAGTGCCCCCTCTGCCTTCACCTCCATTGTTCCTGTTGGGCTGTTTGGGGAGAGGGCCTCAGGGAACCTGCCCTCTGAGGGTCTGTTCCGGCCCATGAAGGCGGCTCCTCCGGGCACGGGGGCAGAGAGTCCGTGTGTCTGGTACCTTTTATGGGAGGCCCAGGTGGTAAGGTTCCCTTTCAGAAACTTAAGTCCAGCTATTTGCAGTGGTGACTCGTCGAGCTCCAACTGGCCGTCTGCTCCTTGACAGCAGGGCTCAGATCCCTCACGGCCTTAAAAGGAGAGGCAGGCAGTGGGCTGCACAGGCGGCTTCTCTCTGAAAGCGCCAAGGGGATGGTTTGAGAGAACGAGAGGGTGCCTCCAGAGCTTGGCCTCAAAATAGCCTGGTCATCTCGAGCTTCCCTTAATAGCCAGCCATGAGTCAGTCAGCCACAGTCTATGTAAAGCCCTTGTAAACCTATTTGTATTTGTACCACCCTGAAGAGCAATTAAATTCAAACAACTACCTGATTATTCTTATTTTCCTTAAACTGAAGCCATCTTTAAGTTTCAAGGGTGTCCTCTTGTCCCTCTGATCTGGAATTGGGTGGCAGGTGACATGTCACATCCACGTGTGAATGTGCCTCAGGGAGGCCCAGTGACACCAGCTCATAGTCACCTTCACCTTCAGATGGAATCCTCTGGGGGACTGCGTGTTGCCCAAGTGACATCAGTTTCTGGGCAGAAACTAAGTGTCTTGCCTTCTGGAGTCGATTCCATCACTTCCCAGCCGTGTGGCTCATCATCCTTACCTGTGAAGTGTGTGAAATGTTAGTGCTCCCTCCCAAGGAGGAGCAGGTGATGTAAGTGCTTCGCCCAGACCCTGTTGCCCAGCAAGTCCTCAGTGAGCCGCAGTTGTGACCAAGCCTCAGGCTGCTCCCGTCCTCCGGAGGGCCCACAACCCTACCCCGTCTAGCTACCTAGAAACTCGTAGTGTCCTCCCTCGGTCCCTTCAAATTCCGGCTCAGGGTGCCTCAGGGAGCTACCCCGGCCTTGCTCCGGCCTCCTGCCTCCCCTCATCTCACTCCACCTCCCCCTGCACAGCCGCTCTGCTCTGTGAAGGGTAACTGCTCGCTGCGTGGTGACTTCGGCTGCTGCCCTGCAGGGCAGAGACCTCACCCCTTTGCACTCTGGCTCTCCATCCTTGTCTATCACTGCTGCTGAATAAATACTTGTTAAAATAATTAATTAAACTAACTCAGGGCTTTCTTGCATAAAACTTTTGCTGGAAGCTATAAATGTCTTTGACTCTTAAAGACTTCTTTGTTATTAAATGCAATTTTGTAAGAAAAAACCTTCCCAACATAGGGTGTTGGGGGGATGAGGGTCAATGGGGGATGGGGTGGAAAAGATAAAAAGAATTCTTGGTCTTAGGAAGTCTGAGGAGCTGCTGCACTGGCCTCTCCTCCCATCCCACTGGGAGCTTGACTCCAAACTAAGCACTTGTTTCTGAGCTTAGGCGGCAGCAGCTGCCGTGCAAGCTTAGGGTGCAGGGCTTTGCAGCTGACCAGGGCCTTCTGTGGACCCCTCCCTCTCTGCCTGGTGCGTGCCCCTGCTGGCCTTCTGAGGACCAGCCTGCTGTCCCCGGACACTCTATAAGTTACCTTGGGGTCAATTTGCTGTCAGTAGCCCTCAGATTTGGGACCAGCTCCTCTCACTTCTGCTGCTTGGCAGTTCATACTCTATGCATGCAAAATTTTATAAATGACCCAGAATGATATGGTAACTATATTTTCAGACCCCCAAACTGAGTTTGTCAACCTAAGATTGATTTCAGATTTGTGAACTGTTTTATACAAGAAGTCTTATAAAGTTACAAATATTAAATCATATTTTATGCTGTTTTCTTTTCTTTTTTTTACATGTGGTCTATCTGGAGAAGACTCTTGAGAATCCTTTGGAGAGCAAGTAGATCAAACCAGTCAATCTTAAAGGAAATCAACCCTGACAATTCACTAGAAGGACTGGACAAGAGCTGACTCACTGGGAAATAGCCTGATGCTGGGAAAGACTGAAGGCAGGAGAAGGGGGCGACAGAGGATGGGATGGTTACATAGCACCACAGACTCAGTGGGCATGAGCTTGAGCAAGCTCTGGGAAGTGGTGAAGGACAGGGGAGCCTGGCTGCAGTCCATGGGGTCACAAAGAGACACGGCTGAGTGACTGAACAACAACAGCAGCAAAAGGAAGGAAAAAAATCCCACTGTCAGCATCAACTTTCAATATTTTGATTTATTTCTTTTTAGGTTTCTGTATGTGTATTGTTTGCCTGTATGTTTTATATTTTTACAAAACTCAAACCAAACTTGCCATCTTTACCTCAAGTTTAAAATTTAATAGTGATTATGAGGCACCATGTCAGAAAAGTTCCCATTTATAATAGGAATTTGTGTGGGAAGCCCTGGCAGTCCAGTGGTTAGGACTCAGGGCTCTCACAGCTGGGGCCCAGGTTCCCAGATTCAATCCCTGGTCGGGGAATTGAGATCCCCTCAAAAAGGATATAGTGTGAATTTGTGAATCTGAGTTCCTGAAGCTTGAATATCTATAGATCTGATTTTATCTGTGGGCCCTGTATTTTGGATATTCTATATTGGTTCTACATTTAAATCATTGATGTTGCTTAGTCATGCCCAACTCTTTGCCACCCCATGGACTGCAGCCAGGCTCCCTGTCCTTCACCATTTCCCAGAGCTTGCTCACGCTCATGCCCATTGAGTCGGTGAGGCCAACCAACCATCCCATTCTCTGTCATCACCGTCTCCTCCTGCCTTCAATCTTTCCCAGCATCTGTGTCTTTTGCAATGAGTCAAATCTTCCCATCAGGTGGCCAAAGTACTGCAGTTTCACCTTCAGCATCAGTCCTTCCAATGAACATTCAGGACTGATTTCCTTTAGGATTGACTGGTTTAATCTCCTTGCAGTCCAAGGGACTCTCAAGAGTCTTCTCTAGCACCATAGTTTGAAGGCATCTTCTTTGGCGCTCAGCCTTTTTTATTGCCTGGCTCTCACATCTGTAAATGACTACTGGAAAAACCATAGCTTTGACTACATGGACCTTTATTGGCAAAGAAATGTCTCTGTTTTTTGCTATCCTGTCTAGGTTTGTCATTGCTTTCCTTGCAAGGAGCAAGTGTCCTTTAATCTCATGGCTGCAATTACTGTCTGCAGTTATTTGGGAGCCCAAGAAAATAAAGTCTGTCACTGTTTCTATTGTTTCCCCATCTATTTGCCATGAAGTGATAGCACCAGATGCCACGATCTTCATTTTTTGAATGTTGAGTTTTAAGCCAGCTTTTTCACTCCCCTCTTTCCCTTTCATCAAGGGGCTATTTAGCTCCTCTTCAGTTTCTGCCATTAGGGTGATATCATGTGCATAATTGAGGTTATTGATATTTCTCTTGGCAACCTTGATTCCAGCTTGTGCTTCATCCAGCCCAGCGTTTCACATGATGTCCTCTGCATAAAAGTTAAATAAGCAGGGTGACAATATACAGCCTTGACGGACTCCTTTTCCAAGTTTGAACAAGTCCGTTGTTCCATGTCTGGTTCTAATTGTTGCCTCTTGATCTACATACAGGTTTCTCAGGAGATAGGTAAGGTGATCTGGTATTCCCATCTCTTGAAGAACTTTCCACAGTTTGTTGTGGTCTACATAGTCAAAGGCTTTAAAGTAGTCAATGAAACAGATGTTTTTCTGAAACTCTCTTGCTTTTTCAATGATCCAATGGATGTTGACAATTTGATCTCTGGTTTCTCTGCCTTTCTAAATCCAGCTTGAACATCTGGAAATTTCAGTTCACATTCTGTTGAAGCCTCACTTGGGGAACTTTGAGCATTACTTTACTAGCATGTGAGATGAGTGCAATTGTGCAGCAGTCTGAACATTCTTTGGCATTGCCCTTCTTTGGATCGGAATGAAAACTGACCTTTTCCAGTCCTATGGCCACTGCTGAGTTTTCCAAAGGTGTTGGCATATTGATTGCAGCACTTTAACAGCATCATCTTTTAAGATTTGGAATAGCTCAGCTGGAATTCCATCACCTCCACTAGTTTTGTTTGTAGTAATGCTTCCTAAGGCTTATTTGACTTCATACACCAGGATGTCAGGCTCTAGGTGAGTGATCACACCATCATGGTTATCCAGGTCACTAAGATCTTTTCTGTATAGTTCTTCTGTGTATTCTTACCATCTCTTCTTAATATCTTCTGCTTCTGTTAGTTTCATACCATTTCTGTCCTTTATTGTGCCCATCTTTGCATGAAATGTTCCCTTGATATCTCTAATTTTCTTGATGAGATCTCTAGTCTTTCCCATTCTATTGTTTTCCCCTATTTCTTTGCACTGTTCACTTCAAAAGGCTTTCTTATCTCACCTTGCTATTGTCTGGAACTCAGAATTCGGATGGATGTATCTTTTCTCCTTTGCCTTTCGCTTCTCTTCTTTTCTCAGCTATTTGTAAGGACTCCTCAGACAACCATTTTGTCTTTTTGCATTTCTTTTTCTTGGGGGTGGTTTTGATCACCGCCTCTTGTACAATGTTACGAACCTCCATCTATAGTTCTTCAGGCATCTGTCTATCAGATCTAATCCCTTGAATCTATTTCTCACCTCCACTGTATAATCACAAGGGATTTGATCTAGGTCACACCTGAATGGTCTAGTGGTTTTCCGTGCATTCTTCAATTTAAGTCTGAATTTTGCAATAAGGAGTTCATGATCTGAGCCACAGTCAGCTCCTGGTCTTGTTTTTGCTGACTGGATAGAGCTTCTCCATCTTTGGCTACAAAGAGTATAATCAATCTGATCTCAGTATTGACCATCTAGTGACGTCCATGTGTAGAGTCTTCTCTTGTGTTGTTGGAAGAGGGTGTTTGCTATGATCAGCGTGTTCTCTTGGCAAAACTCTGTTAGCCTTTGCCCTGCTTCATTTCGTACTCCAAAACCAAACTTGCCCATTACTCCAGTTATCTCTTTACTTCCTACTTTTGCATTCCAGGCCCCTATGGTAAAAAGTACATCTTTTGGGGGTGTTAGTTCTAGAAGGTCTTGTAGGTCTTCATAGAACCGTTGAACTTCAGCTTGTTTGACATTACTGGTCAGGGCACAGACTTGGATTACTGTGATACTGAATGGTTTGCCTTGGAAACTAGCAGAGATCATTCAGTCATTTTAAGAGTGCACCCAAGAACTGCATTTTGGAGTCTTTGGTTGACTATGAGGGCTACTCCATTTCTTTTAAGGGATTCTTGCCCACAGTAGTAGATATAATGGTCATCTGAATTAAATTGCCCATTCTTGTCCATTTTAATTCACTGATTCCTAAAATGTTGATGTTCACTCTTGTCATCTCCTGTTTGACCACTTCCAATTTACCTTGATTTATGGACCTAACATTCCAGGTTACTATGCAATATTATTCTTTACAGCATAGGACTTTACTTTCATAACCAGACACATCCACAACTGGGTGTTGTTTCCACTTTAGCTCCGCCTCTTCATTCTTTCTGGAGCTATTTCTCTGCTCTTCTCCAGTAGCATTTTGGACACCTACCGACCTGGGGAGTTCATCTTTCAGTGTCATATCTTTTTGCCTTTTCATATGGTTTATGAGGTTCTCAAGGCAAGAATGATGAAGAGGTTTAACATTCCCTTCTCTAGTAGACCACATTTTGTCTGCACTCTCCAGCATGACCTGTCTATCTTGGGCGCCCCTACACAATATGGCTCATAGATCCATTGAGTTAGGCAAGGTTGTGATCCATATGATCAGTTTAGTTAGTTTTGTGTGATTGTGGTTTTCATTCTGTCTGTTCTCTGTTGGATGAGGATAAGGGTCTTGTGCAAACTTCCTGATGGGAGATACTGGCTGTGGGTAAAATTGGGTCATATTCCGGTGGGCAAGGCCATGCTCGGTAAGTCTTTAATCCAATTTTCTGTTGATGGGTGGGGCTTGGTTCCCTCCCAGTAGTTTGGCCTGTGTTCAGTCTTAGTAGTTGCTGCACAGGCTTAATTGCTCCCTGGCATGTAAGATTATAGCTCCCTGACCAGGGATTGAACCTGTGTTGCTTGCATTGTAAGGCAGATTCTTACCCACTGGACCACTAGGGAAGTCTCTCTTTTTTGCTAATCTGTACTAATTTATAAGTAAGCAAAGACAGTAAGAAAAATAAATAGATGCTATTAAACGGTGTCTGCAGCATAAGTTCTGGAGGATACTGGGACCTGCAGCCACATTGCAAAGCACTGATTTGCCTCTGACTCTTCTCCATGTCTTTTCTCAGAGCCCTTGTGATGTTCTCTGTGCTGAATGCACAGCGCCAGCTGGTCTTGCCCGAGCGCTCAGAGTCCCAGGTCCACACTGGACAGCGAATGCTCCCGTCCTCCCGTGAGTGCTTCACGGGCCCTCCTGAGCGTCAGCCGAGACTCACTCTGCGTGAAGACTGTGCAGGATTTTCACCCTAAAAAGGAGCTTGCCTGTGTGAAGGATCCTACTCCTCTGAGGAAGGTGCTTGGACGATGCTGCTGTGTGGCCATGCTAACTTCACTGTGCCTTCCTCCAGGTTGCAGATGGGGGCTCCGGCTTCAGGACAGTTCAGGGGAAGTCCTCTCTCTCAGACCCAGTTCCCAGGTGGGTAAAGCATTTCTAGCTAAGTTTTTGCAAAGACGGAGGGGTGGAAGGCATAGTGTATTAATCTTAGTGGCTGAGTCCCTCCCATATTCCACATATTTCTGTTATTTTATTTCTTACCCATTGCAAGTTCCCCACCAGTTAACTTGTAATTAAAGATTTTAATGAAAAAAATCATTTTCATTGGTATTTAATATCCTTATATTTAAATTATAAAATCCTATTCTGCATCTCATAAAATCAGTTTTTCCCCAGCACATGACTTTTTGTATACTGATTGGCTGGATGAGAGAATTCACACCACACACACACACACACACACACACACACACTTCTATGGAAAAAATCTATTTTCTTGGAAAGACCACATCTATCTCTCTATTCTCAGTCCTAAAATAATCATAAGACTTATTGAAACTGCTTTTTCTTCCCTAGATCCACTGAAACGTAATCCCTAGTTCCTGCTTGTCTTGAACCTGGATGACTCCTGGGGTTTCCATGCCAATCTCCGGGCCCCCACGTCCTTCCTGGTCCTTTCCACTCTCCACAGACAACAGACGTGATCTTCCTATAATGCAGTTCTGACCATGCCAGTTCCATCCTTAAAATTATTTATTGCTTTTTATTCACTTTAAGAATATTTATATTCAATAAATAAAAGTAACTCTTGTGGGATATAAATTAGAAGATTAATTTGGAGTTAACAGATACACACTATTATATATAAAATAGGTGAAAAACTAGGACCTACAGTATAGCACAGGGAGCTATAATCAATACATTGTAATAACCTAAAAGGGAAAAGAATCTGAACAAGAATGCGTACATATGTATTTAACGGGATCACTCTGCTATATACCTGACACTAACACAACACTGTAAATCAATGTTATGCCTCAATAACAAACAAGACAAACAAAAAAAGTACATCTTTTAGGTGCAAGTCCATGTATTTTGACAAATGTGCACACTTGGTAACACCACCACAATCAAGGCGTAGACTAGCTGTTTCAACCCCCGCCCCCGGCCCGGCCCCAAATCCCCTGGGAATGTGGCGATCACTGATCTGTTTTCGGTTCCTTTAATTTTGCTTTTTCCTGAATATCGTATAAATGGAGTCATACAGTATAGTAGCCTTATTTTATAATTAAGCTTTTTACTTTGAGGTAATCATAGACTCAGTGTGGCTGAAGGAAATGACATGGAGGTCTCCGGACACCAGGACCCTGCTTGGGTTTCCAGCCCCACCTCCCCTGCGGATGCTGCCTGCTGGCCTCACTCACACTGGATGGATGTGCACTGTAGGGTCACTGTCCATCTTCCCAGGTCTGTGCTCCTGTCTGAACCTTTCTCTCTTCACTGCCTCCAGATAGAGCTGGAGAAGGTCCTCCCTCCTAACAAAGGCCGGTTATTTCACAGGCGTTTCCACCATCGCCTCTCACCGTCCCGGGCTTCCCTCCTCCCGTTACGCCTCTTCCGTCCTGAACTACTGATCATCGCGTAGCACTCGGTCGTCCTTACGGCTGAACAGCTGTGCTGCAGGGTCCCCATGTAAAAAAATGGGAGCAGCCCCCTGGCCTCCTCCTCCTGTTCAGCTACTGTTCCATTATCCTGGGTCTCTTTACAGCCAACTCGCCCCAAGGACACGCTCTGTAGACACGGCTGGAGCCTTCCCTCCGCCTGCCCTCCTGCAGGCTGCCACACCGGAGCGCTCCTGTCACGGCACCACGAATGCTCTCGGGCCAAATCTAACAGAGATCCCTTGCTTGGGACACTTCCTTTTGCATGTCTATGCTTTGTGACGCTGAGTTCTCTGGAATTTTCTCCTGTTTCATTAGTTGCTGGTTGGCTCTTGGATCCCTGGATCCTCCTTTCTCGTTCTCTATCCAAGTTCCGGCTGTGGGTGTTTCTTAGGGCTCTTGGAGGCCACTCTTGAAGAAAGTTGGATGTGCTTGACTTTTCTTATTTAAGATTTTTGTGATTATATTATGCTACATGAATATATATTTTAATTTAAAATCCACAATTATATAAAGAGCCAAAATCCCACTAAGTACTCACACCAGCCCCATTCTCCTCCATAACTAACCACGTCCCAGGCCTGGGGCTCCACCAGCCCCTCCAGCCTTCCCCCTCCCCAGACAGATGTCTTCACGCTGTTAGGAAGAGCTCCCCTCAGCTCTTTGGGAGTTGGCTGTCATCTCTGTCATCTACCCCGTCTGAGCATTTATTCTTTTTCAGAGCAAACTGATTACTTTGTTCCTAGTAACTAGCATAGTCTGCAATTGTCTGTTGAGCTCTCTAAGAGGGCAATCTTACTCAGTCTTTGCTGTGAGAATAAAGCCTCTGGAGGCAGCATCTGTGAGCCTTCCTGTGACTCAGTCCCAGTGCTCGGAGCACACAGGGCACACGGAAGCAGCACCGAACACGCTGACAACCCTTTCCAGCCCTGAGGCCACTGCTGAGTTTTCCAGATTTGCTGGCATGTTGAGTGCAGCACTTTCACAGCATCATCTTTTAGGATTTGAAATAGCTCAACTGGAATTCCACCACCTCCACTAGCTTTGTTCGTAGTGATGCTTCCCAAGGCCTGCTTGACTTCACATTCCAGGATGTCTGGCTCTAGGTGAGTGATCACACCACCGTCATTATCTGGGTCGTGAAGATCTTTTTTGTACAGTTCTTCTGTGTACTCTTGCCACCTCTTCTTAGTATCTTCTGCTTCTGTTAGATCCATACCGTTTCTGTCCTTTATTGTGCCCGTCTTTGCACGAAATGTTCCCTTGGTTATCTCTAATTTTCTTGAAGAGATCTCTGGTCTTTCCCATTCTATTGTTTTCCTCTATTTCTTTGCACTGAACACTGAGGAAGGCTTTCTTATCTCTCCTTGCTACTCTCTGGAACTCTGCATTTAAATCGGTATATCCTTCCTTTTCTCCTTTGCTTTTAGATTCTCTTCTTTTCTCAGCTATTTGTAAGGACTCCTCAGACAACCATTTTGCCTTTTTGCATTTCTTTTTCCCAACCCAGTTTGGGAATTTTTGTGCCGGAGTTCAGCTACAGACACTTGGATCTATTTGAGCCAGTTTAAGGAGCAGACTTGACTCAGGGGATGGAAGAGTGGACACAAGCAGAGAAAAGGCTCTGGTCTGGTGAGACAGCTGGTGCTTCTGCTTCCAGCAGTGGCCCAGCCAGGCCTGTCTTCAGGGTTAGGATTCAGGAGCATCACATGACAGTGGGCACACAGACCTCCGGAGAGGGCGCTGGTAGTTCTGGGCTTCTGGACAAGGCCTGCCTCCAGGGCTCTCCAGGCCCCACCTTCCTTGTTCTTGAAACAAAGAAAAGTGACTCTGGGGACTTAGGGCTCCTCTGCTAAGTGACAGCAGCAGAATCTGCACGATGGGACCAGAAACCCCAAGTCTGACCCTGGACACTCGCTCTGTGGCCGCTGTGCCTACGTGAAGGTCTTCATGCCTGGGCAGCCTTCTGAGCTGCCCTCAGCTATGAGCACATGCGTGGTGTGTGCACATGTGTGCACACTTGAGCATAGACCTGGGTTTGGATTCTGGCTTAGAACCCTAACCCACCACTTGTTAGCTGTGTCATTTTGGGCAAAGGACCAGCTTCTCAGACCTCCATCTATTCACTTGGGAAGCAGTGTCTGCCAGTTCACCATGGCACCAGGCCGTCTGAACAGGAGTCTGGGAAATTCCTAGGGACTGGAAGATGCTGTTGGGGTCTCCAAAAGGCCCCTGACAAGGAGCCCTCTTCTGCATCTGGTTCAAACAGGATGAGACACCCCCCTGGGTCCTGGGCCATCACGGGCTGTGTGCAGCTCCAGCCACACCAGCACCACCCTTCTGTGAGAAGACGAACCGCATCTTGCTGAGAACTGTGCCCTGGCTCTGCCACAGGGCTGCTGTGAGCACAAAGGACACGGTAAACTCAAAGGCCAAACAGACGTGACTTGTGTAGGACTCACCGACTTTTCCAGTGGGACTTGGGAGGACCTTTCACTGGGGAGGAACTGCTCCAGCGCCACACCAAGGGAATGCAGACACCCCACGGTTTGCTGAGTCTGTCAAGACCGCCTTGCTCTTCCCCGCCCCACGGCTTCCTGAGTGCCGGGGTCATCTCTTCCCGTCACATCCCTGGGACACACCCCGCCAGGGGGTCAAGGCGGGCTCTCGCTCAGCCTTTCTTCCGATGCACCACTGACGGTGTTTCGGACGTCAGCTGAAGTTTGGGGCTGACCAGTGAGATCTCACCTGCCAGCAGGGTGGGTGGGGGTGAGTCTGCGATTCCTGACTTCCCCTCCTCACTCTCTGGGGTCACCTGGAAAGCCTCACCTTGCCGGGTCAGCACGCAGCCCCCTCTGGACGTTTCTGAGTGGGATGAGAGGCCAGAGCAAATGGCCCTCTTCCCTTTGTGCTGCCCCAGCAACGGCCACTGACCAGCAGGACGGCTGCACCGGGGCCCTGGCTCCTGGGGAGACAAGAGAGGGGTTGGCATCCCTGAAACTGGCCTGAAGCCCTCATTACTGAAGATCACAGTGCATATTCAGGCACGGTCACTTGAGAGAAGAAAAGAAAAACAAAACAAGACAGAATGAATAAGCTGAAACAATTAAAAGGTAGAAGAGAAAACACCAGAGTCGATTATCTACTTTTCTTTCTCCCAGGTTGTAAATAAAGGTCATTTCCCTACCACGTTTTGAAAAACCAAGAAAAAGACTTCTCTGAATTATGAGCGTTTGTGGCAAACTATTTAATACATGAAGTGCCACTCTGAGCGAGTCGCCATGGTCAGTGTGTCGTTACCATTACTAAAGTCCATGTCCTGTTTAATCCATTCAAGGACTGTCACGTACCTTTCCATTTGATGCCAAGGTAAGGTTTGCAGCAAAGGTTGCTGAATGCACCATTCAGCTTTTTAAAATGAGGAAACTGAGGGGGTCCATAGTTTGTCAAGGTCTCTTTAAGGAACTTCAGCACATCTGGGGAGCCCGTGAATTCTCACAGAGATGCGGTGCAGACAGTGAAGGGAGGTAGGGACGTGGCTGGGGGGGGCCAGAGGGGAGAGGGATCGCGAGCCCAGTGAGGTGATAGAATGTCGGGGACGAGGGCCTCTGGGTCACCCGACCCTCGTCTCAGTCCTTTCTCACGCCTGGTGGGCTGTGAAGGGAATCCGTGAGCCCCTGCCCACATCTTGGCCTGAGTCACCAAGGAGCCCTGGTGTCCAGTCGGGCAGCTCAGACAAACCTCCACTGGCAGGAGGACACTTGGCACCACGGGCTCTGGTCCACTGCACCCGGTCTGTGGGCCTCCTGGTCGGGAGGGAAGGACAGATGCCGCACCTTCAGATTCCAGTCTCTACTCATAACCAAGTTCTCACAGAGGAAGGAAGAGGGAATCAGATAGCTCTGGGAACCAGTAACAGGATAGGGAGCTTTGGACCTGTACAGACCACCTGTTGGAATCTGGCCAGCCAGCCCGACAGCTGCTTGGTGAGGGGTGGTCTCACTTGGGGCGGAGGGGCAGCAGTGTCTGATGCCCACTGTTAGCTGGTACCTCTGCTGAGAGAAGCGGCCGAGGGCCAGGGTTCAGGGCCGCCACCCCACGCGCGTCAGTTCTGTTCCTGAGTCAGAGGAGCAGCTAGTGAGCCCCTGCCAAGCAAAGCTGCCCCCCGGGCAGAGGTGAGAGCACGCGGCCTGCGGCCTGTCCGGAGGGGGCCCGCCCCCAGGGTGCAGGCGGGAGCCAGAGGGAACAGCTCAGAGGGACAGTCACTAGGTCCACTGCTAAAGGTGCATCCACTCCAGCTACCAGATTAAGTTCTCACGCATCCACGTAGCCGAGGCATCCACAGCTCCCCCTCCCAATGTCCTCCCCTTTCTCTTTATCCTTGAAGTCCTGGCTCCTCCTGGCAGAGTCTCATTAGTCAGCCCTCTGCCGGTCTGGGGAGGGCAGCCGGGGGGCACAGTGTGTGAACAGGATTAGAAGCCTCAAGCGGAGCACCTGTGAGGCAGGCCCACTGCAGGGCAGACCCCACAGAACCCTTCTGTGCAGGAAGGCCCCCCTTTCATCTCGCCCTGGGGGTGGCTCCTGGAGGCCACTTTTGAAAGCTCAAGCTCGCACACCTCTTCGGTGCTGCCTCCCTGCCATGGGGCCAGCGCCAGACAGCGGTGAATTCCCGTGTGGGGGTGGCTCCTCTGAGCTCAGAGCCTCTTCAGGGTCATCTGTGCACTGAGATGGGGGCGCCTCACTTCTCAGCCTGGTGCTGATGGCTTAGTTCCCAGAGGTGCAGGCAGGGAGAAGCCCCAGAAGCCGAGAGCAGCCAGGCCCCGGTGTTGGCTCTCACAGGGGGAGGCGGGCGAAGGCCGAAGCTTCCATTTGACACCTTCATACCCAGAGCTGCCTCCTGTTTCGAACCTTTCTCTGGCTCCAGTGCACAGACTTTAGGGGCTTGTGAGGGAAGCAACCTCAAAAGCTCATTCGATCCAGCCCTCTGCTTCAGGAGGGGCCATACGCGGGAGCATCGGGGACAGGCTGTGGAGGGGCAGCCCCGCTTGGTGGCCAGCCCTGTTGTGCCGGGGGTGGGGGGTGGCAGCTTTAAGCTCCTGCTGGCCCCTCTGCGCAGACCTGTGCTGGTGACCAACACGCCCAGGCTTTGGGCCCTGGTGACAACTTTGGGACTATAAGCAAAGCCGTCCGAGAACATCTGCTTGCCTCTTGCAGCTTTAAGAAGAAAGCATGCACAGTGGTGAGGGCCGCTTCTCTCCTGCCCTGAAGCCTTGTCCCCAGAGGCCTGCTGAGGGCCCTCTGTGGCATGGACACCGCTGTCTGCCCTCACCTCCCTCTGTGAGCACGTTGCCCACAAAGGCAGCCCCCTGGCTGATCCTGGTTTTGCTTTTAATACAAGTTTCGGCTGTAGAGCAATAAATATAACTTGACATCTGTATACACCACAGCGTGCTCACCGCCTCAAGTACTGTTTGCACCCGGCGTGATACAGGTGAGCACCTATGAGCTTGTTTTTGTTTTGTTTGCTTTTCAGATTCCACATATGAGTAAAATCACACAATATGTCTTTCCCCATCTGACTTATTTCACTTAGCATAATACTTTCAAGGTCCATCCATGACTCAAATGGCAAATTTCTTTTTTATGGCTGAGTGGTATTATTCCATTTTATGTGTGTGTCACACCAGCTTTATCCACTCATCTGTTGATGGGCACTGAGGTTGCTTCCATGTCTGGGCTATAAAGACACTTGTAAATACAGCTGTAATGAACACAGGGGTTCATATAAATTTTTGAATTACTGTTTTTGTTTTCTTCAGATAAAAACCCAGGACCAGAGTTTCTAGAATATATGGTAGCTGTGTTCTTAGTTTGAGGAACTTTCACTCTGTTTTCCACAGTAGCTGCGCCAATTTACATCCCCACCAACAGGGTAGGAGGGCTCCCTTCTCTCCACACCCTCTCCAACACTTGCTATCTCTTGCTGTTTTGCTAGTAGCTCCCAGGCTGATTCTTGACTCCCCTTCTGTAAGAATGTGGGGCGCGGGGGAAGCACCTGCCTCAGCCCTTCTCCCCGAGCCCCTCTCCCAGCTTGGCTACAACGCCAGTGTCTGCCCCTCTGTAGGCCGCCCTGAAGGGACCCGCGGGCACAGGCGCTGGAACACTGTCCCCACTGGGGCCAGGGGAGCCACTGTGAACCTAAGGAACATTTCTGGGGGCTGGTCTCTTTCCCCCACACCGTTCCTCTTCAGCTCTTCTCTTAAGAGGCCCTGGCTGACTGAGTTGGGGGCCACCTCTGTTTGACTTCCCTGGTGGCTCAGACGGTAAAGCGTCTGCCTACAATGTGGGAGACCCAGGTTCAATACCTGGGTCAGGGAAGATCTGGAGAAGGAAATGGCAACCCACTCCAGTATTCTTGCCTGGAAAATCCCATGGATGGAGGAGCTGGTAGGCTACAGTCCATGGGGTCGCAAAGAGTCGGACACAACTGAGCGACTTCACTTCTGTTTATGGGCCAGATACCCCGCCTCCTGTGTCAGGCTCCCAGGATCGACTCCAACAGCTCCCAGGTGCAGGCGGCCAGGGGACAGTTTAGCGGCAGAGGGAGAGGAGATTCCATTACTAGTGGTGACATTTTGCATGTCATATTATGTGTTGTTTTTCTTATAATGCAGCGTTTCTCAGGGGCTGCTTCGGGTGCTGCTCTGTGCCAGGGCCGTGGGAGCACACACAGGCACGGACAGCTACCAGGCTGCCTGCGACATAAACAAGGAGGAGACATGGACACACCTCGTGATCATTCTCAATGACACCCAGCTGGCTCGGCCCCTGTGGATGGGGCCCCCTGAGCCCAGACTGCCCTGGGCCCGGGTCAGGTCCCCCAGGACAGTGAGGGGACCAGCATGAGGCGCAGGGTCTCTGGAGGGAAAGGCCTTCCTGGATGGCCTCTGACCAGAGCATCTGGGCCCGTGACTGGGGGCTCACAGAACCACCGAGCATTCTGGGGGTCACAGCTGCCGCAAGCCAGCCCCTCACACCTGTGTCCACGGATCTGAGTCTCAGGTGCGGATTCTGGTGGCCAGAATGCTGGGCTCCGTGCTCCGCTGGGCAGAACTGTGTTTGATGGGCAGGTGACCACACCCGTATCTGAGTGAGGGCGGCCCCATGGGCAACACTGCCACAAGCAAGCACGCTGTGTGACTGTACCTGTGGAACACACCCACAGAGACAGAATTCTGAAGGACATGACCAGCTTTTCTTCCCTTCAGAAGGGACGGATTTTGCATTGGCACCAAAGGCACAGGTGAGGCCCCTGCCCTTAGCGTGATCGAAGGGAACGCAGCCACTCAGGGAGTTTTATGAGAAAAGCTGGGCTCTTCTCGTGTGTTTGAGGGCGACACACATCTCTGTCTCAGGTGAGCTCTTTGCCTCCTTTTCCTTATTGATCTACTGCTGCTGCTGCTGCTAAGTCGCATCAGTCGTGTCCGACTCTGTGCGACCCCATAGACGGCAGCCCACCAGGCTCCTCCGTCCATGGGGTTTCCCAGGCAGGAGTACTGGAGTGGGGTGCCATTGCCTTCTCCTATTGACCTACTAGTCTCTTTTTTATTTATTTATACAACAGAAACTATTCTTTGTTTCTGATATGAGTTATAAATATTTTTTACCACTTATCATTATCTTCTGATTGGCTTATGGTGATGATTTTGATTAATGCAGCATCTTTTTTATTCTTACGTAATCTTTTTTTTTGTAACATTATGGCTTCTGTGTTTTGTGTTATATTTCGGCCTTCCACTGTTGTTCAGTTGCTAGGTGGTGTCCAATTCTTTGCGACCGCATGGACGGTAGCATGCCAGGCTCCTCTGACCTCCACTCTCTCCCAGAGTTTGCTCAGATTCATGTCTATTGAGTAGGTGATGCTGTCCAACCGCCTCATCCTCTGCTGCCCACTTCTCCATTTGCCTTTAGTCTTTTCCAGCATCAAGTTCTTTTCCAATGAGTCAGCTCTTCACATCACGTGGCCAAAGTATTAGAACTTCAGCTTCAGTCCTTCCAATGAATATTCAGGACTGATTTCCTTTAGGACTGACTGGTTTGATCTCCTTGCAGTCCAAGGGACTCTCAAGAGTCTTCTCCAGAACCACAGTTCAAAAGCATCAATTCTTTGGCGCTCAGCCTTCTTTATGGTCCAAATCTCACATCTATACATGACTACCGGAAAAACCATAGCTTTGACTATACAGATCTTTGTTGGCAAGTGATGTCTATGCTTTTTAATAAGCTGTCTAGATTTGTCAAAGCTTTTCTTCCAAGGAGCAAGCGTCTTTTTCATTTCATGGCTGCAATCATCATCCGCAGTGATTTGGGAGCCCAAGAAAATAAAATATGTTACTGCCTCTACTTTTACCCTTCTCTTTGCCATGAAGTGAGGGGACCTGATGCCATGATCTTAGGATTTTGAATACTGAGTTGCAAGTCAGTTTTTTCGCTCTCCTCTTTCACCCTCATCAAGAGGGTCTTGAGCTCCTCTTCACTCTCTGCCATTAGGGTGGTATCATCTGCATATGTGAGGTTGCTGATATTTCTCCTGGAAATCTTAATTCCCGTTTGTGATTCATCAGCCTGGCATTTTACATGATCACCCTGCACAGAAGTTAGACAAGCAGGGTGACAAACAGAGTGACACGCACAGCCTCGCTGTGCTCCTTCCCCAAATCCGAACCAGCCCATCGCTCCACAGCCGGTTCTAACTGCTGCTTCTAGACCTGCATACAGGCTGCTCGGGAGGCAGGTCAGGTGGTCTGGTATTCCTGTCTCTTTAAGAATTTTCCAGTTTGTTGTGCTCACACTGTCAAAGGCTTTAGTGTAGTCAGTGAAGAAATAAACATTTTTCCTGAAATTCCCTTGCTTTTTCTATGATCCAACGGATGCTGGCAATTCGATCTCTGGTTCCTCTGCCTCTTCAAAATCCAGCTTGTACATCTAGAAGTTCTCAGTTCGTGTGCTGCTGAAACCTAGCTTGAAGGGTTTTGAGCACAACCTTGCTAGCATGTGGAATGAGTGCAGTTGTACAGTTCCTTGGCTTGGCACTGCCCTTCTTTGAATTGGAATGAAAACTGACTTTTTCCAGTCCTGTGGCCACTGCTGAGTTTTCTAAATTTGCTGACATACTGGGTGCAGCACTTTCACAGCATCATCTTTTACGATTTGAAATAGCTCAGCTGGAATTCTATCACCTCCACTAGCTTTGTTCACAGTGATGCTTCCTAAGGCCCACTTGACTTCACACTCCAGGATGTCTGGCTCTAGGTTAGTGACCACACCATCATGGTCATCCAGGTCATTAAGACCTTTTTCGTATAGTTCTGTGTATTCTTGCCACCTCTTCTTAATATCTTCTGTTTCTGTTAGGTCCATACCATTTCTGTCCTTTATCATGCCCATCCTTGCATGAAATGTGCCCTTGGTATCTCTAATTTTCTTGAAGAGGTCTCTAGTCTTCCCATTCTATTCTTCCCATTCTATTATTTTCCTCTATTTCTTTTCATTGCACCCTTAAGAAGGCTTTCTTATCTTTCTTTGCTATTCTCTGGAACTCTGCATTCAGTTCAGTATATCTTTCCCTTTCTCCCTTGCCTTTCACTTCTCTTCTTTTCTCAGCTATTTGTAAAGCTTCCTCAGACAACCACTTTGCCTTCTCTCATTTCTTTTCTTTGGGATGGTTTTGGTCACTGCCTCCTATACAGTGTTATCAACCTCCACCCATAGTTCTTCAGGCACTCTGTCTTACAGATCTAATCCCTTAAATTGATTAATCACCTCCACTGTATAATCATTAGAAAGGAAAGGAAAGTCGCTCAGTCATGTCCGACTCTTTGCGACCCCATGGGCTGTAGCCTATCAGGCTCCTCCATCCATGGAATTTTCCAGGCAAGAGTACTGGAGTGGGCTGCCATTTCCTTCTCCAGGGGATCTTCCTGACCCAGGGATCGAACCCAGGTCTCTCGCATTGCAGGCAGATGCTTTACTATCTGAGCCATCAGGGAAGCCCTGGTATAATCATTAGGGATTTGATTTAGGTCATACCTGAATGGTCTAGTGGTTTTCCTTATGTTCTTCAATTTAAGCCTGAATTTTGCAATAAGGAGCTCATGATCTGAGCCACAGTCAGCTCCCAGTCTTGTTTTTGCTGACTGTATAGAGCTTCTCCATCTTCAGCTGCAAAGAACATCAATCTGATTTCAGTATTGACCATCTAGTGATGTCCATGTGTAGAGCTGTCTCTGGGTTTGGAAAAGGGTGTTTGCTATGACTAGCATGTTCTCTTGACAAAACTCTTGTTAGTCTTCACCTTGCTTTATTCTGCACCCCAAGGCCAAACTTGCCTGTTTGGGAGGGTATCTCCTGACTTCCTACTTTTGCATTTCAATCCCTTATGATCAAAGGGGCATCTTTGTGTGTGTGTGTGTGTGTGTGTGTGTGTGTGTCAATTCTAGGTGTTATAGGTCTTCATAGAACCGTTCAACTTCAGATTCTTCAGCATCAGCAGTTGGGGCATAGACTTGGATTACCATGATGTTGTATGGTTTGCTCTGGAAATGATCCGAGAAGACCATTCTGTTGTTTTTGAGATTGCACCCGAGTTCCGCATTTCAGACTCTTTTGTTGACTATGAGATCTACTTTATTTCTTCTAACAAATTCTTATCCACAGTAGTCGATATAATGGTATCTGAATTAAATCTGCCATTCCCGCCCATTTAGTTCACTGATTCCTAAAATGTCGATGTTCAGTCTTGCCATCTTCTGCTTGCTGTTGCTGCTGCTAAGTCGCTTCAGTCGTGTCCAACTCTGTGCGACCCCATAGACGGCAGCCCCCCAGGCTCCTCTGTCCCTGGGATTCTCTAGGCAAGAATACTGGAGTGGGTTGCCATTTCCTTCTCTGCCATCTTCTGCTTGATCACATCCAATTTACCTTGATTCATGGGCCTAACATTTCAGGTTCCTATGCAATATTGTTCTTTACAGCATCGGAGCTTACTTTCACCACCAGACACATGCATAACTAAGCGTTGTTTCTGTCTAGGTGCAGCCACTTCATTCCTTCTGGAGCTGTTAACAAGCACCCTCTGCTCTTCCCCAGTAGTGTACTGGACACTTTCCAACCTGGGGGGCTCATCTTCCAGTGTCAAGCCTTTCTGCCTTTTCATATTGTTCATGGGGTTCTCAAGGCAAGAATACTGGAGTGTGCTGCCATGGCTTCCTCCAGTGGACCACGTTTTGTTGGAACTCTTCACTATGACCCGTCTGTCTTGAGTGGCCCTGCAAGGCATGGCTCAGAGCTTCACTGAGTTACACAAGCCCCTTTGCCACAGGCTGTGCTCCATGAAGGGGAGGCCGTCCATACTTCAACAGAAAAAAAATCCTCCTGTGGTTTCTTTCTGTATATGTCTGTTTCTCTTTTGCATTTAGACTGTTGATCTTTCTGGAATTTACTTTGATGAGGTATAGACCTAACTTTTTAGTTTTCTGTGATGTTTGCCCACATGACATCACTACAGGAAAATCATGTTGCCCAATGATTCAAACACTTTTATCATAAATCACATGTATTTGGGTCTGTTTTTGGACTTCCTAATTATCCATTTGCCAGTAACAGAAGTTTAAAATGTAACTTCATAATGTGTTTTAACATCTGATGGCACTAATTGCTCCATTATTTGTTTTTTCTTTTAGGTCTGTCCTGCCTACTTTTATTTTTTCATACAAATTTAGATTTAACTTGTCTAGTTAAAAAGGGTCAACACTCTAAATGGGGGCACAGTGGCCACAGGACTGGAAGAGGTCAGTCTTCATTCCAATCCCAAATAAAGGCCAATGCCACAGAATGCTCAAACTACTGCACAATTGCACTCATCTTACATGCTAGTAAAGTAATGCTCAAAATTCTCCAAGCCAGGCTCCAGCAATACGTGAACCGTGAACTTCCAGATGTTCAAGCTGGTTTTAGAAAAGGCAGAGGAACCAGAGATCAAATTGCCAATATCCGCTGGATCATCGAAAAAGCAAGAGAGTTCCAGAAAAACATCTCTTTCTGCTTTCTTGACTATGCCAAAGCCTTTGACTGTGTGGATCACAATAAACTGTGGAAAATTCTGAAAGAGATGGGAATACCAGACCATCTGACCTGTCTCTTGAGAAACCTGTATGCAGGTCAGGAAGCAACAGTTAGAACTGGACATGGAACAACAGACTGGTTCCAAATAGGAAAAGGAGTACGTCAAGGCTGTATATTGTCACCCTGCTTATTTAACTTATATGCAGAGTACATCATGAGAAACACTGGGCTGGAAGAAACACAAGCTGGAATCAAGATTGCCGGGAGAAATATCAATAACCTCAGATATGCGGATGACACCACCCTTATGGCAGAAAGTGACAAAAAACTAAAGAGCCTCTTGATGAAAGTGAAAGAGGAGAGTGAAAAAGTTGGCTTAAAGCTCAACGTTCAGAAAACTAAGATCATGGCATCTGGCCCCATCACTTCATGGGAAATAGATGGGGAAACAGTGGAAACAGTGTCAGACTTTATTTTTTTGGGCTCCAAAATCACTGCAGATGGTGACTGCAGCCATGAAATTAAAAGACGCTTACTACTTGGAAGGAAGGTTATGACCAACCTTGATAGCATATTTAAAAGCAGAGACATTACTTTGCCAACAAAAGTCCGTCTAGTCAAGGATATGGTTTTTCCAGTGGTCATGTATGGATGTGAGAGTTGGACGGTGATGAAAGCTGAGCGCCGAAGAATTGATGCTTTTGAACTGTGGTGTTGGAGAAGACTCTTGAGAGTCCCTTGGACTGCAAGGAGATCCAATCAATCCATCCTAAAAGAGATCAATCCTGGGTGTTCATTGGAAGGTCTGATGTTGAAGCTGAAACCCCAATAGTTTGGCCACCTCATGCGAAGAGTTGACTCGTTGGAAAAGACCCTAATGCTGGGTAGGATTGGGGGCGGGAGGAGAAGGGGACGACAGAGGATGAGATGGTTGGATGGCATCACCGACTCGATGGACATGGGTTTGGGTAGACTCAGGGCGTTGGTGACGGACAGAGAGGCCTGGCGTGCTGCATTTCATGGGGTCGCAAAGAGTCGGACACGACTGAGCGACTGAACTGATGTGTGCAGATTAGCTTACAGCAACTGGCCGCTCCACGGCACGCGCTCTAGCCCACGGGCGCGGGCGCTGCTCCCTATGTCTCCGTGTTTCTCGTCTCTTCCTAACCACAGCATCAGATAGTTTATCTGTTTTTTTGATGCTGTGATAAACGCATCCCTTTTTTCTGTCATATTTCCCAGTGGTTCCAGTTTCCAGACAGGAAGGCTGCTGATTAATTACTTTGTCAAATTCTCTTTTATTTTGTACATTTTTCTCCAGCTGCTTCTCTATGGTTTTCCAGATATACAACGAAATAATATATAAGACATCACTTTATCTCATCCTTTCCCATTGTGGCACTTTGTTTCTTTCTTTTGACTAAACTGCACGAGCTGGAGCCACCAGAGCAGTGTCAAGGCGGCAGTCGGACTGTGTGGGCCTGCCTTCTTCCCGACGTTGGTGCGGGGGGCTGTTTCCAGGGTCCCCAGGGTGCAAGCTTGCAGGCTGAGACAGCATTGATGACACTAAAGACATACTCATCAACCTCTATTTTATTAGGAGCATTTCAAAAGCACAGAGTGTGTGTGCTGAATTTCATTCAACATTTGTCAGCATCTACAGAGACATTATTTTTATCTTTTGCTCCACTAAATGGTGATTTATATCTAAAGACCTAGTATTGACCCATTCCTACTTCATTGGGAAAAAACGCTTAGTCACTCACTAGTATATAATCCTCCTAACACACTGCTAGATTCTGTTCTCTGATTATTTATTTAGGATTTTCACACTGCTACTTATACATTAGATTAGTTGACAGCTTTCCTTTTGTTGATCTCTTTGGTGTCAATGCTATGTTTGCTTTCTTCCTATGTCTACGATGGCTTAAACACTGTCGGAACAGACGGGCAAGCAGCACGGTGGGAGTTAGCCTTTTCCACCCTGTACCCAAGTAACCTGGCAATGGGTCTTCCATGTGCAGCTTTTGGATATTAGAAGGTACACAAGCTATGACAAAGAAATTTCCATTTTTAAAAGCAGGTGAGATAATAAAGTCTAAATAGGAGTTTTGCTTTTGGTAAAATTACAAGTTTGACTTCCTCATAAGGCCATTTGGTATCCAGCAATATTTGTTGGTTAATTTGGGAGCTAAGGCCAGATTTTAATTTTATTTAAATAACACTATGCTCTCAAGCTGCCATGGTGAATGGCCAAGAAAATGTAATTTATAAGCAGCCAAGCACCTGCTTTCCTGTGTCCAGAAAGTTGTCGAGCACTGGGTAGTGCGTGTGCTGCAAGCTTTGGAGAAGTCGGGTGATTGGAGGTTGAAGGGAGGTGGGAAGGAGGCAGCTGGGGGCCAAGTCAGAGCATGGCCAGTGAGCCCTGGTGGGCAGTGTGATGGGGAAGCCAGGCTGATGAAGCGACCGTGGGGACTGAGTCCCTGGGTCTCAGAGGATGCCACGTCCTAGAGCCACAAGTGAACCTTTACAGCAGATTCTGTGAAACTCTGGGGGCCCTGCCCCCAGCTACTGCTGCACACCAGGCAGCCCAGGGCTTGATGCTGGGCAGGCACTTCGGGAGGGGCTTGGGGATGAGTCTGGCCACGAGATCACTCATCCCAGAGGGGGCTTCTCCTTAGCCCGCGTGGACTCTCTCGGGGGCCCTCACTTCCTAGTGACTCTCTGGCGACTGTGAGAGGCCCCAGGTCTTGTCTGGGCATCCGCTCCTGCCCACATCAGGTCTGGCCACACAAAGCACTGAGGGAGAAATCCCAGCGTGGACCTCGTGCAGCTCTCCTGCCTGACCCCGGCTCTACGTGGTTCTACCAACACAGAGAATATGAGGGAGGGGCTGCCACGCTCTGCCCTCTTCTGATAAACCTGGGGGGGGGGCTCCACACGCAGGTCTGAGCAGGGCCAGCGGCAGCACCTTGGACACACATGCCCATCCTGACGGACACTAGCAGCGCGAGGGCAGAGCTGGTCTCCCCAAAGAGAACCAGTGGGAAAAACAAGCACCTCAGTGTCCCTCGGTTCTCAGGGCTCAAAAAATAAAGTAACTGTAAGCAGATAGGGTGGGCTTCCCAGGTGGCACTAACCCTCTTGCCAATGCAGGCAGATGTAAGAGATGCGGGTTCGATCCCTGGGTGGGGAAGATCCCCTGGAGAAGTAAATGGCAACCCACTCCAGTATTCTTGCCTGGAGAATCCCATGGACAGAGGAGCCTGGTGGGCTAAAGTCCACGGGGTCACAAAGAATCAGACACAACTGAAGTGACTTAGCATGCACGCATGCACGCACACACAAGCAGATAAGGCAGGGATCCCAGGAGAAAGAACCGGACATGGCTTTCTCACATAAGAAGCCATTTTTGGCCCCAGTCTTCTGTGATCTGAGCCTGGACACAGCACCTGCCTTCGAACAGGTCTCAGTGTTTAATGATCCCCATGAAGGGGAGGGACGCAGGGACAAAGGGAAAGCAGCCGAGAGGCAACAGTTCAGCAATAACAGTCCGTTGCTCCTACGGGATGTAAGGGACTACCTGATACAGGCTCTGAACCTCTCTGCAGGAGCTGAAGCCCCCACCCCAGAGCACTGAGGGATGATGCTGACCCTCCCGACTTCAGTCGGCTGAAGCCCAGCCTCTGCCCACCCTCGTCCCAGTGCTGTGCTGGACTCTCCCCGCTCCAGCCGCGTCACAAAGGTGCGCAGGCACTTAGCTTAAAGCCCCCCGATTCCGCTGCTTCGGGAAGGGTCCCTGGTGTTCTCCTGACTTGTTGCAAGTAATACATCCGTCCTCTTCTGGCACAATGCTCACTAGCAAAGGAAGCCAGTTTAGGGGACGTAACAGAGTCTGGTTTTGCCTCAGACCCCTCCTTCCCGCTGGGGGCTCTTCCCGGCAGCGACACCCGGGTGGAGGAGGGCCGTGCCTCCTGTGGGGGGCTGGGACCCCCCTCACTCCCTTCAGCAGCTTCTCAGTCCCACTTGAAAGCACCGACTCTTTTGGAAGCACCACAGCTGTGCCCCCAGGGAACCTCCCTTGGTGAGACGTGGCCCCCACGACAGGGCCTATGAAATGGTCCTGCTAACGGCTGACGAAGCCCACCCATTTGTTCCATTAAACCAGCTCCCTGAACTGCACGGGTGGCAGACGTTCCCCGGCCAAGGGGCAGTGTCCTGGCAGCTGGTGCTCTCCCTGCGGGCAGAGACACACCCTCAGACACCGGCCTGAAATCTGGGGAACGATCCACTCTGGAGTCACCTGCCAGGTGCCAGGTGAACAGAAACACGCCGCCACCCAGCTCTCAGATTCGTTAACTCCCGACTGTAGCTGCTCCGCACCGGGAGGGGGGTGGGGGTGGGGGGAGCACTGAGGGAGGAGGCAGGAGACCAGGAGGAGGCCTGACCCCTCCCAGCCGCAGCCCGGCCCTCCCCCAGCCCCATTCCAGAGCACAGATAAAAGGGAAACCTGAGCTGGGAGTGTTTGCGTTGCCACCGCCAATCAAGGCCTCTGTCGTCATGGTAACAGGGACACTTCAGCAGCTCGGAGCAGATGGTCAGTGAGCAACAGGCAGCATATGCTCCGCAAGCCCGGCCGCGGCACAGATGGAGGCTGGGCGGGCGCTCCTCGGTGACATGACGTTTCCTCCGCTGCTCCCCGGGCGCTGCGTCACGGGGATTAGCGCCGTGTGTGCAGTTGGGCCTCAGTTAGCAGAGCCGGACGCTGGATGGCCAGGGCCCAGAGCCTCGTTAATAGTCCTGCCCCTCTGGGCTGGTTCCTGCGGGCTTCACAGGTGCAACGCACTTCCCTTCGGGATGGGGTGGGGGGACAGATTAAACATCTCTTGAAGCATTTCCAGGGCGAGGGTGGGGCAGACAGGTCCTTGTGGAGACTTTTTAAACTCAAGGTTGGGAAGCACGTGGTCAGCCACGTGGCTACTAGCTAGTGCGCGACCCTGAGATTCTGTGTCTTCTGCTGTTTGTAAACATTCACTGCACTTGGTTATTAACCCTCCTTTCTGGGAGGGCCTACAGGATACCCTGTGCCAGGGGCAAAGGGCCTCAGAATGGCTGGTGATGACCAACAGCGTTACAGCAATTGCCCTTCAGGGAGCACTGGCTACACCCAGACGCTGGAGATGCCTCGGGCCACCTGAGGCAGAGACGAAGCTGGGATGGCCACGCTGGGCCCCAGGGCTCAGGGTTACCGGGCACATCCTCCCGGACAGCCCCTGGGCTTTGCAAAAAAAAAAAAAAAAACCCACAAAAGTTTACTAATATTCATCCCTAGTAAAAATGATGCAAATAAAATGCTTTGAACTCAGCAGCATGTGGGAGGAAGCAGTCTTGGTGCGGCTGGCACTGGGGCGGGAGGCGGACTATTTTCCAGCTGCCACGGGGCCCGTGTGGAGGGGTGCAGGGCCCTCCACAACCAGACAGAATATCTGCCCGAGGATGAGCTCTCCAAGCAGAAGTGAGGACCTTACAGGCGGCAAAACCAGATGGAGTTAACGGCTGGGCTGTCATGGTTGACCTGCTTTTTTAGCAACAAACTTACCTGCATACAAGTCTGAAGTCAGAGGTGGTTCTGAATCAACTGCCCTGGATCTCTCATGTAACTTGACCCATTTCACAGCCCATCAAAGGTCCCCAAGCTTGAACTGCATTTGCTCCAACTCGAAGTAACCATGAGACAGAGCAAACCGCGGCACAGGACGGTCACCTTCTGAGAACAAACCAGAGTTCACGTCCCACTTCCTTTCTCGGCTCCTGTGGCCGAGGTCGCTGCTGGCGAGGTTTCGGGGATGTCTTTTGTCTCCTCTGCAGTGAACTGCTTGCTCTTCCCTTGCCCTCAGTTCTGATGCTTTCTGTCCACAGAAGCCATGCCCACGGAACGGACTCACGCAGTGTGGGGTGTCGGGGCTGAAGGGAAAGAGCCCAACCCCACACAGCGACCCCGCAGACCCGCGGCCTCTGCGGACACAGCCCCTGACAGTCACTGCCTCCTACAGGCCCTGCCGAGCCTGCCCGGCGGCTGACTGGGCCTCGGGTGCAGAGGGGACGCGCCGCCCCAGGCCAGGCTCAGAGGCGAGGCCCCTGGAAACTCCTGGTGCCCCAGCACCTGCAGGGCGAGCGGAGATGAAACCTGACCCCAGCGGCCTCACCTCAAGGGGCTCAGACACTTTTGCTTCTCAGACAGCGCTTCTAAGACTCAATCTCCTGAGAAACTCTAGACAGCTGGGGAGCCCAGGTCTCAGGCGTCAGGGCTCCAAGGTCAGGCGTCAGCAGCCACCCTTCCCAACGGCGCCCTGGAAGCACACGCCACCCGTTCTTCTGTTCCAGTTACTCTGAACACATCCTGTGGCCCCCGAGTCGGACACTCCCTTCCCTCGGGCTACTTGGCTCAGAACCAGCTTTGCAGACAGGATGAGAGTCGATTCTCACCTGGACCCTGGGAACAGAGTCTCCCACGCAAGTGTCACGTCGGCATGTCTGCCCACAGAACAGCTGTACCACGCATGTGGCCTCCCGTGGTCCTGCGCCCTGGGGCTCCGACCCCTCCATCCACGCCTCCTCCAGGCTGCCCTGCGTTAGCTTTTGGCCCTTTTGTTTTTGGTGCCTCTCTTTAAAGCATAAAATTTACAGTTACAATTTATACTCGATAACTCTTCCCACGTTCCATCTCTAGAGGTGCTAAAGTTGTCATTTCAGGAAAGCAATACAAAAACAGTTTTGTTGCCAACGATGAAATTTGAGATTTCAAGCAAAAATCGGACTTCAGAGTCCTTGTGAGAGCCACAGCTGCCGGACGTTGTCTACACGGAAGAGACCTCAGATGGGGCTGCCGACAACGCGGCCAGTGTGGCTCCCGTGAGGGAGCCCGCTGGCATTTGGAGCCGCAGGACTTAGCGAGCCGTGTCTCCCACGTGACCAAGCAGGTCCCACACCTGCGCGGCCAGAGCGCAGGGTGAACCAGCGGCTGTCACACGCACTCGCCGAGGTCACTGAGGGGTTCGGGTTCCACAGCACTTGCCTCCAGAGAACTCCCGCCTGTAGAGTTCGGGGTAGTTTCCAGGAAGACTGTCCACACGTCTCCCAAGAGGCCACAAGGGCCACCTGCCCTTGAGCCACAGGCTTGCGGCTGGCCCTCCCCTCGGAGAACAGCGCACTCCTGCAGACGGGCGGCCGACTTTCCTAAACCCGGACACTAAGTGCGTCTGCAAAAGAGCAGCTGCTGCTCTTCTCATTTTGAGGGGCGATGCAGGGGTTCCACTGGGAATAAAAAATGTTCTTGTGTAGTTGGCGTATTGTTATTTTTAAATCAATTAATAAATACACATTTAAAGTTTTTATCATTTTAAATTTCTAATACGGTAACCGAGAGTCCTCCACAGTTTCCAGATGTAAAGGGGCCAAGACCAGCAAGAAGAACTGCTCCCAACGGGATGAGAGGCATGTTTTCCATGATCTCCATGCACTTGCTGGGGTCCAGCAAACCTGGGAGCCCACCGCGACAACAGCTGCTACTCCGTGAATGAGAAACTTGTCAGTATCCGAACATAAGGCGACTCTCCTGACACCTGTCCACACAAGCTCAGAAATACTGTCTGACAGCCAGCTCTTTATAACGTGTTGTGAGCACGTTCATGAGAGTCAAAGACTTAACCTCACCGCACACCAGCTTGGATAAAAACAACTTTAAATCAGCTTTAAGACTTGGAAAGGTCCAATTTTTAGAAGGAAATATGCTGAAACCTAGAATATCACAAAAGAGCAAAAAAGAGAAGGATTTCTGAGGGGGGAAAAAAGGTATGACTCTTTGGGGAAGCCTTTTCAGAATGAAATAGAATTCTATAACCTTAAGTTGGTGATTGTCCTTTAAAACATAAAAAATACTGCTGAGTCACAGCCCCTTCAGCCACGGCAGCACTGTCCTCTCAGAGGCAGCTCCTTGCGAGGCGCCAAGAGGCAGCTCCTTGTGAGGCGCCAGGCGCCGAAGCTTCTAGAGAATTCCCTCCTGTGGAATTCTGTGCACCCCCCTCCCCCGGGCTCACATGACCTGGCACCACGCAACGCTGGGGACAGGAAGGTTGGGGTCACACCAGACTCAGGTCAGTGGCTCAGACTGTATCAATATCTCTTCACAATCGAAAGGCTTTTATCTTCATTTGGATCTGAAGTTAAGGGCTGTGGCTTGATTCAACAGACAGATTGGTGGCCTAATCAAATTATCTGCTTTTCCTGTATTTTAACAACTGCATAGATCAGAAAAGGAGAGTATATCTCATGCCATTTTATACAAACTTATGAGTTCTGGGCTCCAAAATCACTGCAGATGGTGACTGCAGCCATAAAATTAAAAGATGCTTACTCCCTGGAAAGAAAGTTATGACCAACCTAGATAGCATATTAAAAAGCAGAGACATTACTTTGCCAACAAAGGTCCGTCTAATCAAGGCTATGGTTTTTCCAGTGGTCATGTATGGATGTGAGAGTTGGACTATGAAGAAAGCTGAGTGTTGAAGAATTGATGCTTTTGAACTGTGGCGTTGGAGAAGACTCTTGAGAGTCCCTTGGACTGCAAGGAGATTCAACCAGTCCATCCTAAAGGAGATCAGTCCTGGGTGTTCATTGGAAGGACTGATGTTGAAGCTGAAACTCCAATACTTTGGCCACCTGATGCGAAGAGCTGACTCATTTGAAAACACCCTGATGCTGGGAAAGACTGAAGGCGGGAGGAGAATGGGACGACAGAGAATGAGATGGTTGGATGGCATCACCGACTCGATGGACATGGGTTTGGGTAGGCTCCGGGAGTTGGTGATGGACAGGGAGGCCTGGCATGCTGCAATTCATGGGGTCGCAAAGAGTCGGACATGACTGAGTGACTGAACTGACCTGATGAGTCAGCTGCTAACACAGAGGGCTGACAGGATGAATCAAACCAGGAAACAGGTCTTGGACAGTGTTTCACTCTTGATGCTACATGTGCCTCAAAGAACACAAGTTTAGAAGACACGACTGTAGGAACAGCCAGTGAGAAAGCCTATAGCCCATCAAACCCTCCCTGGACTGTAACTTTTACTAAATTCAGCGGCTCTAGTGGAGACCAGGGCCTGCGTGTGAGGCTGCAACCCGGGGCCCACCCCCTTCCCCTCACGCCCCCTTGCCTTCAGCTCCCATCTCCAGGTAGAGGTGGGCTCCAAGCTGCTGTCTGCGGAGGCTGGTGGTCAGCACCGCACGTGGACCCCTCGTGACCCTTCTGTGCCTGGAGGGCCTCTGACCTAGATCTCCAGGAGAGGCTTTCCAGGAACCATGGACATGGAGACCAATCTGGTTTGCAGAAGCTGCTGCTTCTCCTTCTTTTTAGAATAGACGACTTGCCCAACAGATAAGACTTAAGGAACTTTTTCATCTAACCTCTAATAAAGCTGGATTTCACTATCTGCTTTCTGACTGAGAACTACACACGTCCTGTAGACCAGGGCTGTTTTCACCGGAGGAAGGCTTAGCTGGAGGCTGCTCGGCCTGTCCTGGGCCCTGGGGACAGTGAGGGTCCTGGGAACAAGGCACGAATCACGGCCTGGAGTGTCACCGAGATTGTGAGTCACTTTTCTAACACAGGACCTCCTTGTGCAGGTGGCTCATGCGAGGGAACGCGTGCCAACTGTAGGCTATGCCAGCTTCGTGTGATGGGACTTCACACCAACTCTGCAAAGCCAGCCTCCAACCCTTAACACTTCCCAAAGGGCTCCCAGCATGTTTGGGAGACGAAGCCATGGAAGAAGAGACACGAGTCAGCTTTTGCTAAAGTAACAGGGAGGCAGCCAGCTTGGCTGTGGGTCACGTTGGCATCAAACAGGAGGAGGTTACTGCCGGGCCCCCGAACACACCTGGCGGGCAGGCCGGGGCCCCTCTGCCCACACGGTGCTGCAGCTTTCCCAGGGATGCAGTTGCTTGTCTGACATCACGGTCTGCACGGCCTTGAGCCTGCTCGTCCCCAGGCTGGCGGGATGGGGTGGGGTGAGGAATCCACTGGGCAACAAGCCACGCTGACACCGAAAGCCCGGTGAGGCTGTCTGGCCGCCTGCGCGTTGCCTGCTGGCGCTTCAGCACCAGGGACGGCACAGACTCGGCCCGCACGCGCTTTGTTTTCCTTTCGCAATTTTTTTCTCTTTTTTCTGTGAACCAGGAAATATTGGTTCCTACTTATTTTTCTTCCTAAGTAGTGACAGAGGCCTGGAAGAGCTTTAAACTTTAAACAAGAAGTTCAAAGAATGGGGAAAAAATGAACATAACCAAGTTTTGGTTCTGAAACCTGAGATCAGATTTATAAATCCAAATAATGAGTACTCTGGGCTTCTCTGGTGGCTCAGCAGTCAAAGAATCCACCTGCAATGCAGGAGGTGGAGAGACGTGGTTGGATTCCTGGGTCGGGAAGATCCCCGGAGGAGGAAATGGCACCCCACTCCAGTATTCTTGCCTGAACAATCCCATGGATGGAGGAGCCTGGAGGGCTACATGGGGACACAAAGAATCAAGACACAACTGAGGGCACCACCACAGTGGGTACTTGAGAAACGCACTGTAACTGAGATGGAAACGGTGTCCCTGCCCCTCAGCTTCCACAGGCACCTGCCACAGAGGCTTTTGCCACACGGCTCCGGCAGGAGCCCTTCTGAGACCCGGGCCCCAGAAGCTCTCAAGCAGCGGCGAGGCCGGAGCCCGGGTGCTGAGGGACGAAGCGAGCATGGCCCAGCACCCCAGCTGCAGGGTGCGCGGCCGCTGGGCGGGGTCAGCCCAGCCCCCATCCTGGCACCACGCTGAACCTCGCTCCCTGCAAGGCCCCGATGCCCCCAGTGCTGCCCCCGCGGCCCCTGCATGAGGCTGACCACGCCGTTCCTTCAAAGCCCTCCTCTGAGCACGGCCCACGGGGAGCTGCTGGGGCTGTGACACTGCCTGCTTTGTAGTTTAGTTTCCTTCCACACACAGGACGCCTTAGACGGAAAGCTGTGTGAGGGAAGAGCTGCTGGGCCTAAGGAGTCCAATGTGTGTCTGCAAGTATGCAAATAACGTTAGAAGAATAAATTGGCACAGGAATCACCTCTTTCCGCTTAAGGAAGAACACGTGACTTACAATTGTCTCCAACGGGGACAAAAGAGGCAGGTGTTAATTGGACCACCTGGAACACAAGCCAAGTGAGTCTCCCTGGCATCGGCATCTTCTGGGGCTGCCAGCCCTTCCTGCCAGGACATGATGGCTTCCTAAGTGGGAGGGCCTGGGCATGCGGGGGTGGGCGGGACAGAAGGGACAGGAGGGGTAAGCTGCAACTCCTCCATGGGGAGCATCACATCCGAGGGTGAGATCCACGTGTCTGCGTGTGCTGCACGTCAGTGTGCTGTGCATGTGGCTGTGTGCTGTGCACGTCTGCATGTGTGCTACACATCTGTGCATGTGCTATGCACGTGTCTGCGTATGCTGCACACATCTGTGCGTGCTGTGCACATGTCTGCATGTCCAGGTGGACAGACGCATGTCCGCACCCTCCTGTTCCACATCTTCCGTGACATCACTCTCCTGCCATGAATTGTGGAATGTAGTACTTTGATTATTTCTAAGTCATTTTATTTTTATTTCCTCAATAAAAATGTACTTGGCCTTCAAAGACGGCAAGTGTGTCCAGAATGTACACAAAGAGCTGTCACCTGTGCCTGGGATCAGGGAGTGGGGGAGCTAAGCAGGGAGGCCTGGGAGACTATGGGCTGGTGGGGCCCGGGGCCAAATCCCTTGCGGCTGGTGAGCACTGAGTGTATGGCAGGGCTGGCAAAGGCGACAGAAAGGGAGCGCAAGGGACTAACATTAGGCTGCTGGAGGGACTATTGAGTCATGGCTGTTCAAATCATCTCAAGAGTCATGCTGGGAAGACTGAGCCAGGAGCCCACGTCTGGAGAATCAGAAGGGAACAGGAAAAGTGGTGTTGGTAGATGACAGGAGAGCTGAAGTTGTTTTTATGGGGGAGGGGAACGCTCCGTGCAGGAGACTGTTTCCACAAATGGTCACAGCAATACTCCTGTCTCCTATGCTCTTCCAGAACCCCACTCCTTTCCCACTGAGAGGAAAGTCTACTTCATCTCCACCTGAAGCTGGACTGGCCTTTCTGGCTACCTTATTGGACACAATATGGCAGAAGAGGATGAGTTACTAGGTTATAAAAGGTGATGTGGCTTCTGCCTGGTTCGTTAGCTCATGGGGCACTTACCTTGGTATCCAGTTGCCATGCTGGGAAGAAGCCCAAACAAGCCCCTGCCTGTGCACATGTCTCCGTGTGCGCTGCGTGTGTCTGTGCTGCGCATGTCTGCGTGTGCTGTGTCTGCACGTGTCCTGTGCATGTGTCTGTGTGCTGCACGTCTGCATGTGTGCTGCACGTGTCTGCGTGTGTGCCACGTGTCTGCTTGTGTCCTGCACGTCTGCGTGTGCTGCGCGTGTCCTGTGCATGTGTCTGTGTGATGCGCATCTGCGTGTGTGCTGCATGTGTCTGCGTATGCTGTATGGGTCTGCGTGTGTCTGCGTGTGCTGTGCATGTCTGTGCTACGCGTCTGCATGTGTGCTGCGCGTGCCTGCGTGTGTGCTGTCTGCATGTGTTGTGTGTGTGCTGTATGTGTCTGCCTGTGTGCTGCGCATGTCTGCCTGTGTGCTGTACCATCACTTCACATAGTTAACATTTGTGTGTGTGTAGGGGGAGTGAGAAGACTCTATTAGCAAATTTCAAGTATATATTATATTATTATCAACATGGTTGCCGTGCTACACATCACATCCCAGGAACTCATTCATCTCATAACTGAAAGTTTGTCCATTTTGACGCATCTCTTCCCATTTCCCCAACCCTCCAGCCCCTGGCAACCACCATTCTATTCTCTTCACAAGTTCAACTTTTTTAGATTCTACATGTAAGTGGTATCGTGCAGTATTTGTCTTTTTGTGTTTGGCTTACTTCACTTAACATAATGATCTACAAGTTTATCAACACTGCCACAAATAACAGAATTTCCGTTTTTTAAAAAAAGCTGAATAATATTCCTTTCATATATATACACCATAATTTCTTCATTCATTCATCAAATGAATGAATAAAGGATGCTTAGGTTGTTTCCATAGCTTGGTTCTTGTGAACAGTGCGGAAATGAACGTTGGAATGCAGATGTCTCTTTGCGATACTGATTCAGTGTCCTTTGGATATGTATAGCAGAATTGGGACTGCTGGATCATATGGTAGTTCTATTTTTAATTTTTTGAGGAAAGTATAGCAGAATTGGGACTGCTGGATCATATGGTAGTTCTATTTTTAATTTTTTGAGGAAAGTATAGCAGAATTGGGACTGCTGGATCATATGGTAGTTCTATTTTTAATTTTTTGAGGAAAGTATAGCAGAATTGGGACTGCTGGATCATATGGTAGTTCTATTTTTAATTTTTTGAGGAAAGTATAGCAGAATTGGGACTGCTGGATCATATGGTAGTTCTATTTTTAATTTTTTGAGGAAACTTCTATACTGTTTTCTATAGTAGCTGTACCATTTTACATTTGCAACAGTGTACAAGATTCCCTTCTCTCTATTCCTTTGTCCATTTTTTCAATCATTTGCTTTCTTGCTAATGAGTTATAAGAGTTCCTTATATATTTTGGATAGTACCTCCTTATTAGGTATGGTTTGCAAATACTCTAAACCATTCTTTAGGTTGGGTTTTCATTTTCTTCATTATTCCTTCTGCTTTTGTTTGATATGCTTCCCCTTGTTTATTTTCACTTTTGCTGCCTTTGCTTTTTGGTGTTCTATCCAAAAGAAAAAAAATTACTGCCAAGATGAATGTCAAGGTTATTACCTACACTTTCTTCTAAGAATTTCAACATTTTAGGTTATTTCTTTAATCCATTTTGAATTGATTTTTGTGTATGGTGTAAGGGTTCAATTTCATTGTTTTGTTATGTGACTATCTTAGTTTTCCCAACATCATTTATTGATGAGACTTCTTGGAGACCTTGCGGAAGATTAACTGATCATGCATGAGGGTTTATTTGGGGGCTTTTTATTCTGTTCTATGGATCTATATGTCAGCTTTTATACCAAAACTGTAGTTTTGGTTACTCAAGCTCTGTAACATAGTTTGAAATCAGGAAATGTGACCCTCCAAGCTTTATTCTCATTTCTCAATATTGCTTTGGCTATCTGGGGTATTTTGTGGTTCCATGCAAATTTTAGGATTGTTTGTTCTATTTCTGTAAAATGCCATTGGAATTTTGGTAGAGACTGCATTGAATCTGTAAATCACTCTGGGTAGAATGGACATTTTAACAATATTAATTCTTCTAGCCCATGAACATGGGATATCTTTCCATTTATTTGTGTCCTCTTCGATGTCTTTCATCACTGTTTTATAATTTTCAGTAAACAGACCTGCTACCTCTTCGTTAAACTTCCTTCTAAGCACTTCATTCTTTTTTGATGCCATTATCAATAGAAGTGTTCTCTTAAGTTCTTTTTTGATACTCTGCTGCTGTTGTTCAGCTGATAAGCTGTGTCTGACTCTTTGCGACCCCGTGGACTGCAGCGCACCAGGTGCCCGTCCTCCGCCTCTATCTCCCCGAGTCCGCTCAAATCCATGCCCACTGAGTCAGTGATGATCCCACCATTTCATTCTCTGCTGCCCCCTTCTCCTCTTGTCTTCAGTCTTTCCCATCATGAAGGTCTTTTCCAATGAGTCTGCTCTTTACATCAGGTGGCCAAAGTACTGGAGCTTCAGCCTCAGCATCAGTCCTTCCAATGACTATTCAGGGCTGATTTCCTTTAGGATTGACTGGTTTGATCTCCAAGCAGCCCAAAAGACTCTCTAGAGTCTTCTCCAGCACCACAATTTGAAAGCATCAATTACTTGGCACTCAATGTTCTTTATGGTCCAACTCTGTTGTCAGTGTACAGAAATGCAACTTTTTTTGTATGCTGATTTTATATCCTAGAATCATTTACTAGTTCTAACACTTCTTTGGTGGAGTCTTTAAGGTTTTCTATATGTGAGATCATGACATCTGCAAACAGGTTTTACTTCTTCCTTTCCAATGTAGATGTCTTTTATTTCTTTTTCTTGCCTAACCACTCTGGCTAGAACTTCCAGTACTATGTTGCATAGAAATAGTGACAGTGGGCACCCTTGTCACGTTCCTGGTCTTAGAGGAAAAGCCTTCAACCATTCACCATTATGTATGATGTTAGCTGTGGGTTTGTCATATATGGCCTTTATTATGTTGAAGTACATTCCTTTTATACTTAATTTGTTGAAAGTTTTTATCATGAAAGGTTGTTAAAATGGACATATACAAATATAAATATATAAATGTAAATATATAAGGAAAATATTAACAAAACGAAAGAGACAGACAGATAACAATGTAATAATAGCATAATATTAGTACTGACAATAATAATTGCTTTTAACAATGGGTAGTAGAATCATCCAGAAATAAAATCAATAAACACTGAACTTGAACTGTTTTACATCAAGTAGGCTTAACAGACACATGTAGAACATTTCCATCCAATAGCAGAATATACAGTCTTCTTAGGTAAAAACAATATAATATTCTCTAGGACAGATATGTTAGTCCACAAAACAAATCTTAAGAATTTAAGGCTAATGTTACATCAAGTATATTTTCTGGTAACAATGGTTGCTGTTGCTCAGCCGCTAACTCATGTCTGACTCTTCGTAATTCCATGGACTGTAGCACACCAGGCTTCCCTATCCCTCACCATCTCCTGCAATTTGCCCAAGGATAACGATGTGATGAAACTAGAAATCAATAAGAGGAGGAAAACTGGAAAATTCACAAATCTGTGGGAATTAACACATTCTTGACCAAGCAATAAGTCAAGGAAGAAATCAAAAGGGAAATCAAAATGCATCTCTAGGCAAGCAAAAATGGCAATACAACATACAAAAACTTAACGCAGTAAAAGTAGTTCTAAGAATGAAGTTTATAGCAATAAATCCCTATATTAAAAAAGAAAGATGTACCATCACACTTGAAGAACTAGGGAAGGAACATACTAAGTCCAAAGACAGCAGAGTGTGTGTACGTGCATCGTCTCAGCTGTGTCCGGCTCTGTGCAACCCCATGGGCTGTAGCCCGCCAGGCTCCTCTGTCCATGGGATTCTCCAGGCAAGAATACCAGAGTGGGTTGCCATGACCTCCTCCAGGGGATCTTCCAGACCCAGGGATCGAACCCACGTCTCTTATGTCTCCTGCATTCACAGGCCGGTTCTTTAACACTAGCACCACCTGGGAAGCCCCAACTTACCAAGACTGAATTACAATGAGACAGACAATCAGAACAGACCAGTGAGTCAGTAACTAAAAACATTCCAACAAAAGCTCAGGACCAGATGGCTTCACTGGTGAATTCTACTAAACGTTTAAAAAAGAATTAATGCTAATCCTTCTCAGAGTCTTTCAAAAAACTGAAGGGAAAGAACACTTCCAATCTCATTTTACAAGGACAGCATCATCCTGATACTGAAACAGCCAAGGACATCACAAGAAAAGAAAACCACAGGCCAATATTCCTGACGACGACTAATGCAAAAATCCTCAACAAAGCACGTGTATGTGCTCAGGCCACAATCGTGTCCAACTCTTTGCGACCCTATGGATTGTAGCCTGCCAGGCTCCTTTGTCTATGGAATTCTCCAGGCAAGAATACTGGCATGCGTTGCCATTTCTTACCCCAGGGAATCTTCCCGATCAGGGGAAGTATTAGCAGGTGGATTCTTTACCACTGTGCCACCCGGGAAGTCCTCAACCAAGTTATTATGTTGGTGCTAAAGTAATTGTGGTTTTGCATTGTTGAACTTTGCTGTTTGATACTGGAATACATTCTTTTTTTTTTTTTAAATAAATTTATTTATTTTAGTTGGGGGCTAATTACTTTACAATATTGTAGTGGTTTTTGCCATACATTGACACAAATCAGCCATGGGTTTACAATGGAATACATTCTTAAATAAATGTGGTTATGTTATACATCACTTCAATGTGCATTTCTCACTTCATGTTTTTTGCTAATGACTTATTACTTGCTGTTTATTTTATACTTATTTTAGACTACAGAAATGATGTTAGACAAAAAGCAAATTTGAGCAATTTTTAGTTCAAGATGGGTCGCAAAGCAGTGGAGAGAACTTGCCACATCAGCAACACATTAGGCCCAGGAACTGGTAAGGAACGGACAGTGCAGCAGTGGAGCAAGAAGTTGTGCCGAGGAGACGAGGGCCCTGAAGATGAGGTGCGCGGGGCCGGCCGCTGGGAGCGGACCGTGACCAGCTGAGAGCCTCCGCTGAAGCTGACCATCTTACAACTGCACAAGCAGTTGCTCAAGAACTCAACATCGACCATTCTACAGTCATTTGGCATTAAGCAAATCGGAATGGTGAAAAACACGATAAATGGGTGCCTCATGAGCTGACCGAAAATAAACAAATCGTCATTTTGAAGTGTCACCTTCTCTTATTCTGCACAACAATGAACCATTTTTTGGTTGGATTGTGACGTGCGATGAAAAGTAGATTTTATACCACAACTGGTGACGTACTTCCCAAAGCCAAACTTGCACCAAAAAAAGGTCATGGCAACTGTGGTCAGCATTTACCATAGTGGTCTGCTGCTGGTCTGATCCACTACAGTTTTCCGAATCCCGCTGAAACCATTATATCTGAGAAGTATGCTCAGCAAATCAATGAGATGCACCAAAAACGCCTGCAGCCCACACTGGTCAACACAAAGGGCCCAATTCTTCTCCACGACAACGCCCAACTGCAGGTTGCACAACCAACACTTCAAAAGTTGAAAGAACTGGGTTATGAAGTTTTGCCTTACCCGCCATGTTCATAGCAGGCAAATACCAACCCACTACCACTTCTTCAAGCATCTCAACAACGTTTTGCAGCGGAAACACTTCCACAGCCAGCAGGAAGCAGAAAACGCTTTCCAAGAGTGAGTTTGTCAAATCCCAAAGCATGGATTTTTATGCTACAGAAATAAGCTTAGTTCTCACTGGTAGAAACATATTGATTGTAATGGCTCCTATTTTGATTAATAAAGATGTGTTTGAGCCTAGTTATAATAATTTAAAATTCACAGTCCAAAACCACAGTTACTTTTTCCATCAACCTAATATTAGCAAACTGAATCCAACAGTACGTTAAAAAAGACTGTATACCTTGGGCACCTGGAACTTATCCCAGGGATGCAACGATGGTTCAACATTCCCAAATCAATCAATGTGATATACCGCATTAACAAAATGAAAATGAAAAATTATATGATTATCTCAATAGATGCAGAAAAAGCATCAGACAAAATTTAACATCCTTTTTCTTCACAAAGATCCTAATATGTTGGTAAAATGTCTTTCAAATAACTTTTAAAAAGTGAATTACATTTCCTTATGAATAATAATACTTTTATTTTCATTTTAAAACTGATATACGGAGCCTTCATCAGAAGACTTAACTGCAGAGTTAATATAACACCACCAAGATTACAAAAACATCACTGCACTGGTTTTCCAAATGTAGTCAAGATTTTATCAACTCAATGGCTTTACTTAAGCTTGCTAAATGAACATAAATATTTTACTGACAAGTCAGAATTTACTTATGAAGGGGGGAAATGATATTCATGGAAGTCTACTCTTCTAGTCTAAGGAATGAGAGATTTATTTCAAAGTTACACAAATAAGCAACAAAGAAATGAAACTTCTAGAAGGAGTAGTCGTCTCAAATTAGCAAAAACAAAATGAATAGAATGTTAAAGATTTAGACAGGAAACCTACATATAAAATAAAATCTATTTCCAAAACTGGAAAAAAAGGCTATAGGTCCTACATGACTGCATGAAAAGTGACTAGACATGCAGATGTCCTGAAGAAGGACCTGTAGGAAGTGAATGGGAGGCTGTATTTCTTTTTGGTACATACTACCAAACGAGATTCTAAAACACAGTAAGGAGCCTGCACACACAGCTATCAGCCGGGCTAAAGCATCAAGTGCAAAGATACAAACTGCACTGTGATTCGTTTAGGGTTTATTTTGTTTTAATGACGTCAGCTGAAGGACGTGTCTTGTGAGTGCCGGCAAGCACGCCTCAGAGGCCCTCCCAGGTGCGGCTGCAGCCTGGAAGGTGGACTGGCAGTCCCAGCAGCTCCAGGCCAAAGGGAGACAGCTGCTAACCTAATCCCTAATCTAGATTATTTTCAATTATCAAAATACCCAGGGGCTGAGGTCAAGACAATTTGGGGCTTAAAATTTCAATTCTTAGATTATGTGAAAATTCTTTCATGAAAAGAATGTCTCTGAACTTGGATTCATTTAGAATATTTTTTAACAAGAGCCCTTCAGGGCTCACAGATAAAGAGCAACATATGTCCCACTTGTTAGCGGCATCATAAATTAGGCTTCCTGACACTCAACTACTGTCTCTCTTCACACGGATGGCAGGCTTCCTGTCTGATGCCTAACATGTGCTGAATCCAGGTGTGTCTTCATGGGCACAGGCTCTGGGCTGGAGCAAATTCTAAATGAGAGGGTGACGTAACTGAAACAGATCCATGCGTCACAGGCAATGTCAAGACCATGCAGTCACCTCTCCCACCAAGAAGGTGAGAAAGAAGCTGGTATATCTTTCTCTGTGAAGGTACAGTTGGAAACTTTACTTCTGGTTTAATTTATAATTAGTAAATAATTCCTGGAAAATGATACAGCTTATTAGACATCATGTCTTGAAAGATAAGATCATCTGGGAAATATCCTCACAATCTAGTATTAAAGTTAAAAAAAGGGGGATATAATAAGATTCCAATTCATTAAAAGAATCAACAGATGCAGACCGGCATGAAGACATTAATTAACCATGGCTGTTTGGGGACGTGGAGTCAGGACGACTTCTACAGGTAAGCCCACAAAGGCGTTTTAAAGTCGAATGAGGAAGAAGGCTGAAACAGACGCTTTTCCTCTTGAAGTGACGCTGGGTTTGGAACCCCCGGCGAGCCTCTCCTCAGATGACTTCACTCTAAAGGAGGGTCCAGAGGGTCCAAAGGCTTCACTCTGGTTTGACAGCCAGACTCTGCATCTTCTGCTTCTGTGCACACTTTTTCTAGAGGAAGCAAACTTACCTTGAAACCAAGTTGGGAGGTTTTAACATCTGAATTCTTTTAAAAGTTTGGTACTTGATATGAAAGATTTGTTATAAAGACAGATGTTTTACTTCAATCTTTGATAGAACTGATTTATTCTGAAGATGTTAAGTGGTGGACTTACCCAGAAGATGACTAATATCTTCTCCACTGGTCAGGCTCATACTGTCTACTTCCTGCACCAAACAGATAACAAAACAAAAAAAAAGAATTAAATTTCTCTGAAAACCAAACAGAAAAAAATGACACATTTCTAAGTATGTACAAAAATGACATCTGAGTTGTATTTGGGCCAGAAATTTATTCTCTCTTTAGCTGTGGCCACCTGTCATTAAAATTTTGTTCCATAATTATTCATTAAAGTAGGAAGCAATTAATTAAGAGGCAGTTCTGTTGGTGGAAGGAAGCCTTGTCAGAACTGCTCCCCTCAACTCCAGGGCCACCGTCTGCACGGCGTCTACACGGCCACTGCTGCCAGGGATGTTTGCAAATGGCCCTTCCCGTGCAGATGGCGCCTGGGATGTTCTGCCAAGAGAAGGGAAGCGTGAGCGTGGCTCCCGCTGCAGCAGAGCCCAGGGCCTCCCCATCCCCACCCTCGGGGCTACTGCCCACCTTCTGGAGTCGCTAGGCTCAGAAAAGAACCACTCTACAAGTAAAACAGGTGATGGCTTTTCACATTTAAAATGTAACACTTTTCCAGCAGAAGTGATGTGCAGCCTTGTCACCTGCACCCCCCAGGAGGGTGACAAGAGAGGGTCACAGCAGTGGCCAGATGAGGTTTCCAGGCAGCATCCTTGTTATCACAGATGATCAGAGGCAGCTTTACAACAGCCCAGGCCTCCTAGGAATCACCACTGAGAAGTGAAAACCTGAAGAAATCACAGGCAAATTTGTAGCTACCAACTGTGGAATTTAACACATCATTTCTCACGAACAGCATGAAGAGGTTAAATGTTCTCACTTTAGCTGCCGGCTAGCATTTTAAAAGTTCCGAAAGCTTTGATGTTCACCCCTTGGTGAACAGAGGTTCACACCTCTGCTGGCCCCAGGTCCCCACCCCTGTCTCATTGGCTCCCAGCCCAGAAAGGCTCCCAGCCCTCGGTTCTCACCTCTCTGCCCGGCCCAAATGGAGCGGCTCACCTCTCATCAGGTCAGGGGGCCTGGGGGCTGCCATGGGAAACCTGCTTGTTAACTCTGTCCTGAAAATAGTGATAATGCTTGGACTGTTTGAGTATCTCCAAAAAATACTATAATAGGGGCTCAAAACTAGATGAAACACAGCAAAAGAATGTGCTGGCTAAGTAAAGACGACATAATTCAACCACAGAAGGAGGTGAAAAAACGGATCACCTGAGCTGAAAAAATGAGCTCCTGTTCTAATGAAAGACTCAACGTACATGTGTGTGTGAGACGCATTCTGTGTGCAAACACACGTGCACGGCAAACACTTTCTGAGCGCCTTCCGTGTCGGGCAGCGCGCAAGGACCCAGTCTGCCTGCTGGTCTGTGTCCCGTCAGACCTTGCAGTTTCTCCCCGTCCCAACTCCTAAATTCCCAAGTCTGATCCCAACGCAGCATTCACTACATCACTCTGCCTCCAACCTGAGGCCCCCAGAGAAGTGTTTCAGCCCCAAACCCTCTGGCACTAGCACCCCTGGAATTGGGTGGGGCTCCTGCAGCCCCCACAGAGCAGGAGTTTCCCCAGAGACCACCTAGCAGCCGTCTGCCCTGAGCCTGCAGGGACAGCATGCCAGGGTAGCGGGCCAGCTCGGGAACCGCCGGCACCTGACCTCTGGCCTCACTCGCGGAGCTGATGGTCCCTCAGGTCCACACATCGACCTGGGTCCTGTGACCTACAGGAGGTCTGGCAGTGGGACCTGCGGGGCCCAGAGCTCAGGTCGCCAGCGGAGCGGAAGGACCGGGGAGACAGCGCATTCCCCCCAGGGCCTCTGCTCTGCCAATGTGCTCGCGAGCGGGCTGGACGACTCACCAGACACACAGGCCTTGCTGGCATGCGTCCTCGAACCCTCTCGTCAGCCCGAAGTGCTGGAGGCCCTGGCCTTGTGCTCCTGCAGGTGACACCTCCTTCCCTCGCTTCCCAGACCTACCACTTCCCAGAACCTCAGACCCTGCCAGACCGATGGAGAGATTGCCAGGCACCTGCTGCCTGCCTGTCCTCTGGTCCAGGCCCAGGGGGACACCAGGCCCTCAGCACGACCTGCTCGCTCTCTGACTTGCATCACCGACAGCACTCAGCGTGACCTCAGCCTCCATGGGGCTCCATCCACACATGTAGGACACGGTACACGGGCCGCCCCTGGGGCTCCGCATGGCCCAGCTGCTCCCCAAGGGGCCTGCCGTCTAGTTACGGGGGCTCCGAGAGAAGACCCCTGCCGTCTAGTTACGGGGGCTCCGAGAGAAGACCCCTGCCGTCTAGTTACGGGGGCTCCGAGAGAAGACCCCTGCCGTCTAGTTACGGGGGCTCCGAGAGAAGACCCCTGCCGTCTAGTTACGGGGGCTCCGAGAGAAGACCCCTGCCGTCTAGTTACGGGGGCTCCGAGAGAAGACCCCTGCCGTCTAGTTACGGGGGCTCCGAGAGAAGACCCCTGCCGTCTAGTTACCGGGGCTCCGAGAGAAGACCGCTGCCGTCTAGTTACGGGGGCTCTGAGAGAAGACCCCTGCCGTCTAGTTACGGGGGCTCCGAGAGAAGACCGCTGCCGTCTAGTTACGGGGGCTCCGAGAGAAGACCCCTGCCGTCTAGTTACGGGGGCTCCGAGAGAAGACCGCTGCCGTCTAGTTACGGGGGCTCCGAGAGAAGACCCCTGCCGTCTAGTTACGGGGGCTCCGAGAGAAGACCCCTGCCGTCTAGTTACGGGGGCTCTCAAGAGAAGACCCCTGCTGTCTAGTTACGAGGGCTCCGAGAGAAGACCCCTGCCGTCTAGTTACAAGGGCTCTCAAGAGAAGACCCCTGCCCAGGGAGCCAGGGCTGACATGAGAGTCTGTTCTTCCACCCTAAGGAAGTCTCTGTTTTCTAATTCGCACGAGGAGAGATTCCTCGACATCACTGTCTGCCAACAGAATCTGAAGAAACTGTTTACTGTAGATCCAAGGAAAACAGTTCCTCCTTCGATGGTAACATGCCCCTGACAGCTCTGCCATCACAGGGAAGGAAGAAGGAAGCCAATACTCATGACTTTTCTTCCTTGGCCAGCAACCAGAGGAAACTCTGAACAGGTTGAGGGCAAGGGCCTGGGGAGAGCTTGGTGTTGGGCAATGGCTTCTGGTCACGTGGTCAGTGATGGCTGAAACCACACAGGCCAAGCCTGCAGTCAACGCGCTTTGTTTCCCTGCTTTACGATTAAAAAACAGCTTTAACTGAGGTATAACTGACTTTGCTTTTAACAGGAAAAACTCTAATAGGACAGGTCACTGTAAGAATATTAAGAGAAACTCTAGAGTCAATGAAGGAGAACAGCGAGATCCAGAAGGTACAATGGTGACCCGTGGAAGCCCAGGATATCAGTCTCTTCCCTCCAGATCAGAGGTCAGGGAGAGCCCTGGAGACGCTACCTTTGTAGGACTCGAGGCAGCGTCTACTTGTCTGGATCTGAGCAAAGTAAGAAAAGAAAGCCTGTAGCATGTACTGTTCTACAGGCTTCAAATTCAAGGCCCACCAGGTCCAACTCCACCAGCTGGAACAGCGGAAGGCCTGCTTCTGGCGGTGTGTCCCCAGGACACGGTCTGCTCCCCGCACTCACCCCGCAGGCTCGCCGTCCCGCCGCAAAACAGCAGCAGCAGAGACCTTGGGGCTCGGAGCAGAAGGACCCTAAGGGCACCAGGCTGACGCCCGTGAGGAGACTTGGGACAGCGCAGGAGCAGGCTGAGGGGAGTCCTGTCAGTGGGCTGCTGGCATCGGCCACATGCGCCCACAGGCACTGCAGGTCACGAGGGTGCTTGCCCCCCACAGTCACGGCCTTGCCCACCTGTGCCCGGCTCGGCCTGCAGCCTCCCCATGGGGCTCTCCCGAAGCTCGAGCCAAGGAGTGAGGAAGGTGGCTGTTCACACCCCACTCCCAGCCACAACGGGAGCTCAACTGGGAGATGGCCAGGCAGGCGCTCTGGGTGGCCTTCCCTACGCATGGGAAGCGGGGGCACGGACTCTGGAGAAGGGCCGAGCCGGCCGCGTTGGGTCGGGCAGCGGAAGACGACTGTGGCCCCTCCACGCTCTGCCGGGCCTCGTTCTGGGGTTGGCATCTCACTGGTAACAGGGATGGGGCTCCGCGCCCCCACTGATCCCCAGCCCACCACACACACCAAGGCCCCTGGGCCAGCACAGAGACCAGGACCAGTGAGGCCCGTGTCTCCTCCGTGCTCTGCGCCGCAGGCTCTAGGCGTGACCGACCGCCGCCTCTCCCGGGGGACCCCACAGGGGTGGAGGCGCCCCCGCCCCTCTCCTCAGAGCCCGGGTACGTGCTGGGAGGTCGGGGGTGAGCCCCGCCCTTCTCCTTCCAGGCATACACATCTGTCCAAGTCCCTCTTTCTCTCAGAAACACCTTCCCTGGACTTCCCTGGTGGCCCAGGGGTTAAGAATCTGCCCGCCAACGCAGGGATGCGGGTTTGACCCCTAGTCGGGGAAGACCCCATAAGCCGCAGGCAGCTGAGCCGGAGCCGCAACTCCTGAGCCTGTGCCCTGGAGCCCGCACTCCGCATCAAGCCACCTTGAGCACGGCTCGCAGCAACTAGAGAAAGCTCTTGCTCAGCGACGGTGACCTAACAGAGCCAAAAATACATCAATAAAACCAAAACCAAAAAAAAATCCACCTTGCCCTGGCTTCCCTGAGGAAGGCCGTCAGTCTCAAAGAGTTACCAGCGGAGATTCTCCACGCACCACTGCCCAACTGGGGGCCCTGTCCATACACACCGTGCGGCTGTGACGGACGGACAGCAACCCCCTGCCCCTCACCCCTGTGTAGGAGAGACTTGCCCTCAACTGTGAGTCCACAGCACTGGGGTCCCCTTCTGATTCCAGGGTGGACACAGACCTGCCTACATGTGGGGGCCACTTGTGGTTTAGTACAGTCAACCTCAGCCCCTTCTCAACTGGAAATCCCCTCAGACACACTTGGAACCATGGAAAAGCTGGTATTTTCCTTCCTCTCGGTGACACTGCGCCAGGTAACTTCAGACTACTTGGCTGGCACCAGGGGAGGGAATCCGCGCCTGCCTTGGAGGGTGGCTCCCAGGGGTGGGCACCACTGACTGCGCAGCCAGCCCGTCTGGAGGCTTCGGGGGCACTGGGAGGCGTGACTGGGTAGCAGAAGCTCCAGGGAAGCGGGGTCGGAGGAGCAGCTGCAGCAACTGTTGACTAACTGGGAGGGCTTCTCTCTCCTCCAGGGGTGGGGCCTCACGGAACCCTACTGTGGACCCCAAATATCTGCTAAGTGTGCAGATCTTTCAAGAACCAGCAGGAGGAACGCAGCCCTCACAGGCCACCCGCGGGACCAGGGCCACACCGGGAGTCCTGGGTCACGCCGCCGTGATGACTGGCCGCAGTCACGAACAGAAACGAGAGGCCGGTGCAGGGCACGCATCTCGAAGGTTGCAAAAGGAACAGGAAAATTACAAGTGTTTGCATTTGGAAAGGTAAAATTACAAATCTTAGGTAATTCAAAAGTCTACACTGTTTGTCTCTCAAAACTGCAGAGAATCTGAATTTGAATCCTGATACGAGGCTTTCGGTGTATCTGAAGTGTAAATTACTAAAAATGAACTCCATCTTCAGGTTTGAAACCAGGTGTCTGTATCACACACGCAGGAAAAGACTCAGCCTGCTCCCCAGGTCACATTCTGAGGCTCCTGGGCTCCTCACAGGACGTAAGGAAATGCTGATACTGGCAAATGCTACATTCTGCGTTACTGCATTAGAAGGATGTACGTGTATACAGGGGCTTCCCAGGTAGCGCTAGTGGTAGAGAACCCACCTGCCAATGCAGGAGACTCGGGTTCCATCCCTGGGTCGGGAAGATCCCCAGGAGGACACGGCCGCCCACTCCAGCGTTCTTGCTGACGAGTCCCATGGACAGAGGAGCCCGGCGGGCTACAGTCCATGGGGTCACAAAGAGTCGGACACGACTGCTGTGACTTAGCACGCACGCACACACATGTGTATGTAACCTTTATAGGAGCTTTCTTTTGAGTAAATTATGAAACTGGGTCTTGGGCAGCTGAACGAACTGACAGAAGATGAACCGGGCAGCAGGCTAGCACTCAGCATGGTGACTACCTCTGCACCTGATCGGCGGGGCTCCCAGACCTGTTCATTTTCCTGCTCACTCGCTCGCAAACATACAACCTACGCCCAAGCAGCCACGAGGCAGGCTCCAGGACGCCCGCGGGCCTCTTACCTGGCCCCTGGTCCCTCCAGTGCTGTCCGTGGCCAGACCGGCTGCACCCGGAGCTTGTCCTGTGGGAGCTGGATCCCTGTCGGTCCCAGCGCCCTGTGGGGACACGCGACGGCATGTCAGCAGCTACACGTGCCTGACCCCAAGTGGCAGTTGTTCTTAAGAGTGAGCAAGGTGGCCCTGGGCTGGTAGCTTTCAAACTCCTGGTGTCCTTTCCATCAGAGGGAAAGCCCATGAAAAATGCAGGCTCTGGCGCCGGCCTGGGTTGGGGCTGCTTTAAACCTATTCCCAGGAGAGTCTGTGTTGGTAATGAGCCGGGTGTTCTGTTAGGTGCCTCCAAGCAGGGCCTCCTCGGTCAGTTGCCCTGGGCAGTGGACCAGACGCTGCTGTGCCCGGAGCTAGAAGCCCAGGCCCGCACCACTGGCTACCAGCACGTGGGCTCTGCGACATAGCACCAGACTGCCCTCTCCCAGCTCGTCACGAACTCCATCAGCACTCACCCGCTCACTCTCACTTCCTCTCCTTAAGTCCTAAACCCAGATGCCTTCTGTTTGTCTCTACTGGAATGCAGCACTAGCAAGTCTAAGTACAAATTTAAATGTAATTTTAAACAGTATCTTGGTACTTCCTGCTGCTCTATAAAGAAAGGAGGCCGAGCCTGCCCAGTACTGGCCACAAGGTGACCCAGCCCTCGGTGGACACAGGCGGGCGGCCCCTTACTGGTCCAGCACTGTGACCCCTGCCCTCTACACGCACTCTGACCTGGGCGCTGCCTGAAAGGTACCAGGACAAGTGTCACTGGCACAGCCCTGTCCAGGAGGAGGAGGCAGTGTTTGGTACAGGTGACTGAGGACACTGGGCTGGGTTCAAGGGGCTGAGTTCTGCCGCCAAGAACCTGCGTGGTGTTGGTGGGTCACTGGGGCCCAGGGGACTGAACCAGAGAACCTCAAGCTGTTAACAGTTTCCTCCATAACCTGGGGTAATAGGACAGGCCTGCCCTGGTCTGCCATCTGTACGGACACTTCACCAGAGAGCAGTCAGTTTCCTGTCCCTACAAGGAGCCCCTGGACGGCAGCTTTAAGTGCGCGCCTGACACCTGCGAGACCACAGGCTGTCTTAGGCTTTAAACAAAACCTGCCCCACATGTGGTCCTCCGAGGCCCAAGCACCCAACTGTGACGTGCAGAAGAGGTTCAGGAGTTCGCCTCCCAGCAACCACTGTGGCTGAAGCAGGCTGCACCCTGCCGTCTGCATGTCTGTAGCCAGCCCGTCCCTGTTCTGCAGACAACCTCACCAACGACGGGAATCCTGGGCCAGTGCTCGCGGGGCACGTGGTCTGAGTGACGCTGCCAAGAGATATGGGGAACAGCTGATGCAGAGAGAACGCTGCCTATTCTTTGCAAGGAATCAACTTCTGCTTTGCTCCAGGCAGCAGGAGAAAGGTCACAGACGGCGAGAGGGTGAGGCCAGGGGGGTCTGTCCCACAGGAGGCAGGAGGGGCTGAAGCCACTGCACACGGCGCTGATGGGCAGGAGGAGGACGCACGGCGCACGGCGCTGCTGGGCAGGCCTCACTGACCTCAGGGCACAGCATCTCTCAGAGCGAAACGTGCAAGGCTGGTGAGAGAACCAGCACAGTCTGGGGGGTAGGAACTTGGGGTAATTCTCTTATTCCGTCATGAAAAACCGGGACTGCTACAGTGACAGTTACAGATCCTGCCCAAATGAGGACATGGGAGCATGATTAATCTGAACTCATTAACACAACAAGTTACTGAACAAGATGCCCAAGTTCACTGATAAAGAAGCACCCAGTGAAGGAGACAGGCTTTTTCATCTATCAAATTAGTGAGAAAAGCAAATGTAAGTGATGTCAAGGATGCACTCAATGGAAACTCTTAATCCTGCTGGTGAAGGTGTGAAGTGACCATGTGCTTTTAAAAACAAGTTGGCAACATTAATCTAAAATCCGATTCTGCCTGGATCTGTAATTCTGTGAACAATGGGACTCTACCCTAAGGAAACACACACACAAAACCATCATGTGTAAAAGCAGAAAACTGGAAGCTTGAGGCAGGGAAGCTATTAGGCGAACGCGACACGCGCAGAGGTGGGGATTCTGTTAAGGGGAGCCTGAGCACCGTGACCACGTGCTGGAAGGCGAGTGCCCGGGAGGAGAGGACAGGCGTGCCCGGAGCACACTCACAGTGACACAGAGCACAGAGGCACTGTCGACAGCAAACATGTCACCTTCAGGGCACAGGCTGAGAGGGTGTTTGGGTTTCAATATAATTAAAACAACCCTTTTTAGTTATGTTCTTTATATTCTGAGTTCTTCTCATATCATGAGAAAAAATAAACCCAAACCTTTGTCAAAGAAAGAACCATCAACCCAGTGGCGTGCACTCCAGTGCCTCCTGGAGAGCAGGCGAAGCCCCACGGCAGGGCCCTCTGCCCTCTGCAGACTCTCTCCTGAGGGGCGAGAACTGAACCGCTCAGCAGCACACGAGCACCTCATTTCCGCTTCTTCCCACTGCGCCAGCCTCCCTGGAGCTGCACGCAGGGCCGAGGAGCCAGGACCCACCTGCATGGTGTGGACGCCAGTGCCGCCTGCTGACAATCGGTCTGCTCTCCTTCCCACAGGCCTTGCACACGACCGACTTCAGGGTGTGGAATCTGGTGACATGGGACCTCTGCAAACAGACGAGAAGGCAGAGCAGCGTCAGACACAGCAGGCACTCGGGAGACGCAGCGGCGGGGAGGGAAGCGCGCCTGGGGCCCGCAGGGCCGCGGGGAGTGAGGCTATGCCTGCTTGCCACCCTGCAGCAAGCAGGAGGCTCAGAAGCTGCTCCTCGCCTGAGCGACCTGACGGTGACAGTGGCCGCACACCTCTGTGTCTGCAGTGAGACAAGTGTCTCCAGAAGGGCCTTCAGGCCTGTGGGGATGTCTGCGCCCACCCACTGACCGCGCCGAGAGCACCCCTGCCGGCTCCAAGACAGCAAGGAGACACAGCGAGGCTGCCGACCGCGCAGGGACGGGTGACCTTCCTAGCTGCCTCTGGACGGCTGGGCACTCGCTCTGTCGGCGCTTGTCGTGGAGCAGTAAGTGTAGCCCATGACCGCCTGCACTGGCTCCAGACGCGAGGGGGGTCTGCGGGGGTAACGTGTGGGCAGTGGCATGAGCCTAGTCTACTGTTACCTTTCACTGATTCGGTACTAAAGCCACAGTCATGGGACATTTTCGCCAGTACTCTGCTTTTGCTGACTGTACCTAATTTTGGCTGCTTCTAAATTCTGAACACCTACATTCCTGTAACACCCTGAATTTGTCTCTATGCGTGAAATAGCAATGCCAACACATCAACGTTTTCTGTCTGATGTGTAAGGCGTGGAGTGCCACCCTGTTACTGACTGGTTGGTTGGCTCTCGCCCATCACAGGGTCCTGTGGGTACTGACACTTGTTCTAAATGAGCCGGGCTGTAGCCTGACTTGGAAATCTTCCAGGAACCATGCAGCAATTGTAGTTACAGAGCCAGGGTGGTGGCGAGCAGCCCAACTAAACTGTCGGCCTTCACGGAATGATTCAAGGAACACATCACCACCACGCCGACTGCATCAGCCTGACATCTGCAGAGGCGGGTCTGCAGGGAGTGCACGCTCTTCACTCAAATGGGGAAAAGGAAAAGAGGCACTCGGAAATACAGAATGTGTAAGACGGTAGGATGCCGCTCGCCCGCCTCCGCACAAGCCCAGGAAGCTCGCGATGTGATCCTGAGGCCAGGCACAGCCGCGCCAATTTCTGGGTCAGTTTCAGAACTCCTCAGTGCGGGTTTCTGGGGTCTGCTTCTGAAGGAGCGGGACTGTGAGGGCAGACAGCGCTGCTGACCTCTGTGACCTCCAGCCAAGGACCCTCAGTTTTCATGATGCGTTTGAACAACTGACTTCAAACCTACTAACTTCTCTAATGTGAAGAAGACTGTGGACTCACGTTTTGCTCCACGAGCACTTCTGCGGCATACCCTTTCTCGGATTGCAGGTACTTCTGATGAAACAGCTTCCCATCGAACAGGTGCCAGGGCATGAAGTCGGCCATCTCCCAGGGGGAGCCGCAGGCACCATTGACCAGCACCAGGGTGGTGAGGCCGCGGACCAGGAGGGTGGCCAGCTGCACAGCTCTGGGATCGATGTGGTCGAGCTGCAGAGGCAAGACGCGGGGAGAACGTGAGGAGGCAGCCCTCGAACAGGGAGCCAGAGCTCCCTCCCACGGGGCTGGTGGCTCAGGCACCGTGCCCACAAGGCAAGGACCAGCTCTCCACACAGACCCCCTCGGGGCAGCAAAGGCCAAAGCTCCGTCCTGCCAGGAAGGCGCCAGGATCACAGCCTCGGGCCCACCAGGAAAATTTCTTTAAAAGCAAAGGCAGGAACCTCCCTGCTGGTACAGTGTCCACCTGCCAATGCAGGGAACATGGGTTTGATCCCTGGTCAAGGAGAGTCCACGTGCTGTGGAACAACGAGCCCGCGCTCTAGGGCCCAAGCTCCACAGCAGGAGAAGCCAGCACCGTGAGAGCACGCACGTGGCAACAAGCCGCTCAGCATAAATGAAGAAAACCTGTGCACAGCAGTGGAGACCCAGCACTGCCAAAAATAAGCACAAAAAGAAAACAAACTTTGCAAAGAGGAAAAAAAAAAAGGAAAGGCGGAGAGGCCAAGACAGGGTCATTCTGGACACTGATGAGTCAGAATTCTAACTGTGAGCATTACTGTAAAAATTTCACATGTCTGTCATTTAAGAACAAAATGGCCTATTATTGCACAGCATTGATGGGCTGGTTCAGTTCAGTCGCTCAGTCATGTCCAACTTTGCAGCCCCATGGACTGCAGCACGCCAGGCCTCCCTGTCCATCACCAACTCCCGGAGTTTACTCAAACTCATGTCCACTGAGTCAGTGAAGCCAACCAGCCATCTCATCCTCTGTCGTCCCCTTCTCCTCCTGCCCTCAATCTTTCCCAGCGTCAGGGTCTTTTCTAGTGAGTCAGCTCTTCGCATCAGGTGGCCAGAGTATTGGAGTTTCAGCTTCAACATCAGTCCTTCCAATGAACACCCAGGACTGATCTCCTTTAGGATGGACTGGTTGGATCTCCTTGTAGTCCAAGGGACTCTCAAGAGTCTTCTCCAACACCACAGTTCAAAAGCATCAATTCTTTGGCGCTCAGCTTTCTTTACAGTCCAACTCTCACATCCATACATGACTACTGGAAAAGCCAAAGCTTTGACTAGAGGGACCTTTGTTGGCAAAGATGGGCTGGTACTTCTTACAAATTAACATCACACCCATACAACGTTTTTATTTTGCTGTCAAACCGCCTTCCTGTTCTTGGCCACTGTGGCGGCTCCATATGGTAGGAACCTGCAGAGACATGAGTTTGACATCCTTCGCCTCAGTGGCTCGTGCTTTTGGCATCTGTCAGCTGTGCTGACCATAAACGGTGAACGGACCGCAAGCAACTGTGCACAGGTTTGTTAGTAAGGGCAGCTCTGCTCCATCTGTCAGCATCAGGTGGGTCTGTGTTGCTCAAAGTAAACAGCAGTGATTTTCACAAAACCGAAATAAACCAGGAAAAGGACTGATGTTTCATCCCTTTTCTAAGTCGTGTTTCATTTTCCTATTGAAAGAAACGTGGTCACGACCCCTCAGTGAATCGGCGGTCTCACCAGGTTACTGAGCCCTCGTTGCCATCAGCATTCTGCCCCCACCGCCTATTTCCAACCACGGAGCCCTTGCCCCGTGTGCCCACACACACGGTACTGTCTGGCTCTAAAGGCAATGCCCACACCAGCAGCAGGTGGGGATTGAATATAAGTGCGGTAAGGTTAACTGCACCGTTTCTCAGATGCACCAGCCATTTCAAGTGTTCAGAGGCCTGCCTGATCCTGCAGGACGGCTGTGGTCTCAGGCCCTCCTCTTTCCACGTCCTTCACCCCCCGCAATGCCCAGCCCCGAGGCTGCCCTGTGGGTCAGTGCACCCCCCAAGGCTGCTCAAGGTCCGCTGAACCAATGCAGATGTTACGTACTTACTGAGGGTTGGGGGCAATTCTCTCATGAAGTAGGTTTTCCTGTAAGACAGTCAATTTCTTCATTTCTTATACACTTCTCTGTTGGTTTTAAAGTAAATTTTAATAGAAGTAAACCACGTCCCAAAGCAGAGATCCTCTGCAGACTATCTGAATTTTCAAACAAACCAGGCAACAAGCACCTGGGCCACCAAGCAAGTGTCCTCAGCTCTGAAGAAGCCCTCAGTCATCCCCACGGCCCACAGGTGGTGCTAGCTGACGACTCACGTGTGGACGGGCCTGCTCGCCAGCGAGGGACAAACAAACTCGACAGCACACGCAGGTTCGGGCTTCTCCACACTGTCCACCCTCCGCGCTGTTCCACACCGCTGTGTGCAGGGCTGGGGTTTCTAGGTTGTTCACCCTCCACGCTGTTATATGCCGCTGTGTGCAGTGCTGGTTGGGGCACTCTTAGCGTGTAATCACTCTGGAGACAGTGGCACCTTTCAACAGGCAGCCTGTTCTCACCCAGAAGTGCGCATTCTGTCAGCATAGCTTTATGGCTCTCAGAGTGGGATTCTGTCCAACTGCTGCTTTTCCTAAATGTTTCGCTTTTTTCCTTTTATGTTAAGCATAAACACAGCAAATGTGGTGGTCATCTTTACTTGTTCTGTTTTTGTAGAATATACTTGAATTATGCACGTCGACTCTGCACTAGCCCCTGATAAATCTGTGTAGTGAGTCTAATCGCCACTCTGTAGATTTGGATTCCCCGTAAACACAATCACACCACCTGTCAATAATGATAGTTTTGTTCTAGTCTTTCAGTGTAAGGGAAGTTGGTGAAAGAAGCCATCCCTGACTCACGCACACCATAGTGGAAAAAATTCCACTATTTTACTATGAAGTCTGATTTCTGTTGTAGACACTCTTTCTTAGATTAAGAAAACTCTCTTCTAGTCCTAGTCTGCTGAGACTGTTCACCACAAACAATAACTGAATTCAACCCATACTTTCTCTACAACATGCATGGTGCTAATGAAGGCAATCACACTGGTTTTCAAATGTTAAACTAAGCCTGTATTCCAAAAATAAACACTTGATTGTGTCAAAACAGCAGAATGAAAATACGAGGCTTGAGGGCCTCTTCTTGCCACTGGGCGAGTCACACAGCAACTCTCCCCAAAAGAACCAGGATTTGGGGTAAGTCAGTGTGGCAGAAAGCTGGCCCTGAATCCAGGGCCAGGTCGCTGGTGAGCACGGGCTAATTCCATGTGGCCACGGTAAGGCTTCACCAATAAGATGATAAAAGGACGTGACCCATGTTTCGGAAATAGGAGTTAAACATGTCTTCATGCTTTGGAATGAAGACAGGGAGGTGCTGATTCCTGAGCCCTTCCTGCTGAGGTGATGGACACAGAAACCGGAAAGGCCAGTTCTCCTGCTGCAAAGCCTCAGGGTAAACACTGAACAGTAAACACTCCACTGTGTGGTGTTTATGGTAACTGGGGCTCATTAGCAGTTACACACACGCTGAAGCTGAAGCCCTAAGTCAGCCGTTTCGGGCCCTGCTTCACCAGAACAACTGTCTTAAAAGCAGGTGGAAACCCAGGCAGGGTGAGGAGAGGACTGCAGACACGTCACCACTCACCAGAAAACAAAGCAAGAGCAAACTCTTGCGTTCCCCTGATCTGAAAGGCCAGCTAGACTTTAGAGGTTCTACACCGACGTTCTCTGTGGCTGTAGTTGGGCACAACCGTCCCACACAAGCCTGAGGAGGCCTGAACCTCACCAGGCAGGCGCACGAGGAGCAGCAGCTGCTCCCAGCCCTCTGGACTGGACGGGGCCCCACAGCTTCCGAGGGCAGAGGCCACCCGTCCACTGAGCTCCTCCCCGGAGGCTTCTCACGTTGTACCTGTCCCTTCTCCTTATGCTTTTCATTCTCCAAAGAAAACTTTTATTTGCTGAAGGACACTGTCTAGCACATGCGCACCTGTGTGAGTCACACTCAGACCCTCAGACACTCTTCAACAGGGGGCACACGGGCTAGAAAATACTGCTGGCTCGAATCAACTACTGGGATTCTCCTGGAGCCCAGCAGCTCCCCAGCTTCGACTTCCAAACCTCCCAAATCTGTCCAGCGCCGCCCCCTGCCATGAAACGGGAAGTGACATGGTGAGAAAGCGGCGTCCACAGCGGGAGGAGGCGGCCTGGATGCAGTGGGGCCAGTGGTGGGCGTCTGAACACCAGTTACACAGCCATGGCCTGGGCACGGGCACCAGCACGCATCCTTAGGACAGGGAGAGTCGTGGGCCAACAGGCAGGTGTGTGAACACACAGGAGACAGGCTCACCTGTGTGACACGTGATAGGATGTGTAGGGGAGGAAGACGGGAGCCATCGGAGCAGAGCCCGCGTCTGTGCCAAGGACCTGGACGTGACGTGGTGGGCCCTGGAGAGCCACCTAACTGTGAGTGGAGAGTAACTCACCCACGTCTATCTGACACACAAGCCTCTGAGAACACAGCGGGGGCAGACGGGTCAGCCAGGTCACTGCAGGACGAGTGTCCACACAGTGGGTACTTTAAAAATAGCTGTTGGGTTGACGTGTAAATAAGTGACATGTGAAGGCTGTGTGGGGAAACCTATCATCTTCTGATCCTGTCTCAGAGGGAAAAAGAAATCAGATCGAGGTTTGGTTTAACAAGGATCCCAGCAGGAGCACATTCAGAAATCTGTTCTTCCTCACAAGGCACTGGGGCAGGGCTGGGTCTGGTGAACATGGCGCCTCCATGAGGGACAACAGGTGCTGCTGTGAGAATGCTGAGGCCTGGGTGGGCGAACACCTGTTACACAGCTCCTGGCCGCAGGGAGCGAAATATAAATCAGCTCTCCTCTTCGCGGTCCGTCCCCATCCAAGGTCACTTTTATGCTTCACCTTTAACCCAGGTACACGCAAACTGTGTTGGGACACATTCCTAGAATTTAAGTGGATACTTGCAAGGAACAAAAGGAGGAGAGGGTAAAATGAAGGAAGAGACACAGTGGCGAGGGCTGCCTGTCACAGGACTGGGCTGGCTGCTGCACCCGGAAACATCACCAAAATACCACAGTCCCAGCAGAAACAACTGCAAGTTTTCTGAACTCACCACGTGCAGCAACAAAATCTCCCCCTGGCCAGTCAGTGGCTGTCTCAGGTGACTTGGGTCTACCAGGACCGACAGGCCTGCTGACCCGACGGCGCAGGACTGAGGAGGCAGCCTCTGAACACACACATGACTTCCAACTTAGTCCTGACCCACGGCTGAGGTTCAGAATGGAGGACCCTGGATAGTAAACAGGAAAAACAACTTCTCCTGGAGTGTCTGCCAGCTTATAGAAAGAACCCAAGAAGACAGGAAACAAGAGAGCGTGCAGCTTGGCCTGAAGCCGAGTGTCTTCCTCATGAAAAACTACATGAAGAGGAAATGACTCTGGGAGCAGCAAAGCCCATGCACGTCCTGCAGCGTGGAGCCCGCCTTCCTAACCATCTCCTCAGCCCGGCTCTGACTCAGTCACCTGAACACACACAGCGTCCTAGGGCTTCAGAGTGGGACTCACCTCCTCCATCATCTCATCCCAGGCAGCTCTTCCAGCCTCACGCGCCCCAGTCAGAAGGAAGGGTGACGTAGGGCCATAACCACCATGAGATCCACCATTAGGTTTACAAGTAGAGAGGTGCAGAAAGGACCCAGGACTCAAAGAATGGCAAAAGGCAAATCTTTACAAGAGATGTAGTAAGATCACACCTGAACCAGTAACCATAATTCCACCCTTCTCCCCTCTCTTTAGTCACCTAAGACTTGGCACCATCAATAAACACATGGGGACAGGAAAAGATAAAACTGTCAAGTTCTGATCTCTGAGTTTCAGAAGCCTCACCCCTAGGAGAACCTGAAATACCTCAGATCTGCCCCAGGTGTGAGGAGTCTGAGCAAAAGGAAGGGGCAGGAGCACACGGAGCTCTGAGCTCAAAGCACCAGGACCAGGCAGCCAGTGAGCTCTGCCTCTAGCCCTGGATCTGGGAAGAGGCTCTGCATGGGCTGCATGGGCTTTGCTGCCCAGCTGGCCTGGGAGCAGGCACCCCACAGGGGCAGGGGGCTGGGAACGGGCTCCCCCAAGCAGAGCAAGTGGGGCATGGCATCTTGGGATCCCGGCCGCCCAACCCAGGACACACACCACAACCTACGGGACGGGGTTTTGTAAAAGAAACAAGGGAGACTACCTCGAGCTAAAAGGCTTCTGCGGATTCAAGGACACGCAAAAAAAAAGATACGAACTGCTACGCGCAAAAATAAATGGGCTACAAGGGCATACTGTACAACACACGGAATAAAGCCAATATTTACAGTAACGATAAAAAGTATAAACGGAGTATAACCTTTAAAACTGTGAATCACTGTGGTGTATACCTGTAGCTTACATATTACTGTACATCAACTATACCTCACGAAAATGAAAAGGAGAAAAGGAAAAACAGCTTCTGCACAGCAAAGGAAACCATCAACAAAATGAGAAGAAAACACACTGAATGGGAGAAATTATTTGCGAAGCATTTGTCTGATAAGGGGTCAATATTCAAAATACATAAATAACTCATACAACTCAACAACCAAAAACTTGAACAATCTGATTTCAATTGAGCAGAAGACCTGAACAGACCTTTTTCCAAAGAAAACACGTAGATGGGCAACAAGCAAATGAAAAGATGTTCAACACGGCTAATCATCAGAGAAATGCAGACCAAAACCATAGTGAGCTATCACCTCAGATCTGTTAGAATGGCCATCATCAAAATGACAAGAAATAACAAATGTTGGAGAGGATGTGGAGAAAAGGGAAGCCTTATACACTGTTGGTGGGAATATAAATTGGTGAGGTCACTGTGGAAAACAGTATGGAGGCTCTTAAAAATTAAAAACAGAAATACTATAAGGTCCAGCGATTCCACTCCTGGGATTTGATTTGCAAAAAATGAAAATACTACCTCAAGGAGATATGCACTCCCAAGTTCACTGCAGCACTGTTTACAATAGCCAAGACAAGCAGGACAACCTAAGTGTCCCTCAATGAGTGCAATGCATAAAGAAAATTGGCAAGTGCACACATGTGTGCACGCACACACACACACACACATACACAGGATAGACTATTACTCAGCCATAAAAAAGGAATGAAACCTTGTTATTTGTGACTACATGGACTGAGGGCATGATGCTATGGGAAATAAGTCAGAGAAAGACCAGTGACACGCTTTCACTTCTCTGTGGAACTTGAAAACAAAACAAAAAACAAACAAAACCCCACAAATTCACAAAGAACAGAGTGGCGGTTGCCAGAGGGAGGGGTAGGAGGAGGGCCAAATGGGTCAAGGGGGTCAGAAGGCAAACTTTCCAGTTACAAAGTCAGTATGAGTCATGGAACCTTTCCTGTAAAACACCAACCAAATTTACAGAACACTGGCAAGTGTGTCACCCCCGTGGTCAGGCGGGCCGTCCCCAGGGTGGTGACAGTCAGTACCTGTAAGTCCGCAAGCTCCACGGTGGGCTTTCCTTGGAGGCACAGGGCCTGCGCAATGAAGGCGTGCAAATCCTCCAGACAGAGTGTGTCCACCTGCATGGAGAGAGAGCCAGCCTCAGCCCTGGGAGAACACAGGCACAAGACAGTGCGTGCACATACACATACGCGCACGCACGCTCGGCAGCAAAGTGCACACACACAGGGCTGCATGTGTGCATGGACAAATGCACACACACACATGCATGTGCATACACGCTCAGAGCAGCAAAGCACACACACCAATGTGTGCACATGTACACACACATACATGCGCACGCCCAGGGCAGCAAAGTGCACACAGAGGACAGTGCGTGGGCATGTACACACAAACACATACACGTATGCACGCTCAGGGTAGCAATGTGCACACAGAGGACAGCATGTGCACACGTACAAACACACGCACACATATACATACATGCATGCTCAGGGCAGCAAAGTGCACACACACACAGGACAGCATGTGCCCACATGTACACACACAAAAATGCACACTCGGGGTGGCAAAGCACACACAAAGGCTCTGGACAGCACATGTGTATATACACATACGTGCGTGCATGCTCAGAGCAGCAAAGCAAAAACATCTCCCTGGGGCAGCAAGGCACACACGTACTCTCACATGAGCAGCCAAGCACGTGCTCGCACATGCGCACACACACACACAATGTGGGAGGCAAAGCACACACATGCTCAGGGCAGCAAAGCAAACGCACAGGCACAGGAGAGTGCATGTGCACCTGTGTGCACACACACACACGCCTTGGGCAGCAGAACATACACATGACCGTACACACACACACCCAGGACAGCAGAGCATAAACACACACACACACGCCTGGGGCAGCAGAACATACACATGACCATACACACGCTCACACACACCCAGGACAGCAGAGCACACACACACACGCCTGGGGCAGCAGAGCACACACACTCTCATATACACAAACCCACACCGAGGGCAGGAGAGACATCCCTGGAGGTGGGCAGAGTCTTTTCTCCCCCCATGCACAGTCTCTAGTGTATAAATCTCCATGTCAACCAGAGCCAGGCTGGGCAGTGGAGCCTGGTACTGATGAGCAAGGCAGAACACTCCAGAACACCTGTGGGAAGCCTGAGCTATGGCCAAATCTGAGCCTTGGAGCAACACAGTTTATCAAGTGTTAACACAAACTTCCAGAGCTGACAATTGTGGGGTTTGCAGACAGAAAGCACCCACAGCTAGCCTGAGCTAGGGTGATCAGAGCTGGGAGAAACACCCGCCCCTGCGAGCCCCACATGTCAACTGTGTCTTTGGATCCCCATTTAAAAGAAACCAGGATTTCCCAAATATACATCTCCTCCCATCCTTTGTGGAATCAAGAAGTCCAACCAAAGTGTGAGTGGGAAGCAAGCAGAGACAGAGATAGAGAGACAGACCCTGGGGATGATGGGGCGGAGCACACAGGCGGCTGGGGCCCGATCCCAGCAGCACCTCCACGCCCTCCTCACAGGGCCAGGGCTCAGCCACCAAATACTGCACTGGTCCCGTCACCATCCGTCTCCACCTTTATTCCAAAGCAGTTGTTGCCTTTGTATAAATGAAGCTATAATTATGTCACAGAAAAAGCAAGAAATCTACAAATGCGCAGCACTCGTGACAAAGAAAAAAGATCTCAACCTACAAAAGTAAGAACAAGCAGAGGATATTTTGTTTTAAACCCATAAGCCCTCACCTCTCTCTTAGACAGGTTTGTTGGCATATAGCTAGTTCTACTTCTTGCCATTAGCATCTTTTGCAGAAAGCTGATTTTAAAAAACCAGCCTACAAAAACAGAATCACTGTTGGACTTCCCTGGTGATCCAGTGGTTAAGACTCTGTGCTACCCCTGCAGGAGACATGAGTTTGATCCCTGGTGGGGGAACTATGATTCTGCATGGCAACAATGCAGCCAAAAAAAAAATTTCATCATACTTCTTCAGTTTATCGATTTCATACTCTGCCACCATCTCTGTAATTAGCAAATCTACACTTCCTCCTTGGCAGGAAAGTTATGACCAACCTAGACAGCATATTAAAAAGCAGAGATATTACTTTGCCCACAAAGGTCCGTCTAGTCAAGGCTATGGTTTTTCCAGTGGTCATGTATGGATGCGAGAGTTGGATTGTAAAGAAAGCTGAGTGTCGAAGGACTGATGCTGTTGAACTGTGGTGTTGGAGAAGACTCTTGAGAGTCCCTTGGACTGCAAGGAGATCCAACCAGTCCATCCTAAAGGAGATCAGTCCTGGGTGTTCATTGGAAGGACTGATGCTGAAGCTGAAACTTCAATACTTTGGCCACCTGATGCGAAGAGCTGACTCATTTGAAAAGACCCTGATGCTGGGAATGATTGAAGGCAGGAGGAGAAGGGGATGACAGAGGATGAGATGGTTGGATGGCATCACCAACTCAATAGACATGAGTTTGAGTAAGCTCCAGGAGTTGGTGATGGACAGGGAGGCCTGGCGTGCTGCAGTCCATGGCGTTGCAAAGAGTCAGACACGACTGAGTAACTGAACTGAACTGAACTGAAACATATCAGAGGAGACAAGATTCTTAGTAATATCAATTTTTTAAAACTTCACATAATGGAGATTATTATGATAAAGTATTTGCTCTACCATGATTATAAGAAATATGCAAACTTTCTATGATACAAAATTACCCTTCCAGAAAAGTTTCTCAAATAAGTCTCTAATAAAAAATGTTAACTTGGAGGCTGGACTCCAAGTGAAGAATGAGTTAACCAAGTTAAGACTCAAAAGTTAACAAATGAGGGTTTTGTTTCTTTGTATGTTTTGTACACTAAACAGTATGCAATTATCCTGTGTGGCACCTAATTTAAGCTTAACTATACACAAGTATACTATTTTAGCCTTATTAACCTAAAGAGATTATAGTTATTAATCTAAAGAGAGAATAGTTATCCTTATGAATAACAACACAGTACAGTACCTTTCAATCTGAAGGACAACACTGATGCGTTGATTTGTTTTCTATTTTAAAAGCTCCAATTTGAATGTACCCTTTAAAGTCAACCAACAATGAGTCTATCTCATGCTGACTTACACTAAAAATATTTCATTTAAAAGGTAATTACTAGTAGTAAGAAGGTGGAAATTTTCCTTCTGATATTTGTCTAGCCTCAGGTTTATATAAACACGTGAGAGGTAAAGTGACTATTCTGTGATTTGGGATATTTTCCTGATGGAAGTGGATTTTCATAGCCAATGACCACTGGCACAGCTGATAAGAAAGCAGAGCTGTGTCAAGTGACTACGAATGGGCTCAAGGACCCATCTCTCCTGCTGGAAAAAGAAATGCACAATGTAGTCCTAAGAGTGCTAACACAAGGCTATCCAAGGATATGTCCGTATCCATGTATCACTATCCATATATTCACATACAGCCCTGAGAAGAAAACCACTTCTTCTCCTGCAGGAGAAAACTCACTGCTGGTCATCGACCACCTCCCACCACACACTGTCCACCCTAGCCATCTGAAGATTCATGAACAACGGAAAGAAAGCATTAACTGATAATACATGCATGCACATTTAGTAAAAGTAGCAAAAGAAATGTATTTTTCATTTAAACATTAAATAATCCTGCCATCATTTACTGATTTATACTTTGCTGCTGCTGCTGCTAAGTCGCTTCAGTCATGTCCAACTCTTCGCGACCCCATGGGCTGCAGCCTACCGGGCTCCTCTGTCCATATGATTTTCCAGGCAAGAGTACTGGAGAATTAAGATCATGGCATCTGGTCCCATCACTTCATGGGAAATAGACGGGGATACAGTGGAAACAGTGTCAGACTTTATTTTTTTGGGCTCCAAAATCACTGCTGATGGTGATTGCAGCCATGAAATTAAAAGACGCTTACTTGAAGGAAGGTTATGGCCAACCTAGATAGCATATTTAAAAGCAGAGACATTACTTTGCCAACAAAAGTCCATCTAGTCAAGGCTATGGTTTTTCCAGTGGTCATGTATGGATGTGAGAGTTGGACGGTGAAGAAAGCTGAGCACCAAAGAATTGATGCTTTTGAACTGTGGTGTTGGAGAAGACTCTTGCGAGTCCCTTGGACTGCAAGGAGATCCAACCAGTCCATCCTAAAGGAGATCAGTCCTGGGTGTTCCTTGGAAGGACTGATGCTGAAGCTGAAACTCCAATACTTTGGCCACCTCATGCGAGGAGTTGACTCATTGGAAAAGACTCTAATGCTGGGAAGGATGGGGGCCGGAGGAGAAGGGGACGACAGAGGATGAGATGGCTGGATGGCATCACTGACTCGATGGACATGGGCTTGGGTAAACTCCGGGAGTTGGTGATGGACAGGGAGGCCTGGCGTGCTGAAGTCCATGGGGTTGCAAAGAGTCAGACATGACTGAGCGACTGAACTGAAGGGTGGCTTAACTATACCATGTTTGTGGTAACCACCATCCAAACAGGGACACAGGACAGTCCACGTTCTACAAAGCTGGGCAATCGTGCACCAAGGCCTGGACCTGTCAGACACCTCAAGCTTCTATCACATGTAGGTGCAAAGCCCACCTCTACAGCTGGCAGCCGACAGGGCTCCTCAAATGTACGGCCACACAGAACCCTCCCTTTTTAATGAAACAGACACTGGGCAGAGATGGCACAGGGGACCAGCCCTCAGAGACACCCCAGACCGCCACACCCCCTAAAAGTCAAGGGCCAGGAGCGAGGGGTGACTGCAGCAGCGGCGGCCAGGAGTGAGGTTACCTGCACAAACAGGTAGACCAGGAGGCAGCACAGTGCTTGAAAGGGGCTCTCAACTGCCTGCAGTTCTTCTCGTGAGGATGAAAGGTCAAAGCAGGCCAGGAGTGTGTCTAAGCGCTGGGCCTGGATTCCTGGCTCTTGGCTCAGCCACAGTTGTCTCAAACTAGGCGTTCCCCCTAGTTTAAAAAAAAAAAAAAAAGTCCATTTACCATTATTCTTTGTACTAGCAAGTTATAACACGCTTCTCAGAAACAAAGTAAAGAAATAAAGGGCACTGACCTCTTTCCTTGCTGACTTCCTTGGGCTTTTACACTTAAAGCAACTGGAAAGTAAACATTAACAGAACTTCCTGGTTTAAACAAGCAGAAATCCTAAAAGGTCAGCATATATGTATTTCATTGAAAACATTCCTCTTTCTTTAAATGGCTATACTGTGCGGAAAGGCGGGCTTTTTCCTCCTGTGCTCAGCTATGCTGTCCAAGGAATGAGATGGACGCAGCTGTAACGGGGTGCTTGGCAAAAACACCACTGGTCTACTCTGGTAGTTGGCTCTCTCTTATTTTCCTGGACTAGTGTTTTTCAAAGTACACTGTGCAAAAGCAACAGCTGCCAAAATTGTATAAGATACATTTTCCTGGGTTTTATATGCAGAAATTATGAATGAATGATTTTCACATTTTTAAATAGTCAAACACAGCAAAATGAAAACATTTCACAGTATGAGAAAATTGCATGACTCTGCCAGAAAGGATCAAGGGTGGCCCCCACACTTCACCCAGAGTTCCATGGGCAGCTGAGGTGTCCCAAAGAACAATCCAGAGATTTCGTCTATAGGTCCCAATTGCATTGTTCCTGAAACATATCAGCTTCAAAAGTCAAATTACGTCACTTGGCAGAGGCTTCTGTGTGAATTCACAGACAGGAAAGTCTCAGAGCTTCTCAGAAACGAGCAAGCCCCAGAGTGCTGCCCAGAGGGACAGGGAAGGAGGTAATTTCTGTGAATGACAACTTGTTTCATTTTATAAAACAATCGTCTAAGAGGATCTCCAACGGGCTGGTGAGTCACATCTTTATACAGCCAAGAAATATCAAGCTTACTCTCGGATTCTTGAATGCTTTAAAAATCGTTCCAAATGGACAAACTACCAATTAGATGTGTGCAATTGGCTTTCCAAGGTTTGCAAAATAAGGACATGCTTAAAATGACCAAGAACAGGCTCTGCGAAGACAGAAAAAAATCACCTGCATGTTGCCTAAAGAAGAATCTCCAGTTTTGGAGATAAAAAGCTGTGTCAGATGCTTGCCTGTTGTGTGGTCCAAGACTTGCAGCCCCAACTGCAGCGTGTTCGTAAGTGAGGGAGTTGAGGACGACGCACAGACGCAGGGACCTGTAAGGGGCAGGTCTGCGGGAAGGAAGCTAAATTTGAAGGTACACCCTTCCGAGAGCCTGCGGAAGGCGAGGATCAAGCAGCAGGAGTCCACTGCTCTTAACAGACACGTTGTCAGGGTGATGGAAAACCATGAGATAGGAACCTGGATGATCCATCTTCCAAATGAGTCTGAAAACCACCTGGCATTTTTCCTCATGGATATAGAGAAGATTTAGATATAAAAATCCCATCATTTTGTATCATTATTAACATAAGTGTGAACAGAGTCGTTTCATCTGAATCACCTGCAACACGTGTTCCAGGCCCCGCCCCCAGGGTCCCTGTGGTGACGCGCGCCCCGCTCTGGGGGCGGGCGGGGCTCCAGCTCCTTCGGGAAGCAGAGTCCCCGTGTGCGGTCCCGACGTGCAGCACGCACACACCTGTAGCTCAGCAGTGCCCAGGAGCAGTGCCCACAGGCCTCAGAAGCAGCCTTGCCAACAACCGAGTGAACTTCAGAGTTTATTAAAACCTTATATTGAGTGGCATCTAAAATTAACTCATAATATAATAATGAAAGGCCAAATATTCCCTTTCCACATTATTTCTGGAACGATCCTATAAAATGTAAATTACATATATATATATTAAAACATTTCTGGGAAATGATTTTGGGTATTCTTTAAAAGTACTTCTTGCTGTAAAACGTGTCAATGCATCTTAAATTGTTTTTGTGATAAGAACCCTTAGGTGTGAAATACTAAAATACTAATATTTAGGTTTGAGTATATCACTCACCAACTGAGAGAATAAGGAAGTATTCCCTCAACTTCTCTCCTTGTACAATTCCACTTATAAGAAACACGTTTCACAATGTTTCTTAATTGGTAAATTATAGGCTTGAGTGACAGAACACAGTAGTGACTTGAGAGAATTTAAAGCATATAAAAATGGAATATAAACATGTGGAGAAGTATTTGTTTTGTGAAACAATAAGAAAGGCCACTAGAATAAACCCTAAACTCTGTCCTCTGTTCAAGTGTCTGTGTGCAGAACACTGTCTCCTACAGTCAAACATGCTTGACCTTCTTCAGATACTAAGAACTCACAGGAAGAATTTACTTCAACTAATTTTTAGGAGAACTCTGTTTTCTCCTCCCCTCCCACTATGTGTTTTAAGATATGGCCCTTGAAAAAAACTTGTTTTTACAGGTAAACACTTTCCTTCGTCTCCTCTTCCCAGTTCATCAACCCACTTTCAATCGTGGAAGCGCAAGAATGGACCAAGCAGAGCAGCAAGAATCCAGCCACGCTAATTCGCAGCTCCTTCCTAAGTGGGTCCTGGTTTTCTTCACCCCCTGGCGTGGACCTTGGGCAGCAGGCAGGGGAGTGAGGCAGGGTGATTCAGCAGACTGGGCCTGGGGAGGTCAGTATAATGCCCTTTCCTCTGCTGTATTAGAACTTCATTAGGTACACTGCTCCTGGACCCACGGCAGAAATGAAAATCAGTGTGTGTGCAGTTCTGGAAAAGTATGTTTCCACAGAGATCATTACTGCATCATGTGGTGAACAAATCTGACATTTAATCGAGGCTGTCTGTACCTGGAATGTTCATCTGCAGAGGCCTGACGAGGTCCGGCTGCCTCAGTGGGTTCCCGGAGTACACAAACCACTCCTTGACAGTGGGGCCGGTGCTGGAACCACCTGAGCAAAGACAGCTGCATCAGCGGATGTGTGTGCCAATCCCTCACCAACGCTCCACGAGACCCACCGCGGCAGGAACAATCCCACGCTGGCGAGCACCGGGAGCTCTCACATCCAAGGTCACCGAGGGGCCTCGGGCATCCAGCAGTGGGCCTCCTACCCTCTGGTCGGATGGTCATCCATCCATTCGCACCAGAACGATGACCTTGGGTGGGGGGTGGCAGGACAACCCGGGTAGGTGATCAGTTGGGGCAGAGGTGACCTCTCGGTCACCACCGAGACGGCTCCTGTCACATCCTGCTTTCCTTCCCCACCACCCTCACGCCGTTCCAGAAAACATTTAGGGAGCAGGAATATGAGAGTCCTTTCTGCTCTTAAATTCACTACTTTACGCAACTATTAAGACTAGTGTTATGTCAGACAAATCAGAAAGCTGGCAGGAATAACTGAGAATAAAGGCACTGCTGTCTGTTGCTAGGTTACTAACTGCTACGGAAGCTCAGGTGGCTCGGTCACCTGCAGTGCCCCGCTCCGGCCGCACGCTGGCCTTGCCCTTTCTCACCTCTGCCCTTTCTCACCTCTGCGTTTGCGCCACACTCTGCTCTGCCCCCGCTCCCCTCCACCACTCCCCGAGCCCACCTCCTCTGCCCACACTTGGCAAGCCCCCCCTCCCTCCCTCTCAGCTGAGCCTCCCACACTCCCCAACCACCGCACCGCACTCAGCCAGCACTGTGGCTAGAGTCCCGAAAACTGAGCTCCCCAGGGCAACACCCACTCTTCATAAAACGCAGGCCCAGAGCAAATGCTCACTAACTGTGGGTTTAGGAGCAAGTTCATCTTAGCCTACATTTCATACACACAGAAAAAACCTGAAAACAGACAGAAGATCTGAGTATTCTTCATGTTCTTAAAAATAAAACAACCCAATTTCTATGTAATCCTCTTGGCCAAGGTTTTCATGACATTAACAAATAGTCAACTGAGTGAATGCTGCCCTGCTCATGCCAAGAGACAAATGTTACTCGGTTCTGTACTCCCACTCAACCATTGCTATTAAGGGACCTGGCCTGCCAAGTGACTCCTTGGGAATCACTAAAACATACAAAACCACATTTTACACTGTGGAAGTGACAACCTTTTACCTAAGACTGTTCACAGCACAGAGGTTCAGAGGCAATGTCTCAAAGCTTTAACTAAGTGGCACACAAAAGACTTAGCGAGAGGTTCACACTGGGCACTGGTGCCCTCATCTAAACACACCCGACAGTCCTCCGAGCTCCCGTTAGGACCAAGGGAAGCAGTCTTTGGACCAATATTCCAAGAGACACACCGCAACATCTCAGTTCAGTTCAGTTGCTCCGTCGTGTCTGATTCCTTGCGACCCCATGGACTACAGCACCCCAGGCCTCCCTGTCCATCACCAACTCCCGAAGCTTGCTCAAACTCATGTTCATTGAGTCAGTGATGCCATCCAACCATCTCATCCTATGTCGTCTCCTTCTCCTCCTGCCTTCAATCTTTCCCAGCATCAGGGTCTTTTCCAATCAGTCAGTTTTTCGCATCAGGTGGCGAGAGTATCAGCTTCAGCATCAGTTCTTCCAATGAATATTCAGGACTGATTTCCTTTAGGATAACTGGTTTGATCTCCTTGCAGTCCAAGGAACCCTCAAGACTCTTTTCTAACACCACAGTTCAAAAGCATCAATTCTTCAGCGCTCAGCTTCCTTTACGGCCCAACTCTCACATCAATACATGACTACTAGAAAAACCATAGTTTTGACTAGACAGACCTTTGTCAGCTAAGTAATGTCTCTGCTTTTTAATATGCTGTCTAGGTTGGTCATAGCTTTTCTTCCAAGGAGAAAGCATTTTTAATTTCATGGCTGCAGTCAGCACCTGCAGTGATTTTGGAGCAAAAGAAAGTCTGTCAGTTTCCACCGTTCCCCATCTATTTGCCAGGAAGTGATGGGACTGGATGCCACCATCTTCGTTTTTTGAATGCTGAGTTTTAAGCCAACTCTTTCACTCTCCTCTTTCACTTTCATCATGAGGCTCTTTAGTTCCTCTTCACTTTCTGTCACAAGAGTGGTGTCATCTGTATATCTGAGGTTATTGATATTTCTCCCAGCAATCTGATTCCAGCTTGTGCTTCATACAGTCCAGCATCTCTCATGATGTACTCTGCATATAAGTTAAATAAGCAAGGTGACAATATAGAACCATGACATACTCCTTTCCCAATTTTGAATCAGTCCTTTGTTCCATGCCCAGTTCCAACAGTTGCTTCTTGACCTGCATACAGATTTCTCAGAAGGCAGGTAAGGTGATATGGTATTTCCATCTCTCTAAGAATTGTGAACAAGTTGTTGTGATCCAAACAGCTAAAGGTTTTAGCCTAGTCAATGAAGGAGAGGTAGATGTTTTTCTGGAATTCTGTTGCTTTTTCTATGATCCAATGGATGTTGGCAATCTGATCTCTGGTTCCTCTGCCTTTTCTAAATCCAGCTTGAACATCTGGAAGTTCTAGGTTAACATAATATTGAAGCCTCGCTTGGAGAATTTTGAGCATTACTTTGCTAGCACGTGAGATAACTGTGCAGTAGTTTGAACATTCTTTGGCAATTGGGATTGGAATGAAAACTGACCTTTTCCAGTCCTGTGGCCACTGCTGAGTTTTCCAAATTTGCTGGCATATTGAGTGCAGCACTTTCACAGCATCATCTTTCAGGATTTGAAATAGCTCAACTGGAATTCCATCACCTCCACTAGCTTTGTTCGTAGTGATGCTTTCTAAGGCCTACTTGACTTCACATCCCAGGATGTCTGGCTCTAGGTGAGTGATCACACCATCGTCATTATCTGGGTCGTGAAGATCTTTTTTGTACAGTTCTTCTGTGTATTCTTGCCACCTCTTCTTAATATCTTCTGCTTCTGTTAGGTCCATACCATTTCTGTTCTTTATCGAGCCCATCTTTGCATGAAATGTTCCCTTGGTATCTCTAATTTTCTTGAAAAGATCTCTAGTCTTTCCCATTCTGTTGTTTTCCTCTATTTCTTTGCACTGATTGCTGAGGAAGGCTTTCCTATCACTCCTTGCTATTCTTTAGAACTCTGCATTCAGATGGGAATATCTTTCCTTTTCTCCTTTGCTTTTTGCTTCTCTTCTTTTCACAGCTATTTGTAAGGCCTCCTCAGACAGCCAGTTTGCTTTTTTGCATTTCTTTTCCATGGGGATAGTCTTGATCCCTGTCTCCTATACAATGTTACGAATCTCCGTCCATAGTTCATCAGGCACTCTGTCTATCAGATCTAGTCCCTTAAATCTATTTGTCACCTCCACTATATAATCATAAGGGATTTGATTTAGGTCATACCTGAATGGTCTAGTGGTTTTCCCTACTTTCTTCAATTTAATTCTGAATTTGGCAATAAGGAGTTCATGATCTGAGCCACAGTCCACTCCCGGTCTTGTTTTTGCTGACTGTTTTGAGCTTCTCCATCTTTGGCTGCAAAGAATATAATCAATCTGATTTCGGTGTTGACCATCTGGTGATGTCCATGTGTAGAGTCTTCTCTTGTGTTGTTGGAAGAGAGTGTTTGCTATGACCAGTGTGTTCTCTTGGCAAAACTCTATTAGCCTTTGCCCTGCTTCATTCTGTACTCCAAGGCCAAATTTGCCTGTTACGCCAGGTGTTTCCTGACTTCCTACTTTTGCATTCCAGTCCCCTATAATGAAAAGGACATCCTTTCTGGGTGTTAGTTCTAAAAGGTCTTGTAGGTCTTCATAGAACCGTTCAACTTCAGCTTCTTCAGCGTTACTGGTCGGGGCATAGAGTTGGATTACCATGATATTGAATGGTTTGCCTTGGAAACGAACAGAGATCATTCTGTCATTTTTGAGATTGCATCCAAGTACTGCATTTCGGACTCTTTTGTTGACCACGATGGCTACTCCATTTCTTCTAAGGGATTCCTGCCCACAGTAGTAGATATAATGGTCATCTGAGTTAAATTCACCCATTCCAGTCCATCTTAGTTCGCCGATTCCTAGAATGTCAACGTTCACTCTTGCCATCTCCTGTTTGACCACTTCCAATTTGCCTTGATTCATGGACCTAACATTCCAGGTTCCTATGCAATATTGCTCTTTACAGCATCGGACCTTGCGTCTATCACCAGTCACATCCACAGCTGGGTATTGTTTTTGTTTGGCTCCAGCCCATCATTCTTTCTGGAGTTATTTCTCCACTGATCTCCAGTAGCATATTGGGCACCTACCGACCTGGGGAGTTCCTCTTTCAGTGTCCTATCTTTTTGCCTTTTCATACTGTTCATGGGGTTCTCAAGGCAAGAATGAAGTGGTTTGCCATGCCCTTCTCCAGTGGACCACATTCTGTCAGACCTCTCCAGCATGACCCGTCCGTCTTGGGTGGCCCCACACGGCATGGCTTAGTTTCACTGAGTTAGACAAGGCTGTCGTCTGTTTGATCAGATTGGCTAGTTTTCTGTGATTATAGCTTCAGTGTGTCTGCCCTCTGATGCCCTCTCGCAACACCTACCATCTTACTTGGTTTCTCTTACCTTGGAATTCCCACTGGATTCCTGCGATGTCTGCATGGTGAAAATTAGGGGAAGTGACAAGGAAAGAGGACAGTTAACCTCAACTGCTGAAGAGGGCCACAGGTGTGGGCTATTCTGAGCTGTGAATCAGTAAGATGGGAGGGGGAGAGCAGAACAGAGTCTGCCTTCTTGCACCTTTTCGAGTTTCTTTATTTTTTAAAATGCATCAAGCTTCCCGATGATTTTATCTAATCTTATCACTAGGGAGACTAAAAAACAGACAGTGTTAACATCAGTGGTAAGAACAGGCATGAAGCCAAGGACAGGCTGAGGACTGAGTGACTTCGGGGTTTCTCCCCTGTTTTGGCCATGATGCCACTGAGCTGTCTAAATACCATATGCTCAACTATATAAATACGGGGAGGAGTGACAGTGACCAAGCACTCCCTAAAGAGGCACCCTCCAACATTCCAGATGAACTGGAGCATCCAGCAGATCTGTTATCCAAATCTTGCCCGTGATTAGGAACTTTGAGGGATGAAGTCATCAATTTGGTGCCATGCTTTGGCTCAGACCTCCAGCGTCCACAGCTGCACACCTGCAGGAGCTCTGATGCGGAGAGTCAATGACTGCGGAGCTAAAGGCACCTTTGATTCTAAACCTCACTCCAAAGAAGAAGCTCCCGCCTGCCCGTCAGACAGGGCTTAGAGACAGCTGCTCATGTAGTGGCGTTTGAGGGACCACTGCTCTCCCTCAGTGTCTGAAATTCAACCATCAGAGTAATCTTTTCCCAAGGAATGCCTTGCTATATGCAAGCACTTCTGAAGAGGCAATATTTTAAACACACATATCGGTCACTAATTCATGCTGAGACATCTGCCAGGGGCAGCAGGTCGCCCTGACCAGGCTGTGCTCAGCCCGGTGGGGAGGCGGCCACGGACCACACGTATGTGCAAGTACAAACCGTAATGCGCTGAAGAATGAAGGGCACATGGTGCCCTCAGAGAGGAAATTACTTCTTTTCCAGGGAGGGAGAGGAGACACTGGGTCAGTGCCTCTCTGGGGCACCTCCTTCCTCCCCCGCTTCCCGCCCAACCACCCCTCTCCCACATGCAAGATGGTCCCAGTGAGTGACGGGAAATCATTTTTGATGAGGGAAGAAGGGAAGAATCTGGGGAGTTAGTTTTTACAGGCCTGAGGGATACAGAGAACTGATCAGAAGGACGGCTTGAGTCGGAAAATGCATTTTGTATCTGTCAACATGGATTTGATTCTTAAAGCAATGCAAGTGAAAGAAAGCACCTGGGTATAAAGAGGGCAAACCCAGCTCTGCCAGCCTCCCACCAGCGAGGTTCACGGCTTCCAGCAGGAATTCCACTTCTGGGAGAAGTGTCAGGAAGATGAGCGAGGTCTCAAATGGAGAGAGGGGTGAGACAGGAAGGGGAGAGGGAAACCCCTCAAAGAGCCGATAATGAAGTGGTGAAATGCAGTTCCCCAACTGCAGGAGAAACAAACCAGGAAGTAAGGATGAAGAAGCAAAACATCAGTCCAGGAAGTCCAGCATCATCTCTGAGCAGCTCCAATAATGGAAAACAGACATACAGATGGGAGAAAAATGTACCAACATGCAGGACAGAACTTTCCAAGGGCAAAGAAAAGCCACAAAATGGTACAAGAACCGTACCAGCGCTCAACTCTGTCGGCACCTACAACACGAGAGGAGGGTGGGTGTGGCCAAGACAGGGACTGCAGGGCTGCAGCCACGACCATTCCCGTACCACGGACCCTAGAAGCCGGCACCCTCAAGCAGATAGTCTCTACCCCACGGCGCCACGCAGATGGCAGCCGAGGCTGTGAGAACCCAGCAGAGCAAGAGAGGAGAGCAAAGCAGAGCAAAGCAGGGCTCGGGGAGGACAGGGTGTCCCGACAGCAGGGCTGCGATCAGAAGCAGGGCCGGCACCATGCAGGGGAGTGCCCTGAGGTCCTGAGGGATGGGGCGCTGCACATCCAGGGCAAAGCTCAACGAGGCCAGGCAGACGGCCACGGGCCGCGCGACCCTGGAGTGGCACGGGGCCGCCCCTGTGCAGGGGCCTCGTCAGATGCCGGCACTCGGGTGACAGCCCAGGAAGCCCCAGCCTCAGGAACAGGGCCCCTCTATTTCCTGAGGCTTCCCAGACTGATCTAACCAGACTTCAGGCAAACCCTGCAAGGATCAGGTAAATGACCTCCCTACAGGACAAAAGGCAAGACCCTTCACAGATCCAAAACCTTCTAGAGAACAGTAAAATACTGGACACGAGAATAAGCAGAAACATGTGGACACATTAGAAGGAGAAAAGTCAATAAACAGACAGGCCTGGCAATGACAGGGGTGGTGGAATTAGTAGACAAGGACTTGAAAACAGGTACTGCAAACAAGTTTAAGGATTTAAAGGAAAACATGAAGACTGGGAAGAAAGAAATGGAAGATTTTTTTAAAATGCTAAAAACACAGTATCTGAAATGACAATTTCACTGGACAGGCTAGTAGCAGACTAGACACTGCAGAAGAAAGGCTCTGTAAATGTGAACTCAGAGCAACAAGAGGGATCCAAATTGAAGCACAGAGAGAAGAGGCTGAAAAACGAGCCTCGGTGCCTGAGGGGCCCTGTGAGGTGTGAACCAGGTACGTGATAGGGGTCTAGAGTGACAGAGAGACACAGAAAACAGTGCTCAACTAAACAGTGCTCTCTCAAAGTCAACAGGGAACAGACCCTCACAGACCCAAGGAGCACAAGAGCCGCAAGCAGATAAACATGGAGGAAATGACTCCAAAGTTCAGCTTAAACAGGGGCTGAAAACCAGCAATCAACAGACATCCCTAAGGACAGCCAGAGAAACACTCACAGCCTGCGGACCCAACAGTCAGAAGGACCGTGGTCATCTCAGGAGAAACACAAGCTCAAGACAACAGAACGACACCCTCAAAGCGCCGGACAAAAGTATCTAAAATTCTACCTCCAGCAGAATTGTATCTCTGAAATAAAGAGCACCAGAAACGGCACACACAGCAGACATCGACTTACCGATTAACTACTTTCCAAAACAACCAAAAGCACAGCTCACAGGCCAAATCCGGCTGGCCTGCCGTTATTCAGTCTGAACGCTAATAATGCTTTTCATATTGCTTTAAATGATTAGAAAATTATCGAAAGAAGAATATTCTGTGACACAGACCAATGACATACAATTCAAACTTTGCGACATGGGAAAACTAGACAAAGCTTCAGTGGCACAACCATGCCCTTCGGGATTTGTGTCTAGGGCGCCCGCCTCAGCAGAGCTCATTAGCTGTTACTGACTGTGGGGCCCTCAAAGCTTTAAATATTTATCACCTAGTCCTCACAAAAATGTTAGCCAACCTACAGCTTAAAGTAAAAATAAGAATCATGTATTTATGCTTAAAACATACGCATAATCTCAAAAGGTGACCTACTATGTCGCCATTTACGTGACAGTCTCAAAACGCCCAAGTGCTGGGTTAGAGGACTGACCGCTGCTCACCAGGGCACAGGGACAGAGGGCGGGTCCACAGAGGCAGCAGGAGGGAGAGCCCCTGCGGTCCTAGAACGTGCCTTATCTTGTACAGATAACACATCCATATCTGCACATGGGCATCTGTATACCCATGCCTGTATCTTGACATGGATAATACTGTACAGAATTATACACACACACACAAACGAATGGGTGCAAAAAGGGCCGAAAAGTGAGTAACATCTATAGTCTGCTTCACAGTATTGTACTAATGTCGAGTTCCTGGCTTTGATATTATACTTTATTATATACAATGTCATCTTATAAAGGATACGTGAAATCCTATATGCTATTTTTTGCAACTCCCTTGAGTATATAATTATTTCAAAATAAAATCTTTAAAATACACTGAATAGCAAAAATGATGGGGGGAATGGAAGTACACTGTTGTCAGGTTTTTACAGCATGCCTTACATGGTGTAACACTAAGGTCAAATTCTGACAAGTTAAAGACATGTATTATAAACCCTTGAGCAACTGCTAAAAAAATAGCAAACAAATGAAAACAAGTAAATCTAATAATTCAAGCCCAATAGTAAGCCAATATAAAGCAAAATACTAATAATGATTCAATTATTCCAAAAGAAGTCAGAAAAGGGGAAACAGGGCAAGCAGGGCAGAGCGAAGAGCACAGGGAAGACGCACGGCCTTTTGGGCAGTCGGCACAGTAAACCCAGTCGGGCCAGTAAGTACTTTAAACGTAAACAGCCCAGACAATCCAACTAAAAGACAGAGACTGAAAGACCAACATGCTGCTTAAAAGAGAAATACTTCAAATATTAAGAAATAGTTTAAAAGAATAGAAAGGAGATATACCATAATCATAAGAAAACTGTCTTCTTATAACAGACACACCCTACACTACACTTCTACAGGAGGAAAGGGTTTCCAAATGTTTTAAATTTCTTAAATCCTTTTAATGGATAAAAATACAACACTTTACAACAGAAACAATGCACTTCTCTTTCAATGAACTCTGGTCAACTGCTTGCTAATCAGATATACAGACATCCCATGCATCTACCCTTAATCCTGCACAGATGTGAGTGGCATATTCCATTCCAGACTTAACAGAGAAACAAATCCTGAGTCCTGAAAGCAGGCACTCGTTCCATCTGGCCAGTTCTCAGAATCAGCTCCAGGAGCACAGCCCCTGGAGACCACGACTCACCTCCGCTGCCCCCCAGCAGGAGGGAGTAGACGCGCTGCCGCACCGGGCGGAATACGAAGGCCTGGCTGGGCAGGGCCTGGTCTGTGGCGTCCTCCAGGCTGTTGCTGCACTCCACCTCGCCGCTGCTCATCACGCTGTATACCAGGTAGCTCTCCGCCTGGACATGCTGTGCTCTGGCAACCTGCTCAACAATTAAATGCAACTGGTTTCTCCTTGAAAACGATACCATGACCTTCAGCAGGAAATCCAAGGCCTTCTAGGGCTCAGAGTAAATGTCACTTAAACTCAGGATGTCAAGCTGGCCTCTGTGCTTCCATCTCAGAACTTTCTATTCCCGCTTTCCTCCTCCAATTTCCACCCACCAACCAGACTTGTGACTTACCTCTGCCGTCACTCAACATCCTGTCCACCAGACAGGGAGAGGGGCTGCCCAGGGCTCCAACCGCCCCCTCTCCAGGCACTCCAACCCACCCTTCACCCCAGCGACACCGTCTTCCTGGAAACAGAGGCCCAATCACTACACTCAGGCTGGCTACCAGACTCTTCAGCCTGAGTTGAAAAGGCCCCGTGAAGGCCTCCATCTCCTCCCGTGCACCCCTCATGGACACTCTGGGGCCCAACCTCCATGATGGAAACTGACCTCTTTCAGCCCTTCTCAAAAAGCCAATTCCCAGTCTCTGCCCCATGAGGCTCCCCTGAAGTGTCATCTCTCCAGAACCTGGTCATCCTCTTTGAACAAGAACTCACCTCCCCGACCTGAGGGGCTCAACTCACATTCACCGTCCACTGGTTACCTTGCCTCATCTCTATGAAACCATAAATTCCCTGGGATTAGAAACTGCATCACCGTCATTCACCTGTTCAGTACTGTTTTACTGAGCAGAACCCGTGCCCGAGCACTCGCTGCTTTCTGCTCTGAATGCAGTGCGGTGGCAGCACTGGGAGGTGAGGAGATGGATGATGGAAACAGATGCCATGCTCCCACTCCATGAGGAGTTGAGATCACATGGTCTGTAATGACTGACATACAGGTTTCATGTTTCTGTAAAGAACACTCTTAGCCACTGCAGAATTACTCTTCATAATTTAAATCTAGCCTACCCCTGATGGCATGTACAATGTGCTCTGACAACAGCCTGGAGCATCAGAACCTCTGCGCATCAGTGTCCTGCTACTGACACACGGGAAGCACTCAGTCACACCCATTCATTACCGTCGACCTGAGTCTTAATACCTTCAGCACCTCGCCTCCTTCACGTGTAAAATAGGTTTAACAAAGGTGCTGTCCTCACAGAACTATCCGGGAGGATTAAATGAGCTATAATACAGAGGCTGGCAAACAGTACGTGGCCAACAGGCAGCCACTACTGCTCTCTGGCTGGACATACTCCAGGGTCTATTTCATGGCTAAATGCTTCTTTAAATCAGGATGGCAGACAAGCTAGCAGCTTTAGTCAGCAAGGATCCCAAAAGAGTTATTACTTGATGCTCTAACCAATGAAAGATCATTAGAAGTAACATATTTCTCTATAATGCCCCTTTTGATACAGAATCTATCAGGAACAATATGGTTAGATATTTCATGATTCTTTTAAGGTACAATACCCTCTAATGTATTTTCCTATACCTTCTTACATTTCTTACTTTTTTTATTTCAAAAGAGTTAGAATTTTGACAAATTTATCTATAAAGTTATAACAAATTGTATATTCACTATCAAAAAACCTTCAATTTTGGCAACTGTACAGAGTTGAGATGTAACATTCTTTTCTGGGTGTACACAGGGTTTTCAGAGAAGTTTTCTACAATTATAATATTAATTCATTAACTAGCTCATCACCTCAGCTTTTATCTTTAATCTCTGCCCTTACTGCAAATATTATATAGCATTCCACACTTGGAAAAACTTTTAACATATTCACCTAATCTGAAAATTCTAAAGCAAGAATTCAGTTTATCCAATTGCTGGAGGAAACAGCAATAGTTGTGTGCATGCACCCAGGAATAGCTACATTCAACTACTTAGCACCAAAGGACTTCTAGGGTGACTACATGTGGCCAAAATGCATGTCTGAATTCTGGTTATCTATTGTCAGTGCTGGAAGATGCCACTGCAAAAAAAATCTAAAGGAAATTTTAAGGGGAATTTAAAAAACTTTCAAATTATTTTCAAAGTGACCTCTAAGCTCAAGAAGTCCGAGTGTCACTGAAACAGGACACGCTCTGTCCTTCCCTCCCCCACACTCCACCTGCTCACAGGCCCAGGAGACTCTGTGGGGCTCTTTCTGCCAGACTTCCAGAAACAGCAACCCCATCCCCAGCCTCTGCCTTTTTCACCTCCAAATTGCCACCAAATTCCTGTAATCTGACCTCCACCAAGCCCATGGGTGACCACAGCTCTCTAAGGCCCCCCAATCCTCCCACATGCCAATCCTGACGACCTCTGATCCCTGTCCATGGCCGCTGCGCCATCAGGCAGACCCGCCTCCCTTCTCAGCCTTGAACCTGCCTCCCTGGGCCCTTGTCAGGTTACTCTCACCTCCCTCTCCTCCCCCTCTGATTCCCTTCACCCCTCAGGGCATCACTGCTTCTACCTGGAGGGTCTCTACTATGGGTAGAGCACACATTTTAAGCATCAGATGGTTCCTGTGAAGCCTTCCTTGTGTAGCTCAGGCCAACTCCCACCCCACCAGCTTGAGCACAGGAGCTTCACCCGCACAGCAGGATTCTCTTCTGAAACGTTGCCTGAGTTGCTTCTTTTACTCCAGTTCCACTGCCATTTCCCTAATTCCAGCTCATAGCCACACCGGCCAGTTCTCTGCTGTGTTTCAGAAAACAAGTATCTGATCTTGCCCCACCTCCGCTTGCTATCCCATGCCTCCTAAAAGAGGCTAAGAACTAAGCCCTGAACTCTCTCAGCACACACGTGCTTGCCCTCTGTGGTTGGACGTAACTTTCCTGGACTTCCCTTGGAGGAAACTGGGTGAGACGCCAAGCCGCCCGTGAACACAGTGGAAGCCCAGTGGGTACGGGGTAGGTACAGGGAATGCGGCCAGGGTGCGTGCGGCGGAGCCCAGATGGGACAGGTGTGAGGCACACAGACGGAAGTGAGAGCTGGGGACTGGCAGGAACCAGAGCAAAACAGAAGCGAGCAGAGAGGGCCTGGAATGGCGCTGCGGGTGTGGCATGGGGCTTCTGAGTCCTGGGGCGTACAAAAAGCAGATACCGCCCAACTCTCGAATGAGACTCCAAGAGGGCGGCTCCCCTTCAGACTTCTGTTCTCCTGCTGCCCGACTCCTGACCACGACGCATCCCTCTCCCTGTGCCGATGGACTTTCAGACCCCAGGGAAGGTGGGTGCGATCTTGTAAAGCGTGGAAAGCTTGGGTTCAAACGGGGGTGTACAAGAGCTAGCTGTGTGACCACTGCAGACATGTCATTTAGCCTTTTCACACCCACGGCCTCACGTGAGCGGGAGACCAGGGTGTCCAGCACAGAGCTGTGTTAGAGGAGACACAGTGAGGACAGCCCTGAGAACCAGGAGCAACTACACGGAGGCAGGTCACTGCAGGGCCAGATGCGTGACCAAACTGAACACGACAGTCGCGCGCAGACTGGGCTCCCCGTCCTTCCTCTCGGCTCTCGTCCTTCTCCCCGTCTGCGCGGAGGCCCGCCCGCCTCCAGGCCGTCCTGTTCTACCCACCTCCCACTGCTCGTCGGGACCCCCACGTGCAGGTCCACCTCCACCCTTCCTCGAATGTCCACTCACATTCTTTTTCGTCTAAAAAGCAGTTAAGAATGTTTCCAGGTAGAATAAATTTCTTAACACTTTTTCATCTATAACTCTCTTGAAACATGTATCACATTCAACCTCTCACTGTAATTTTCTATGATAAGAAGCTACCCCCTCTGTTACAAGGTATGTGACAGAGAGAGGGGAAGGCTCCTTGCAGCTGTGCAGGAGGGAGGGAAGAACTCACTGACGGAGCGCGTAGAGACACATGAGGCAGAGAACACTCCCTGAGACTGCAGCAGGGCAGGACAAGAACAAACAAGGCCAGGCCCTCACAGAACCGCCCGATCTGGAAGGAAAGACCTGAACCAGAGAGGAGATTCCAGGGGCACCTGCGGCAAACATCGGCCACTCACACAGGGTGGGCGGCCTCTCTGGGTGTGTGACAGGAAAGCCCAGCAGGCACCGACCAGCGGAAGGGGCCGGAGGGCCGTCCAGGAGAGGGGCAGGTGGGAGAGCGGCAGGTACAGCTGGAGCAGCGGGCAGCAGCCGGGGACGGCAGCCCGCTCTGTGCAGGTCACCGCTTCCCTCTGAAGAGCTAGGAAATGCTCATCAGGGCTTTATTTCTGCATGCAGCATGACAAAGGGGCTGCAAGGGGCAAAAGTCTGTTTGGGAAGAGTTCTCAGATGTCTACAGTCATCCACACAGGGTGGTAAGAGCCACTGAATAGATCAAAGTAACAAGACTTAGCCTGGTTATGAAAAATGAGGAGACATTCCCAGGTTTTTAACTTGTGAAAGACGGCGACAGTCCATGCAGGAACAATGAAAAGCTGTGAGTAAAGTCCTATTTGGCTCTGCACTTGCCGAGATGCCTCAGGGCATTAGTGTCCACACATACCTTCTCTGTAACCCAAGGATAACAAGAGGTTTCAACGAGATAATACATACACTGCAAGCAGACAGACCCTACACAGAGCGGGCAGTTCATGAACAGCGGCCCTCCTTCAAAAACTATCAAGGCTCTGTATCACTTTCAGGACTACATTCAAATCCCTAGGGTGGCATGTAGGAATACCCACCATCTGGCTGCATCTGTCCTTCCCAATTATCTTCTCCTTACTTAGCCCTTCACACCCCAGGCCTCAGCTACTTGTCCCAGGGCTCTGCTGAGGGCACAGGTCCCATCTCTGCCTGTTCACAGCAAACCTCAGGCCCAGGAAGGCCTCGCTCCAGTTGTAACTACTCCTCTGGGGACTTCTCTCTGTCCTTCACGCACAGTGATCACTCTCTTTCAAACCCCTAGCACTCTGTAACAGCCATGGAACAGCACGAGACAGAGTTCACAGCGTAGGTTTTCACATGTCCTGTGACGCTCCTAGCTAAACTAAGGGTTCTGTTCTGCGGCCCCCACCGTGTCTGAACCACTGCAGGCAGTCAATAAATATTCACTGACAAATCCATCACTGGGTACATTTTCAATCATGACACATTAGATTTGGGTTAGGCATGTCCACATACCTTTAAGATTTCAGGATCCGAAACCATAGTTACTTGATGCTTGACTTCAGGCTCCATATTTACAGAGTCTTCTTGTTTAATTTCAGCGTTTGTACACATGGGTGCTTCTAGGTTAAATTCAGAGTCTGTACCTACAGGTAATTTCTGCTCGGATTCAGGGGCCATATACATGGGAACTTCTTGCTTAGATTCAGGATCTGAACTCATGGATAGTACCTGCTTGTCCAAAGTTACTACATTTTTAGGTTTTTGGATAAACCATGGAGATTTCTGTCCTGGCAAAAGATACGATGCAACTCCTTTATAAAAAAGAGCTTTGTTTGGTCCCAAAGGTAGCATCTCTTCCAGCTTTTTCTCACCTTGATGCAACCGAAGAACTTTAGATATGTGGTCTGCTACAGCTAAGATAATGTTACCTTTCCTGTCACAGTTCTCTTTCACAGAAGTATAGGAAGTCAAGCACTTGTACCGAAAGCTCTCGAACATGCCTTCTGGGACGATGTCATTGCCAAGCAGGCAGGCCAGCAGAGGCAGGTCGGCCAGGCTAAGACCGAGGCTCTGACAGAGCTTCTCCCGGCAGAGCATGACGGTGTCCAGACTGTCCAGGGAGAGCTTGCTGATGGAAAAGTAGGGACAGGTGTCATAGATTAAGTAGTCAGTGTCTTCTCCAAGTATCCCAAGACAGTTGTTCTGGAAGCCGTAGGAGGCCACCTCGTAGTCGGCCTCCTGTAATGAACACAGAGTTTCCTGACCCAGGGCCTTCAGAGCAAACTGAGTAAAAATGGCCAGCCCCGAGGGGATGAAGAACATGTTTCTGCCCGGCTGCTCCCTGTGGGACTTGATGTAGTGGAAGATCTTGGCTATCTCCCTATTGTTCTTGAGTCTGCGTTTCACCCACTCATCTCTCTTGGACTGCTCCACCATGCCATCGAAGAAGAAGATCAGCTTGATGCCAATAGCTGTAAAAGTTCTCACGAATTCTCGCAAAGAAGAATAGTATTCCCGCCACTGTCCACCACAGATCCAAGATTCCGGCGTGTACCAGTACCTGAGGCAGCACATGGCGTCAACCACGATGGTAGGAGTCCCTCCGGGGTGCTGGCTTCGGTGGTGTTCCGCCAGCTCCTTGAAATTTACTACCGTACATACATGTGGGCAGCTACTTGTCACAAACCCATGCAAACCTCTCACACCCATGATGGAACTCCTGGGAAGGATCTAAAAAGGAAAAGAAATGAGTAAATATGGTGTCATCATCAGACACATGGCGCCTTTCAAAGCAAACACAGTCAAAGTTTCACATTCACTCTGTCCTCCTCATAACACAGGGCATGTCCTGCTGGTCAGGAGTCCGAGAGCCCACCCGAACACACCAGCAGGACTGGGCCTGAGTGAGGTGCTGAGTCGGGCTTCGACCAGGACAGTGCAGGGCAGGGCTCTCTCAAGATTTTCACTATGACTATTATTCAAGAGATTTCTCAACAAAGTTTGAAAACAGGTTAATAGTTTCAAAGAAGTAATGCTTCCCATCTAGGAGCACAAATAGAAGTTAATTTTGAAAACTGAAAATGTAAAACTGATACATGCAATACTGATTTTTCTCAAAATAATGTTGCTGAGTGAAAGAAGCTGGACCAACGGGTGCACACTGCTGTAAACGCATAGCCGCCTGAGCGCTGAGCTGCCGCAGGGGCCAGAGCCCTAGGGTCGTCTGCGGTGGGGCAGGAGGGGGTGCAGACACTGCGGAGGCAAAGTATAGACACGTTCACTACCTCGGCTGTGGGGCAGTTTCACAGGTGAACACAGGCTCAAAGTTTCCCGCACATCAATATATCTCAATAAAGGTGTTAAAAAGACTACGTGAAAATTCTCTAGGCCAAATATCCGCAACATTTGAGATGATGACTGACTGACTTTAGATGAAAAACTATTTGTTCTAAAACGTAAAAATATACAAAATAGTTCAAAGAGTTAGAATTCACAATCTGGAAAGAAAAATTTAAGCAGAGTCCTTTATATGAGTATGATGTCCTTGCACATAATAAAAGACACCCATCAGTGGTCAGACATCTTTTTTCTTAACAACCTATTCTCATCAAGCCTTCATGTCCTCTGATAAAACAAAACAAAAGAATCCTTATCACGCAAACAGCAGCAGACAGGAAACGGCCCTCTCCCAGGCCAGGGGCTGAGGGCAGCCGCCCCAGCTGCCCTCACAGAGCAGAACAAGCTCCTGCCCACCGCCTGCCAGACAGCACTGGGCACTCAAAACACAAGTCTCCACTCTTCAAAGCCACCCTGGTGGGTAAAAATTAGAAGCCCTGTTTCACAAATAAAGAAATTATAAGCAAACTACTAGGCTGGGAAAAGGCCCCCTTGTAGATTCCCTTCTAAGAATGTACACCTGTTAATGGACAGTGACCTCTAACAAAATTTAAAACTATCTACTTAATTGCCACTAATAATAAACATAGGGCTTCCCTGGTGGCTCAGACAGTAAAGAATCCACCTGCAATGTGGAAGACCTGGGTTCAGTCCTCAGGTTGGGAAGATCCCCTGGAGAGGGGAATGGCTACCCACTCCAGGATTCTTGCCTTGCCTGGAGAATTCCATGGACAGAGAAGCATGGTGGGCTACAGTCCACAGGGTCACAAGAGTCGGCCACGACTGAGCGACTAACACTTTCACTTTTCACTGGTGGCTCAGCAGTAAAGAATCTGCCTGCCAATGCAGGAGACACGGTTCGATCCCTGGATCAGGAAGATACCCTAGCGATGGAAATGGCAACCCACTCCAGTATTCTTGTCTGGAAAATCCCATGGATGGAGGAGCCTGGCAGGCTATATAGTCCATGGGGTCACAAAGAGTTGGACATGACTTAGTGACTACACAACAATAATAAAGAATATCTAAAACCGAGTGAACACAAATAGCACATCTGAGTTGAAACTGAGTGAGGCCATGCTCAGTAAGCTGTCAGACATGATGGAACCACATATCCCAAACCACTGCAGACCTCCTGCTGGCACTGGGCTGTCCTGGGAAGCTGTGTGTTTCTGATGCAGAAGATGGACTTCACGGAACAACTGCCTCAACCACAAGGTAGTTCTCCAGGCAGGGCCCTGGGCCTGGTGGGAAAGGGGCTGTGTTTCAGAACACAAAGAAGGGCTGTCGGACTGGACAGAAACCAAACTGGAATTTTTTTTAAAAAAGGAAAGGTTTGTGGATCATGAGAGGACCCAAGGTACACCTTACCCCGCGGGAGTTCGACTCTTTCTCTACTATGAAAGGAAACCTGCTTCCTCCTCGGCTCCGTGTGGGGTGCTGAGGACCCTGCCGCCAAGCCCGCGTGGAGACGCACAGACGGGCAGGCACCAGGCTGCCCCCTCTCCCACCTACCGACGCGGCCCGTTTGTCCGGCAGCCCTGCCACGTTCGCCTTGGCTGCCTTCCCTCACTAATAAAAGAACATTTTTGTTTCCAGCGTTTTTCTACTAAAACTGCAAGCGACAACACTGAGTTTCTTGAAACACTCTCTTCTTTCTTTTGCAAGAAGTCGGGCTCAGCCTCTGCTTTGATTTCATTCAAACGATTTTCCTCCTCGCTAACCCCAGTAGTAAAAAGCTCACTATTTTTTTTAAACAGGTACTGGTTTTTTCTGTATTTTACACCGCCAATTTCTCACAGTTTGAATCACAAATTACCTCAGGAATGTAATCTTCTATGGTATTTACAAAGAAAATTTTGGATAGGCAAAGATTTGGGAATTTGGGACATTAAAGGATGCCTTCTGGCATTTCAGGTCTTCAAAGCGTGAATGTAGTGTTAACCTGCCATCAACGCAGTGTGTGGTGTGAAAAGAAATGCTTAAAAAGACAATCTGTGAATATTACCTTGTTAAATAATTTTCTTCTGTTTTTTAAGCCTTTTATTTCTAAGAGCACGTACTAAGGATTTACATTCTTTAAAGGTAGGTTTTAAGATGACTGCAAATATATATAAATATATAAAATACACATTGTAAAATTACATATATATACACATACACTTATATAAAGTTTTACTTATTCTACCTGCAAATTATATAGGAAATTGCCATTACCTAGATAACTACTGTTTGGAAAGAAAACAAAAGTCAGTCTCATCAGGGAGGAGTCTTACTGCCCAAAGGAGAATCTGGGGATCCTGCCCATCAATGTGGGCCTCGGGGCAGGTGTCCCCCCCCGTCAGATCCCTAACACCCAGCCGAGTCAGGTACGTGAGGCCTGGCAAGCATATGTGAGGGAACAGGTAGATGAAGGCATCACAGGGCAGGTATATAAAGAAAAGCCAGAAACCAGCACGTTTACAGACTCCATCTGTGGGCAAAGAAAGACTACAAACCGGAGTCTGACTTGCAGAAAATGCGTCAGGGCAGGAGAGTTTAGGAAGGAGCCGCGCAGGTGCACAAGCAGGGCGGGACAGGGGGCTACAAAGGGGACCAGAAGGAAGCCTTCCTCTCCTCACGTCCAGCTCAATCCCAAGTCCTGGGTGACCAGTAACTGAGGCCTGGAGAGAAGAGGTGAGAAACCCAGAAACTCCTTTATTTACCACTTTCTACTGACCAACACTTAGGGAAACTGAGAGGCAGCCCTGAGCAAAAAGCATGTACACGCCTACCTGCCACTGAGAGATCAAAGGTGACTCATGCAGGGTCCCTCAGAGCACAGGCCAGTGGGCCATGACAGCCCCAGGCACACACCCATGGACCACAGGCAGCCCAGGGCACACACTTCACAGACCCACGACACACCCCATGGACCACGGACAGCCCCGGGCACACACTTCACAGACCCACGACAGCCCAGGGCACACCCCATGGACCATGGACAGCCCCGGGCACACACTTCACAGACCCACGACAGCCCAGGGCACACCCTGTGGACCATGGACAGCCCTGGGCGCACACCCATGGACCACGGACAGACCCGGGCACACACCCATGGACCCACAACAGCCCAGGGCACACGCCCATGGGCCCACAACAGCCCAGGGCACACACCCATGGACCGCAGACAGTCCAGGGCACACCCCCCACAGACCCACGGCAGACACCCCACAGAACAGTGTTTGCAGTACAATCAGTACCAGCAGTTGTAACCACGTTAAGGTACACTCGGCATCCCAGAGGTTCAAGGCATAATATGCAAAGGTGAAAAGACAAAACCTGGGCAAAAGCAAATTAATGAGGGAGACTGTAAGACAGGAAGCTAGTTCCAAGCGCATCTGAAGAGCTGGCTGACTAAGTTGAGCTTTTTAAAGCTGGAGACAAATCAGATTAATATTCTACAGAAATAAAACCATAACTTCTCAATAGATCTGTATCAGACAAAAATAACGTCTCTACAAGACAAAAATCTACAAATTAACATGTAATATCATGATATTTGGGCTGCATCAAGAGTAAACAGAAAATTAAAACAGAGACAGATACTCTTTTAGAAAACTGAATTATCTCAGGTGTTACTCTTGGAAATGGCCTAGGAGTCAGGGAGGATGCACAGTCCTCTTCTGCCCTTGCTTCGTGTCTGAGTCTTGGGTAACTGTTCTCAGCAGGAGCCTGCTGCCTGGGCCCGCGCCCTCTCATGAGGCCCCCAGAGCCTGAAGTGGAGGATCTGAGGTCTGCTCTCTCCTCTTCTCCCCACGAGCCCCAGCTAAAAAGAGGAACTTACAGGAACCCTTATTACACAGCAGAATTTAAGAAAAAGGACTGAAAATTCAGAGATGAAAATGTGTCCCAGGCCAGCACAAGACATGGCAACTGCTCAGCATTTACCAGAATTCACAAACGCAGCCTCAGGGAAGCCCCAGGCGGCGGCACCCAGGCAGCTCTCCCCGTGTCAGAGGCTCCACACAGGGCGCTCGGAACTACTGGACAACTCAGCACCCCTGTCGTCACTCCAGCAGACGTGAGGTGACCGAGACAGACAGGGCCCCTGCCCTCTGGCAGCTTACACTCCAGCAGGAAAACCCCCAACAAGCGGTCATCACTGGGGCATCACTTCAGGGCAGAGAAAAGCAGACAGCGTGCAGAATGTTCAGCAGGAAGATGCAACCCATCCTGGGATCCACAAGGGTCACCTGAGGAAGGGGGCGCCACCTGAGGAAGGAGATGCCACCTGAGGAAGGGGGTGGCACCTGAGGAGGGGATGCCCCCTGAGGAAGGGGGTGCCACCTGAGGAAGGAGGTGCCCCCTGAGGAAAGGGATGCCACCTGAGGAAGGGGGTGCCACGTGAGGAAGGGGGTGCCCCCTGAGGAAGGGGGTGCCCCCTGAGGAAGGAGGTGCCCCCTGAGGCAGGGGATGCCATGTGAGGAAGGGGGCGCCCCCTGAGGAAGGGGACGCCACCTGAGGAAGGGGACGCCACCTGAGGAAGGAGGCGCCCCCTGAGGAAGGAGGCGCCCCCTGAGGAAGAGGGCGCCCCCTGAGGAAGGGGGTGCCCCTTGAGGAAGGGGGTGCCACCTGAGGAAGGGGACGCCACCTGAGGAAGGGGACGCCACCTGAGGAAGGGGGTGCCACCTGAGGAAGAGGATGCCCCCTGAGGAAGGGGATGCCCCCTGAGGAAGGGGGCGCCCCCGGAGGAAGGAGATGCCACCTGAGGAAGGGGGTGCCACCTGAGGAAGGGGGTGCCACCTCAGGAAGGAGATGCCACCTGAAGAAGGGGGCACCGAGGAAGGGGATGCCACGTGAGGAAGGGCGTGCCTTCTGGCGAAGGGCATGCCCGGCGCCCTGACAAAGGCAGTCGAGGCGGGCGGCGCAGCCAGAGGGAGCAGGAGGGCAGGTGGACGGGAGACATGAGGCAAAAGCAACAGGGACGCCTTTTTATTTAGATCCACAGGGTGTCTTTTTTATATTAAATCCATGTTTCTAAGGTGTAAAGTTATCTGTTCTATTACGTAGCTCAAACTGCAACTTTATTTAGCATATTATAAATGTGTTCTTCAACATGGAAAATGGGGGGGGTGGAACCAAACCCTTGGGTCTGGCCAGAGCCTCTGCTGTAGAGGAAGAGTGTGGACAGATGTAGGAGGCTGCAGTGACAGGGGTTTCCAAACCCACACACACGTGCACACTTGGTCCTGACGGGAAGTAGATGTCACTCAAAGCTCTTCAGCAACTGTATTTTGGAAGCACTGCCTTGCCTCTGCTGTGAAAGAGAAATGGAGGCAGGCCAGACATTCAAAGCCCTCTCTTGCTGGGAAGAACCCCAGCTCTGGAGGGATGCAAAGCCCTGTGTCCTACTGCAAGACAAAGAGGCTCAAGAGAGCCTCTTTAGCGCCTTCCCCCCAATACACCGAAGGCATGAGATCCAGCAGCTGTGGGCACAGCAATGAGCAAGACAGACTCCTAAGACGTGCACCTTGAAAGGAGCGAAGGCGCAGGGTCTGTCGGGAAAGGGGCAGGCCTGCGGGTGTGCAGACATGTCCAAACGCACCAAGCCATACACTGTAAACCAGTGCCTGCAGTGGACACCCCCTCAGCCCCACCGGTGCACTGTGTGGTTCTGTTCAGACTCCACTGCGAGGCCTGCCTGCCAGCAAAGAAGGCAGGAAGAGCCGGCTACTGGGGGGCAGGCAGCAGTGCGCACCAAGTCACCTGTGAGGTCACAGACAGTAACAGCACAGCCAGCTCCTCTCGTGAGGGGCTGCCCACCCCGAACGCCACACTTCAGAGATCTGGTGGCGGCTGGGCCCGCAGGGAAGACCACCCCTGGCAGAGCCAGTCCTGGGGCATGCGTAGCCACAGCACTCATTTCTGGAGGCGCTCCCAGCCCCAGGGGGCCTAACAGACCAGTGGGACTGAAGGAGCACCCAGAGGCTACCTGACTGCAGCTTTACAAAGCCCCTTACAGGTCAATGAACACAGAAAAGGAAAATGCCTGCCACCTATAAAAACTTATGCCTCACTGATCCAGAATTCAGAACAAGACTCCAATGTAAGTTTCAAAATGCACAAGTAAAATTGAAATAATTTCTTCATAACACACTTCTCAGGCTCTGATTCATCATTTGCGAATCATTCTTTTGTAACATTCTACAATTAGCTCCTAGTCCACAGTAATGGAAAGAGCACGAGACAGGCGTGCCCATGCTGACAAGGGTCAGAACCTCTGACAGCTGACCTAGGAAACCCAGGGGACAGGAAAACGCCACACAAACAACACAGAAAACCGGCGCACGCACCTCAACAAGCCCTAACACTATTCTCATCACAACAAGGTATGTTTAAACTGTTTACTTGACATCATATCACAGGGATTAGAGAAAGTTCATATCACATTTAGCACATTCTATTAAGAAACCGTGAACTTCCAGATGTTCAAGCTGGTTTTAGAAAAGGCAGAGGAACCAGAGATCAAATTGCTAACATCTGCTGGATCATCAAAAAAGCAAGAGAGTTCCAGAAAAACATCTATTTCCGCTTTATTGACTATGCCAAAGCCTTTGACTGTGTGGATCACAATAAACTGTGGAAAATTCTGAGAGATGGGAATACCAGACCACCTGACCTGCCTCTTAAGAAACCTGTATGCAGGTCAGGAAGCAACAGGTAGAACTGGACATGGAACAACAGACTGGTTCCAAATAGGAAAAGGAGTACGTCAAGGCTGTACACTGTCACCGTGCTTATTTAACTTATATGCAGACTACATCATGAGAAATGCTGGGCTGGAAGAAACACAAGCTGGAATCAAGATTGCCCGGAGAAATATCAATAACCTCAGATATGCAGATGACATCACCTTTATGGCAGAAAGTGAAGAAGAACTAAAGAGCCTCTTGATGAAAGTAAAAGAGGCGAGTGAAAAAGTTGGCTTAAAGCTCAACATTCAGAAAACTAAGATCATGGCATCTGGTCCCATCACTTCATGGGAAATAGATGGGGAAACAGTGGAAACAGTGTCAGACTTTTATTTTGGGGGGCTCCAAAATCACTGCAGATGGTGACTGCAGCCATGAAATTAAAAGACACTTACTCCTTGGAAGGAAAGTTATGACCAGCCTAGACAGCACATTAAAAAGCAGAGACATTACTTTGCCAACAAAGGTCCGTATAGTCAAGGCTGTGGTTTTTCCAGTGGTCATGTATGGATGTGAGAGTTGGACTACAAAGAAAGCTGAGCACCAAAGAATTGATGCTTTTGAACTGTGGTATTGGAGAAGACTCTTGAGAGCCCCTTGGACTGCAAGGAGATCCAACCGGTCCACCCTAAAGGAGATCAGTCCTGGGTGTTCACTGAAAGGACTGATGTTGAAGCTGAAAGTCCAATACTTTGGCCACTTCATGCGAATAGTTGACTTATTGGAAAACACCCTGATGCTGGGAAGGATTGGGGGCAGGAGGAGAAGGGGACAACAGAGGATGCAATGGCTGGATGGCATCACTGACTCGATGGACATGAGTTTGGGTAAACTCTGGGAGTTGGTGATGGACAGGCAGGCCTGGGGTGCTGTGATTCATGGGGTCACAAAGAGTTGGACATGACTGAGTGACTGGACTGAACCGATTAAGAAAGCAGGGAATAGTGGTTCAGTGGTGAAGACTGCAATTCCAATGCAGGGGACCCAGGTTCAGTCTCTGTTTCAGGAACTAAAATCCCATAAGCTACGTAGTGTGGCAATTTTTTTTTTTTTTTAAGAAAGTAGGCAAATCCCTGCTAAATCACATTTAGGATTCCCATCCGAAATGTGAGATTTTTCTGCTTAATGGGCAAAAATCCAAAATTAAATTATCCAGAAAACTCTGCTGTTCAGAGCTTGTATCCCCTTGTCCCAATGGCCGACCACTGTACGATACATGACTCAAAGTAACTTACACAAATCTGTACTGGGCTAATTGTCTGAGCTAAAGTACTGACACGTAGAGCATCCATCGCTGCTGTGTACCTTCCAGAGCCCAGCGTGCATGCGGGCATGCAGCTGGACAGGTATGTGCTGAGAGCAGGTGTTCTACAATAAGAGCTAACATCAACGGACTCCTTGAGTAATACTTGTTTATAAGGAAAAGGGTGCGGAGGACCTGGCTTTTAGCTAGTAATGGCCCTTACTTACTGGCTGATGGAAGAGAAGTCACTGACTCTTGGTACACCACTGACTTCTTTATTTGCACAAATAAGACAATGGTTTACCTCTCAATTTGGCGGATTTTAAACTAATACTATAAAATCCTTTAGTAGTTTATATTATTACACATATACACATAATTTAAACAAGTAACATGTTTTAATTCTCTGAAAACTTTTCCAACAGAACACCTTACAAAGAAATAGAAACTTACTTATAAAAGCAAATGAAAATGTAAAAGTTATTCACACTTGTTCCTCTATAAAAGTAACTGATAGTATAAGGTTGCCTCACTTTCAAACTAATAAAATTAAGACGAAATTAATTTCTCTGAGTGAATTCCCAGTGTGTGAACCTAATTTCAGTGGAGGTAAGAGCTGCTTTTATGATCTTAAGTGAACTTCCCTTACTTTCAACCTTTTCTTGAAGGAGGTAGCAACGCAGCAGCAATGAAGCAAATCAAATATACACATTGCTGCAAATGTTCTGCCCCGAGCTCAGTTGTCAAACTCTGACCTCGTTCTTCCTGATGCAAGAGCAAACTAAAGCCCTGTTACAAAAGGAATGTGACCAACCCCACTCATTCATATTTTCTTTTTGGCATCATTCAGTTGCTAAGTTATGTCTGACTCTTTGCCATCCCATGGACTGTAGCACGCTGTCCTTCACTATTTCCTGGAGTTTGCTCAAATTCATGTTCACTGAGTCAGTGATGCTATCGATCCATCATCTCACCCTCTGCCTCCCCCTTCTTTTACTTTAAATCTTTCCCAGCATCAGGGTCTTTTCCAATGAGTTTGCTCTTTACATCAGGTAGCCAAAGTAATGGAGTTTCAGCTTCACTCCTTCCAATATTCAGGACTGATTTCCTTCAGGCTTGAATGGTTTGATCTCCATGCAATCCAAAGGACTCTCAAGAGTCTTGGCAAACACCACAGTTTGAAAACATCAATTCTTCAATGAAGAAAGCTCAGCTTTCTTTATAGTCCAACTTTCATATCCATACATGACTGCTGGAAAAACCATAGCTTTGACTATACAGACTTCTTTGGCAGTGTCTCTGCTTTTTAATACACCGTCTAGGCTTGTAATACCTTTCCTTCAAAGGAACAAGCATTTTTTAATTTCATGGCTGCAGTCACCATCTGCAGTGATTTGGGAGCCCAAGAAAATAAAAACTACCGCTGTTTCCATTGTTTCCCCATTTATTTGTCAGGACATGACAGGACCGGATGCCATGATCTTAGATTTTTAAGTGTTGAGTTTTAAACCAGCTTTTTCACTCTCCTCTTTCACTTTCATCAAGAGGCTCTTTAATTCCTCTAGCTTTCTGCCATAAGGGTGGTGTCATCTACACATCTGAGGTTATTGATCTTTCTCCCAGAAATCTTGATTCCAGCTTGTGCTTCATCCAGCATGGCATTTTGCATGATGTACTCTGCATATAAGTTAAATAAGCAGGGTGACAATTACAGCCTTGACATACTCCTTGCCAAATTTGGAACCAGTCTGCTGTTCCATGTCCGGTTCTAACTGTTGCTTCTTCATCTGCATACAGGTTTCCTAGGAGGCAGGTAAGGTGGTCTGGTATTTCCATCTCTGTAAGAATTTTCAACAGTTTTTTGTGATCCATACCATCAAATGTTTTAGCATAGTCAATGAAGCAGATGTTTTTTCTGGAATTCTCTTGCTTTTTCTATGACCCAACAAATGTTAGCAATTAGATCTCTGGTTCCTCTGCCTTTTCTAAATCCAGCTTGAACATCTGGAAGTTCTTGGTTCATGTACTGTTGAAGCTTAGCTTGGAGAATTTTGAGCATTACTTTGCTAGCATGTAAGATGAGTGCAATTGTGCAGTAGTCTTAACATCCTTTGGCATTACCTTTCTCTGGGGCTTCCCTTGAGGCTCAGCTGGTAAAGAATCCACCTGCAATGTGGGAGACCTGGTTTTGATCCCTGGGATGGGAAGATACACTGGAGAAGGGAAAGGTATTCTGGCCTGGAGAATTCCATAGACTGTATAGTCTATGGGGTCACAAAGAGTCAGATACGACTGAGCAACTTTCATTCACTTCTTTGGGACTGGAATGAAAACTGACCTTTTCCAGTCCTGTGGCCACTGCTGAGTTTTCCAAATTTGCTGGCATATTGAGTGCAGCACTTTCACAGCACCATCTTTTAGGATTTGAAATAGCTCAGCTGGAATTCCATCACCTCCCCTACATTTGTTTGTAGTGATGTTTCCTAAGGCCCACTTGACTTCGCACTCCAGGATATCTGGCTCTAGGTGAGTGATCACAGCATCGTGGTTATCTGGGTCATGAAGATCTTTTTTGTATAGTTCTTCTGTGTATTCTTGCCACCTTTTCTTAATACCTTCTGCTTCTGTTTGGTCCATACCATTTCTGTCCTTTATTGTGCCCATCTTTGCATGAAATGTTCCCTTGGTATCTCTAATTTTCTTAAAGAGATCTCTAGTCTTTCCCATTCTATTGCTTTCCTTTATTTCTTTGCATTGATCGCTTAGGAACACTTCATCTGTCCTCTCTGTGCTTTGGAGCTCTGCATTCAGATTAATATATTTTTCCTATTCTCCTTTGCCTTTCACTTCTTTTCTTTTCTCAGCTACGTGTAAGGCCTACTCAGACAATCATTTTGCCTTTTTGCATTTCCTTTTCTTGGGGATGGTTTGATCACTACCTCGTGTACAATGTTACAAACCTCTGTCCATAGTTCTTCAGGCACTCTGTCTATCAGATCTAATCCCTTGAATCCACTTGTTAATTGTAAAGGATTTGATTTAGGTCATACCTGAATGGCCTAGTGGTTTTCCCTACTTTCTTCAATTTAAGCCTGAATTTTTGCAATAAGGAGCTCATGATCTGAGCCACAGTCAGCTTCCAGTCTTGTTTTTGCTGACTGTATAGAGCTTCTCCATCTTTGGCTGCAAAGAATAAAATCAATCTGATTTTGGTATTGACCATCCTGTGATGTCCATGTGTAGAGTTGTATCTTCCGTTGTTGGAAGAGGATGTTTGCTCTGACCAGTGCATTCTCTTGGCAAAACTCTGTTAGCCTTTGCCTTGCTTCATTTTGTACTCCAAGGCCAAACTTGTCTGTTATTCCAGGAATCTCCTGACTTCCTACTTTTGCATGCCAATCCCCTATGATAAAAAGGACATCTTTTTTTTTGGTGTTAGTTCTAGAAGGTCTTGTAGGTCTTCATAGAACTGTTCAACTTCAGCTTCTTCGGCATTAGTGGTTGGGGCATAGACTTGGATTACTGTGATACTGAATGATGTGCCTTGGGAACTGAACAGAGAGCATTCTGTCATTTTTGAGATTGCACCCAAGTACTGCATTTTGGATTCTTTTGACTATGAGGGCTACTCCATTTCGTCTAAGGGATTCTTGCCCCTAGCAGTAGATACAATGGTTATCTGAATGAAATTCGTCCATTCCCGTCTATTTCAGTTCACTGATTCCTAAAATGTTGATGTTCACTCTTGCCATCTCCTGTTTGACCACTCCCAATTTACCTTGATTCATGGACCTAACATTCCAGGTTCCTATGCAATACTGTTCTTTACAGCATCAGACTTTACTTCCATCACCAGGCACATCCACAACTGGGTGTTGTTTTTGCTTTGGCTCAGCCTCTTCATTCTTTCTGAATCTATTTCTCCACTCTTCTCCAGTAGCATATTGGGCACCTACTGACCAGGGGAGTTCATATTTTCGTGTCGTATCTTTTTGCCTTTTCATTTTGTTCTTGGAGTTCTCAAGGCAAGAATACTGAAGTGGTTTGCCATTCCCTTTTCCAGTGGACCACATTTAGTCAGAACTCTCCACCATGACCCATCTTTCTTGGGTGGCCCAATACAGCATAGCTCATAGTTTCACTGAGTTAGACAAGGCTGTGATCCATGTGATCAGTTTGGTTAGCTTTCTGATTGTGGTTTTCATTCTGTCTGTCCTCTGATGGATAAGGATAAGAGTCTTGTGGAGGCTTCCTAATGGGAGGGACTGGCTGTGGGGGAATCTTGGTCTTGCTCTGATGGGCGGGGCCAGGCTCAGTAAATGTTAATCCAATTTCTGTTGATGGGTGGGGCTGTGTCTCTCCCTGTAGTTTGTCCTGAGGCCAAACTATGGTAGGGATAATGGCAACCTCCTTCAAAAGGACTTATGCTAGCATGCCAGAACTCCAAGGACTGTTGTATTCAGTGCCCCCTGACCCTGCAGCAGGCCACTGTCCACCCACACCTCTGCCAAAGCATCCTGGACACCCACAGGCAAGTCTGGCTCAGCCTCTTGTGGGGTCGCTGCTCCCTTCTCCTGGGTCCTCGTGTGCACAAGGGTTTGTGCCCTCCAAGTGTCTGCTTCCCCAGTTTGTGGAAGTTCTGTAATCAAATCCCACTGGCCTTCAAAGTCAAATTCCCTGGGGGCTCTCAGTCCCTTTGCAGGATCCCCAGGTTGGGAAATCTGTTGTGCGCCCTAGAACTTTGGCAACAGTGCGAGAACTTCTTTGGTATAATTGTTCTTCAGTTTGTGGGTCGTCTGCCCAGTGGCTCTGTGGTGGGGCTAATGGCGACCTCCTCCAAGAGGACTTATGTCACAAGCTGCACTGACCAGGTCTGCTGCAGCCAGAGCCCCTGTCCCTGTGGAAGGCTTGCTGATCTGTGTGAACACTCAAAGGCAGGACTGGCTCAGTCTCTCGGGGCTCACAAGGTTTTATTTGAGCCCTCTGAGTATCTCTGGCGGGTATGCGGTTTCATTCTAAACGTGATTTTGCCCCTCCTACCATCTTGTTGGGGCTTCTCCTTTGCCCTCGGACATAGGGTATTTTTTTTTTTTTTGGTGGGATCCAACATTCTCCTGTCAATGGCTGTTCAGCAGCTATTGGCAATTTTGGAGTTCTCACAGGAGATGAGCGCACATCTTTCTACTCTGCTATCTTGAGGGTATCTGAGCCACTAGGGAAGCCCCCAATGAAGCAGAAATAGATGATTTTCTGGAATTCCTTTGCTTTCTCCGTATTCCAAGGAATGTTGGCAATTTCTGGTTCCTCTGCCTTTTCTAAACCCAGCTTGTATATCTGGAAGCTCTCAGTTCACATATTGATGAGGCCTAGCTTAAAGGATTTTGATCATAGCCTTACTAGCATGCAAAATGAGAGCAACTGTACAGTACTTGAAACATTATTTGGCATTGCCCTTCTTTGGGACTGGAATGAAAGCTGACCTTTTCCAGTCCTGTGACCACTGCTGTTTTCCAAATTTGCTGCTATATTGAGTGTAGCACTTTAACAGCAGGCTCTTTCAGGATTTTATTAGCTCAGCTGGAATTTAATCACCTCCTCTAGCTTTGTTTGGAATTTAATCACCTCCAATAGCTTTGTTTGCAGTAATGCTCCCTAAGATCCACTTGACTTCATTTGTCTGGCTCTAGGTAAGTGACCACACTATCATGGTTATCTGGGTCATAATACCTTTCTTGTATCAGTCTTCTGTGTATTCTTGCCACCTCTTCTTAAGCTCTTCTACTTCTGTTAGGTCCTTAGTGTTACTGTCCTTTATCATGCCCATCCTTGACTAACACGTTCCCTCTACAGCTTCAACTTTCTTGAAGAGACCTCTAGTTTTTTCCATTTTCCATTGTTTTCCTCGATTTCTTTGCACTGTTCATTTAAGAAAGCTTTCTTACCTCTCCTTGATATTCCCTGGAACTCTGCATTCAGTTGGGTGTATCCTTCCCTCTTTCTTCTCCTCAGCTACTTGTAAGGCCTCCTCAGACAACTGCTTTGCTTTCTTGCATTTCTTTTTCTGGGGGTGGTTTTGGTCATTGCCTCATGTACTATATTATGATGTTCCATCCATAGTTCTTCAGGCACTCTGTCTACCAGATTTAATGCCTTGAATCAATTCGTCACTTCCAGTGCATAATCACAAGTGATTTGATTTAAGTCATACCTGAATAGCCTAGTGGTTTCCCACTTTCTTCAATTTAAGCCTGAATTTTGCAATAAGGAGCTAATGATATGAGCCACAGTCAGCTTCAGGTCTTATTTTTGCTGACCATATAAAGCTTCTCCATCTTTGGCCGCAAAGAATATAACCTATCTGATTCTGTAATTGACCATTTGGTGATGTCCATGTGTAGAGTCGTCTCTTGTGTTGTTGGAAAAAGGTGTTTGCTATGACCAGCGGCTTCTCTCTAAGCCTCAATAAGAAGCACACACAAGGAGGAATAGGAGGTGGGCAGGGGAGAGTAAAGGACAGGAACACAAAACCAAGACAATAGGAGGTAACTAAAGGGATCCACGCACTGTGGGGGGCTGAAACTTAATAATTTGAGGCCCTTCTTTAACACACACACAATTATAAACTAAAGACCACTGAGGCCCTTCCCAGTGCCTTGGAAGGGACCCGTGAAAGTGGGGACCCTGAAGTCTGAACTTGATTAGCTTTACAGTAAAAAATGCCCCATGAACGCCACTGATTCAGGCTTGGGGAGTAGGCAGAACCTCAGAACAGTAACAACTGAAGGTAACCTCAGGCATCACCTACTTTGGTCTTCTCATTTCTTAGGTGAGAAATCCATCAGCCAGAAGTGATTAGGTATTTCTGTGTCTGGAAGGCTGAGTGGTTAGAAGTTACACAAAGAAACTGGGAGGTAAGGTGGTCAGAAAGCAGTACGTGTGGCGATGAGCAGTGGGACACAACAAAAGAGTTCTCACTGTTTTCCATGAACACAACACACTAAGGAAGGCACTGCTAGAATTCTGAGAGTGAGGAATGGCTAGGTTGGGAGAAAGCCACTCCAGTGAGCTGAGAGATGGCAGATGCTGGGGAAATCAATACACACAGAATGTGTGAAGCTGTGGTGGGGCAGGGGGTAGCTCCCAACAGCAAGGTCCAAACAAGCGCAGGTCAAAGAGCACATGATGCTGGGAAGCCATGGTTCAGAAACAACAGCGACAGAGCACAAAGCACAAGGATCACACTAGACACCGAGGACTCACAGAGCATAACACGTTTGGGAGGTGAGAGGTGAGGAGCCTGATGCTGCAGACCTGCCCCCCATTCTCTGAATTATCCCAAGAGCTCAAGTCAAAAATGTGGAAGTCACTTGAAATACCACCTCACTTTTCCCCGCATCAAACTCACTTCCAAGTTCTCCCCACTACCATTTCCAAATTTTCAGTCCTAAAACTTCTCTTCCCTAAACGCCTGCAAATGCCATCTTATCCCACGTAGTCATCCCAGACCACCAGTGCGCCTGCCGGATGACCCCTTTAATACCAAGGTCTGATCACTGATTTGATCACATCTGTTGTCGTTTCCTAGTTCTCCCAAAGGGGCTTCCCTGGTGGCTTAGTGGTCAAGAATCCGCCTGCAACGCAGGAGACTCAAGAGACATGGGTTTGATCCCTGGGTTGGGAAGATGCCCTGGAGGAGAAAATGGCAAACCACTCCAGTCTTCTTGCTGGAAAAATCCCATGGATAGAGGAGCCTGGCTGCCGGGAACATCCCATGGACAGAGTAACCCAGCAGGCTATAGTCCATAAGGTCGCAGAGTCAGACAGGACTGAGTGAGCACAATTCTCTCAAGCTTCCTGCCAACCCCAACTCTAAGCAACCTACATTTTCCAGAATATGACCGACAGTCTCAAACCTGCATGGGGTAAGCACCGTTTCTGCTGCAGTAATGAATGGCCTCTTGCCCGCAGGACCTCTCAACTCCTACTTATTAGAAGCTCAGCTGGACTACCCCCTCCAGTACAGAGACTTCTGTCCCCTCCTTGGCTCTCTAGGACAAACCATGCTCTCAGCCACCTACGCGTCATCCCGCCGGCCTTCCTTCCCCCGAGAGCACGGTGCTTGCTGGGTGCTGGAGCCCCGGCTCAGGACTGAAGGGTGACTGGGGGGAGGCGCCCAAGTTCGGAGACGCACGTGCAGAGGTCAGAGGACGCCTCGTCGAGAGACGGCGGACAGAGTCACCGGGGACCCGGAACCGCACGCCTCTTTCCTGAGAGGAGTCGGGCCAGGATGGCGCCGGGGGGGAACAGGCAGGGCGCACAGCTGTGGGGTCGAGCGGTCACAGAGACGCGGCTCAGGGACCGCGACGGCATCGAATCGCGAGCGCACCCTCAGCGCCGAGGCGAGGGCCCCGCAAGCCCAGCCCTACCTAGAGATGCGTCAGGACACCGCAGACGCGCCCGCGCCGCCCTCAGCTCTCAGCAGCGGAGCGCACTTCCGCTTCCCGTCGCGAGACCGCCCCGCCCGCGCGGGGGCGGGGCCTGCGCGGCCGGCCGGGAGGCGCCGGGAGCGCCACGCGCAGGCGCCTGAGAGCGCTTGGCGGCGCCGGCTCCGCGCCCGTTGCCTCGGAAACCGCGCTGTGCTTCCGAGGTCGGGGTCACGACTAGCTCGGCTTCCGCTGGCGTACCCGTTGGTACTGTGGGCGGCGCGGCTGTGGTGCGCTAGGTCTGGGTCCTACGCCGCAGTTTGGCATGAGAGCGCTGAGAGGATGGGGTGAGCTACCGGGAGACGGCAGGCTGGACCTGAGCCCCGGGCCCGGAGGAGCAGGCGGCGGGGGTTCCTGAACGGGTGGACTTTCAGGCTTGGCGCTCTGTTCACCGTGCCATCTGTCCGATTGGGAGGAGGCCGGCGCTTCCCAGCGAGGGCAGAGCAAGGGCACTGGAGCACAGCAAGCCCTAGATAGAGAGGAGCCACGTTAACATGGCTGTGACGGCGACGGCCCCCAAACGATTCTGGAGCCTACGGTTCTTCGTAGGCAGACCTGCGGTCTGGAATAGGGCGAGAGCCGCCAGGGCAGGGGGAGGAAGCAAGGATGCGTCTCACGTTAAGGAATTTGGACTCTGGAAGCCATGTTGTTGTTTAGTCCTACTCTGTGACCCCATGAACTGCAGCAGGCCCGGCTTCCGTGTCCTTCACCGTGTCCTGGGAGTTTGCTCACACTCATGGCCATTGAGTCAGTGATGCCATCCAACCATCTCACCCTCTGTCTGCCCCTTCTCCTCTTGCCCGCAGTCTCTTCCAGCATCAGGGTCTTTTCCAGTGAGATGGCTCTTCCGGAGCCGGTGGCCAGAGAGCTTCAGCTTCAGCATCAGTCCGTAAAGAAGGCTGAGGGCTGAAGAACTGATGCTTTTGAATTGCGGTGCTGGAAAAGACTCTTGAGAGCCCTTTGGACTGCATGAAAGTCAAACCAGTCAATCCTAAAGGAAATCAACCCGGAATATTCACTGTAAGGAAGCCGCCATCTCGACCTTGTTTTGGCAGCTGCTTTGAGGCCAGAAAGGTTCATGTTAAGGACATGCTCCCCTGGGCTGGGAGATAAGCAGCCTTCAGATTATACACGATTCCCATTCCTCTAGTCGCAACGCCAGTCTTTTATTTACAATCAAGAGAACATTTTGGTAGCCAAGTGTGATGACAGAATAACTTTGAAACCAATCTAATTTATTTTTAAATACTTGACAAACTTCAATTAATAATATCAAGTTATTTAAGATGCATCTCAAAACCTATCTTTACACATGACATATCTCAGGAGGGCTGCTGCAAGCCCCAGAGAGCTTACTTTCCATCTGGGAAGTAAGATGGTCAGATATTGTTCCTGCAGAGTCTCTTGCAGATCAAGCAGTCAAAAAAACATTAACAAATTGATGGGACTTCCCTCGTGATCCAGCGGTTCGCCCTCTGCTTCTACTGCAGGGGGCACAGGTTGGATCTTGGTCAGAGAACCAAAATCCCAAATGCTCTGGCATGGCCAAAAAAATTACCAAATTGAAGTAACACCATATATATGTATTAAACAATTTAGGAAGGGCTCTCCATTCTGTCTATAAGACTTTCATTTCTTGTTGATATTTTTTTCTAAAACAGTGCTCAGCACCTAATACTGGTTGGGTGCCACAGGGTCAGACACAGTATGTGAAATGGTCTCTACTCATGAGTGCATGTGTAGCTGGGGAGACAAACACTTCAAATATCAGGGAACAAGTGAAACAGAGTGGGTTTTATAGCACGTGGATGAAGAAGGCAGCAAGGAAACAATGTGAGAGTTGAACCTGGAAGGGAGGGTAGGATCTGAGGCTGGATGAGAAGAGGAAGGACTTACAGGCAGAAAGAGCAAACCTAGGAAAGAGATGGAGGTAGGGATTCAGGTGTTGTGAGGGAGCAGCCAGGCACCCCAGACTTTAGGAGCGGGAAACACAGTGCAGACATGGGGCCAGAGTATGGAGTCCGAGGCAGCAAGCCGACCGAGGCTCCCTCTCATTGCCCCTTGTCAGTCCTTCACTTAGCAGCACTTGGTTCTACCCCACAGAGCTTCAAATAAACACCGCTGCCTCCCTCCTAATACAGATGATCAAGGGTCAACAGACATTTGAGAAAGACTGGAAGGAAAAAGAGGAAAAAACAAATTTGAAAGAGGAAAAAATATTGAAAACTTTATTATCTGCAGCTTTTGGAGATAATATATCAGTGAAAGAAAAAGAAAAGGTATATCAAAGAGCATTCAGAAAATAAGAGCTCTTGAGAATTTTTTTAAAAAGCAATAATTTAAATGTTAAAAATTGATTAAAGAGAAGATAAATTTGATGATGACTCTTGGATAATAGAACAAAAAGAAAAAGAGATAGAGAAAGAGGAAAACATAAGAAAGAGACCCAGCAATGCCCAGCACAACAAACCTATGAAGATTCACAGGATGGCACATCACTAAATGTCAGGACACCAGGGACAAAGGACCTTAAAGAATTTCCTTAAGGAAAAACAGGGTACATTTAAGGATTGGAAACCAGGATGGCATGGAAAGTCTCAATAGAATTCCAGGAAACTGAAATTCAGTGGAGCACTAAGTTTCAAAATTCTGAAGAAAATAAAACATGGAATTCTATTCAAAATAAAAATATTAGTTATAAGTGTGGGGGGTAAAGATTTTTTCAGGTATACAGTTCAAAAATATTATCTACCAAATACTTTATCTCAGATACCTGCTGGAGGATACTCTCCAAAATTTACGAGGCCAAGAAAAAGGAATATTTAGGATACAAACAGTAGGGAATCCAAGTGAAGAGAGGTGGGAAACCTCAGGACAAAATCGAGACACACATCTCCAGGAAAAGTCAGTCCATAGAATGTCTGGGGTGTTTGAGTATTTTAAGAGGAGATCTGCAGAGTTTGGTGACAATATGTAATAGATACATAGAAAAGTCAATAAGCAAATTAGGCAATTGTTGAATCCAGTAAAGACATTGTACGAAGAAGAAAATGTAATCATAGCATATGCCTCAGCTGTGAATAATGATTCCATAATTTTAATGAGGTAAGTAATGGTGATTGCAGCCATGAAATTAAAAGACGTTTACTCCTTGGAAGGAACGTTATAACCAACCTAGACAGAATATTAAAAAGCAGAGACATTACTTTGTCAACAAAGATCCGTCTAGTCAAGGCTATGGTTTTTCCAGTGGTCATCTATGGATGTGAGAGTTGGACTATAAAGAAAGCTGAGTGCCAAAGAATTGATGCTTTTGAACTGTGGTATTGGAGAGGACTCTTGAGAGTCCCTTGGACTGCAAGGAGATCCAACCAGTCCATCCTAAAGGAGATCAGCCCTGGGTGTTCATTGGTAGGACTGATTTTGAAGCTGAAACTCCAATACTTTGGCCACCTGATGTGAAGAGCTGACTCATTGGAAAACACCCTGATGCTGGGAAGGATCGAGGGCAGGAGGAGAAGGGGACGGCAGAGGATGAGATGGCTGGATGGCATCACTGACTCGATGAACCCGAATTTGGGTAAACTCCGGGAGTTGGTGACGGACAGGAAGGCCTGGCGTGCTGCAGTTCATGGGGTCGCAAAGAGTCAGACATGACTGAGCAACTGAACTGAACTGAATGAAAAGGGTGCTATAAGTTTTTGAAAAAATGAGAGGTGATCGTCTGTGGGTTCATAACTGTGTGTGTCTGGGAAATCCTGTGGAAGCGTTAAACCTTCAGTCTCTAGAGTTGGAAGTTTATAGACAATGTGCACAACTGAAAAAGATACAGTATTAGAAAGTTTCTTTTAAAGAAATATGAGTAAATTTCAAACAAAATAGCTATGAGGTAAACAGGAAGGAGAAAATTGAGAGTGGGAATGCATGGTGTGGGAAATTCCTGTGTTTTTACTGTAACCCTAGAAGTGCTATTTGAATTTTAAAATCTGTAGGCATATTACATTGATAAAAGGAAAATATATTACGTTTTAAAAAGTAAGTTGCATGTACAGTGATAGTAAGTTGCACAATTATTACTCAAATCTGTTTAAATTCTAACAGTTTCTTAAAATTTTTTAAGACTACAATACATTACAGTGAAGGGGAGGAGAAGCCAAAGATTACTTCCAAGTCTCTTTCCTGGGATATTAAAAGAAGAATTGTACATAGAAATCAGTGTAAAAGGAGCACAAACATTTACATGTGACTATTCGCATCCTTTTCCCCGCCTTCTGCATCATACCACCTATAAACACTTTCCTGTGCCCTATTGTACACATCAGATTTATCAGTTTGGGGAGAGTCTAAAAACAGAGGATGAAGGATTTACATAAAAGAGAAAAACGGGAAAAAGGAAGAAAAAAACTGGAGGTTGAAAGTAGGGAGAAGTTAAAGAAGAGTAAAATGTTTCCAAAAATTGGGGCAAGAGAAAAGACCACGATTATGAAAACAATTCTACATGGGTGATAGACGTTAAATATAGAATTGCTTTACCGCTGAAAAAGAGTGTCACTTCCTCTCCCGGCTCTCCTCACGTCTGTTTATGACTGCTTGGATCCCTAAAGGCTTCATGCGGTCACGAGAGAGAGCTCCTCCGTGTTGGAAGCCAGCAAGGCAGGAAAGGTGGAGCCGACAGATGGGCGGTACCCTGGGCCTTGACGATGTGGGGGAGCCAGACATTAGCTCAGACCACTCGACCTCCTTATCCTATGAGATGAAGTCTTTTCCTTACAGTTAAGAATGTTGAATTCGAGTTTTCTGTTACCTACAGCCCAAAGTACTGTAACTGTTCCAGCTTCTGTCCATGAAGGAATAATTCCTACAGAACTGTTCCTTCTACTCTAAGCAACTAGAAAACTAGATAAAAATACATGAAATTACTATTTTCAGACATTAGGCAATAGGAAGTGAAGGATGAAGATTCTTGAAGACATCTTTGATAAGATCAGTTAAACTGATAAACCTTTAGCTAAATTGATCATGATAGAAAGGAGACATGGGTTACCCATACTAAGGATGGAAGATGGTATCACAGATTTACTAACATTGAAGAGATTAAAAGGAAGCTATTTAGATGAGATAAAATTCCTTGAACCAAATGAATTACCAAACCTGACAAAAGAACAAATAGAAAATCTGGGTAACTTTATATCTCTAAACCCTATATTTATTAAGTTGAATTTGTAAGTAAAAATATTCCAACAAAGAAAATTCCAGACCCTGGTGGTCTCAACTGGTGAATTCTATTCAAACATTGAAGACATTAATCCTACACAAACTTTCTGAAAATTAAAGACCAGGGAGCATTTCTCTCCTTGTACCATTCATCTAGTGGCAGAAAGCAGGTCTGATTTCACTCTGGACCTCCAGCCCCTTGAGTGGTGAGTGGGTGAGTGAATAAATGACTGAATTGGCCTTCTCATTGCCATGTGCTTTGGGTCTGAGAGTAGCCCCAGCTGTAAACTGTGATTGAGATAAGCTGGTTAGTGGTTGCCCTTGTGCCTTGACTGTCTCTGGTTCAGTGGTGACCTATGACTTTGTTTAAGCCCATGAGAAATGCAGGTGGTGGTAGTGGGTCATTCCCTAACGTACCCAAGCTGTTATTTGACCTGAAAACAGCTACATTTCTTGCTTCAATTATCCTACCTATGTTAATAGGAACAGTTCCAACTACCATAAGCACAAGTTCTAGTTTATGATTGTTCCTCAAGTATTGAGACTCACCAACCATGCCCCTATGTACCTGGCAACACCTCCAGGCATCCCTTTTGAGAGCAGTTTACTATCATTAGTGATGATTATTGAGAAACAGCCCTGGGCCCCAGTCTATTTTCCTACGACAAAATAGAATTTTGAAAACAGATCTCGATGGTGAGCCAGTGCTGTCCCCACTCCGCGTTTCCTGTGAGGTGGGGGGAGGGGAGGGAGCAAGAATTAAAATGGCAAGAAGGAAGGAAACTGTTGAAAAGCTCGAAAGTATGTCTTACATTTGGAGATTAGGAAATGTACTGATGTGAAGGTGAAAGAACATTTGCCTAAATTTGTCCCCCTTTTTTCTCCAATACTTAGGCTGTTTATTGGGGTCCCTTTCTCTCCAGCCCATTTACTGGAGTAGGGCTTTCCAAAGCCGTTTCCTAGCAGCAGAGTGCAGAAGGCCCATTCGCAGTACAATGGACGGGAAAGGAAAGAAAGAGGTCCGTTTGTTTAAACTGCCTCTGTCTTCATTCACAGTCTGATGTCCCTCTGCGTTGTGACACCCACAATGGCACTAAGGGAATCATTGTGACCGAAAACAAACCGGAACAGAATGCGAGATGCTAAAATAAAAGAGTCACACAGCAATATCGCTAAAAGGGATCTAAGTCACACATCTGAGATGTATGTTCGCTTTTGGCTATGTGGCCTATTGGCCGGTGTTTACAATAACTATTAGAGTTTAATAAACAAAAAGGTAAACCGGAACTTGTACATTTTTAAGTTGCTTCCACAGAGAGGATGAATATGCTGAAGGCTGTTTAATAGTCATTGGTCTTTGTTTGCACAACATTCGTGAGCCACCCTCGCAAGTTGTGTTTATATTTTCTCTAATACTCGTGCCCTGGCGGTGCCCATGTGGCCCAGCAGCGTCTCCCGCACAGTCTTCCCCGCCAGCTCCCACCCCCCACCGCCACCCCCAGCCCAGACCGACATCAGACGATGCAGGAACCCACGCCCAGTTCAGCAGGCAACAGGTGGAAGGTTGAATAGCTTCACACGTTTTTCGGGAGGGGGTGGGGAGAAAGGGGAGAAAAAGGAGGGCGGGAGAGCGGGCTTTTGGGAGCCGATTTAAGGATTAGATCAGATGTTATTGCTGGTGAAAAATTAAACAGCCCGGTGCTCTGGGGAGTGCAGATTAATATATTTAGTGACTGTGCGCACAAAGGCCGCTCATTGTGGCCACGTCTGAATGCCTGTGAATAGGATGGAACATATGCGGCCTGTCACCGCAGGTGCCCACATCTGTTCCTCTGCGGGCAGATGCTCGCAGAAAGGAGGTGGGAGGCCGGGCAGGACGGCGCAGCCGCGCGGAGCCGCTCGGGTCCGCCGGGGACAAGCGGGCGGGGCGGAGTCCGGGCGGTTCCGGCCCAGCCTGCGCCCCGCCCCGCTGGCCGGTGATTGACGGCGGCCGGGACCGGCGACAGGTGCCCGCGACCTCCAGGCGGGGCGTGTCCCGGAGCGAGACCTCGGGCGGGCCCGGGTCGCTCTCGCCGCCCTTCCTTTCCCACCCGCATTGTCTGACACGGCCTCGGGCCGGCGACTCCCAGGTGGGGCCGCGCCTCGGTGCAGGTGACCGCGTGCGCCCCCGTGCCGCACGCCCAGCGACCAGGTCTGGCCCGTCGACCTCGCCCTCCCAGTCCGCGCGCATGCCCCTGCGGCGGGTGCCCGGCCCGCCGCCGCCACCCACTCCAAGCCGCCCTCTGGAGCGCCCACCGGCGCCGCACTCCCTCCAGGCAGCCCTCCGGAGCGCCTGCCCCGCGCGTTCAGTCGGGGGCCGCTCGGGCGGGAGCGCGGAGCAGCTGTGCGGTCATCTGATCCGGACAAAGGCGCCCGGAGCCGCGCCAGGTAAACAGCGCTTTGTCATGGAGATGAGCGCGGACCGCCGGGCAGATGATCCCGGGGTCGGAGGAGCGGCCTCCGCGCCGCCAGCTGAGCCACGCGACCGCCTTTCTCATGCAAACCAGCGCATGCCTCCGCAACCCCGGCCTGCGCTGCGCCCCTGGGCATGGGGGTCCCCGCTCCGGACCACGTGGCCGGGCCGTCCTTCCACACTCGCCGCGGGTGGAAGGGCGGGCGGAGGGGAGGCCTCAAGTCCACTGGGTTTTCCCTGGGCTCTGTCCTCCGGTTCTCGTGGCCCCTGCCCCGCGCCAACCTGCTGACCACAAGTCGTGGTCCTGGGTGTCTGCGGGCTGCCCCTCCTCCGAGGGAAATGCTCCTGCGAGGGCAGGGGAGGCCGAGCTGCGGGGCCTCCCTGGGTGTGCCGCGTACATTTTTATCCTCAGCGAGAGGGAAGCCCGGGAGCCTAAGTATAAACTAGATCGGCCCCTCTTTCCCGCCGTGGACCAATGGACCGCTCGGGTTACCGTGTATCTTCTGAAGAGTGATCCAGACGCAACGGAGTGATCAGGTGCGAACTCCGTGCTACATTCGAGTCAGTGTGTCTTGTAAATGTCCATGCGCCTCTGGGGTTCAGTCCTTAAGAAGTAAGGAAATATCCCTAACAGCAACCCAGCACGGGTGAGGTTTTACACGCAGATATCTGTAAGAGCTCCCTGGACGCCCAGCAAGCAGGCCAGTTCTCTGTTCCCTAAGGGCTGGACGATTCCAAACCTGTGACTGATGGAGACTGGGCAGAGGGTGTGTTGGTGGAGATGTGATACTAATACCAATTAATAAACTTGCTTTAGGTTCCCTTCATCATCTTCTTCTTTTTCAAGTAAGCTGGCATGTTTGATCAACACCAGATTTGCTGCCTGGAAGTTTTTCATTTTCTTGTTCTGAACAAGGACCCTAATTCTTCTTAGGAATAAGAGAACTTCTCTGTTGGGTATACAGTATTCAGTTGGCCTAAGAAAACACAAACCCCCTCAAGTCTCCAGACTTGTTTACACAGAAAACTGAACCTGGGGCTGGCTTAGAGTCTGGAGCCTATTCTGGGCATTGTTCACTGCAATCTGCCCAGACCCTCCTCCCCCAGCCACAACCTCCACCACACATGTACCGCAAGAACAGAACCTTTCTTTGGGCAAAGGGGATGGAAACAGGATTGGGTGACCACAGTGTCAGGTCACACACTGCTGAGAATGGCATATTTAATTTGATAAAATGATGGTCACAAGCTTTTGTTCCCATGAGGCCTAGTAAAATGGTGGGTAAAATAATCAGGGTCTCCAACAAATAGAGCACTCAGTTGCAGTTGTTGTAGCCGTGGTTCTGATTATACAACTGGGCCTACCCTGGTCACTGGGGTCATTCAGGCTACAAGCTATGCATGCTTGGCAAAAATAAAACACCAACACCAGGCGGCAAATCCCTCTCTCCACTCCTGTGTCTGATGTATTGGGTGCCTTCTAAGCCCTAATGAGCCTCACTTTGTACAGTAAATTTGCTGAGACATCAAAAAGTATTTAAAAGAAAGTTTTCTGCTTTTTCCTAATGAGCTAGGTGAGGATTTATGGAGTGTGGGGGAGGAGGGAATCTGGTTGCTACAGCCAACACGGGGCGAGTCTATTTAACATAGTCAAGCTTAAGCTCCCTCCTGCATTTAGGGGGTTCAGAGCGCTTAGTTGCGGGAGTATACAGACATGCAGTTAGGGAGTGAAAAAACGCCATTTGGTTCGGAGCAGATGGCTGGCTAGGGGGCTGATGGCGTCTAAAGGCGTGTCATCCCCCTTCAGCCTGAATCCCTAAGGGCTCCCCTTGTCTTCCCAATCAATGAAAATTAAAGAGCAAAGAAAGGGTGAATAGTTGGACCTCGAGTCTCTCTTTTGTTCATCTCAGCTACTGGTGTGCAGGAGTTAAACTACAACAGACTCCTATAGAAACACTGAAGTTAAACAGTCTCCCGTTAGCTCCGCTTTGAAAGGAAGAGGGGGAGAGTGACCAACATGGGGGGGGGGAGAGAAGGAGAAGAAGATGGAGAGAGAATGGGAGGAAGAAAGTGGAGGAAAGAAGAGCAAGAGGAGGAGAAGGGACAAGAAAAGGGCTTTCTGCTTGATTTCCCCGATACAGAATCGCGTGGCATAAATTAAGCTGGAAAGAATGAATGCTTTGGGCAGGATTCTGATGGATTTTACGATGCCTTTCAGTTCCGCTTTGCCGCTGTAATCGAGAAATCTGTGCCATGTCAATTTAACAAATACTTGATACTGAGGGGGGTTTGTTAAAGATTTGGGGCAAATCTTCCCCCCACCCCAAGGTTTAAGCCCTTGCGCGTGGAACTTTTTATTTCCAGTTTTCTAAACAGTCATTCAAATGAGGCTGTTTCTCACTTCCATTTTCTAATTAAAAGGTTCCTGATATTTCATTTCTTACTGAAATCTACTCTCAGTCTGGAAGCATAGAGGACTTCGATCTCAGGTTCCTTTCTTTGGCCCCCTCCTGCTCCCGGAACCCCCTCAGCTCTCCCTACACACCTCTCTCACCCTCTCCTCTCTCTCTCTCTCTGTCACGTATACACACCAGCTTCCATGCATTAGGTAGCAGAGTTCTGAGAAATTAGCTTTCAGAAGAAACATGGATGTAGTGAAAAAAGGATGCTGACACTAGGTGGCAAGATTAAATTAGGATTCGCGCTGGCCCAGCCCGGTGGTGATGCAGTGAGTCCTCAAAAAGTCCCCAGCGGGTGGCCACACTGGGATTGCCACCGTCCTGGGGCCACAAGAAGGTTTGAAGTCTCCATTTGTTCTGAGCCAAACTGTAGGGGGTTCTGGCGGGGTCCAAGCCTGCCTTTCTCACCTCAGCCTTGGATTACATTACTTTTGATTAATTCTTTGCTTCTCTGGCAACAGTGGAAAACCTAAAATCTGTCCTGAAACTTGACAGGTATTTGGGAGCCTGTTGCCTAACAGCTGAAGGGATGAGCATGGAGGACTTCAGCTGATTACTTGGTCTTTGAGGATTTTCCCTCTCCCCAGGGTTATGTGGTCACTGTGATCTCAACATCTGCCTCAGTGAAAGTCACATTTTGCCAGGACAGTGCAGTCCCTACCAATAAGCCGGCTGCAGCACACCTCTACCGAGGCCGTAGTGACCGGGCGCCCTGCGCTGCCCTGCTCATCAACGTGACCTTTACTCCACGCTCACACATTTCACCCTGGATGACGCTGCCCCGGATGTTGGGGGTGAGGGAGATGGAAGGAGGAGCAGATAGGGGTGGGATAGAGACCTCAACGTGAGCCCTGTGCGAGGCTGGATGCCAGAGTGGGAGTCCCTGCCCCACCTTAATTCTGCACTGTGCCCGCAAGCTTGAAAGCAACTTAGCGCATTTTGAGATAACGTGCGTTCTCGGCCCTCCCAATAAACTCATTTCCCTTAAAAAAAAAAAAAAAGAAAAGAAAAGTTCTAGTGTCTGATGGACGTGTAAAAACCTAATAAGGTGATGGTTGTGCGAAGGTGGCGGGCTGGGGGCGGGCAGGCTGGAGAGGCTTTAGAACATGTGCCGGACATTGTTGCAGAGGCCGCCGCGCGCGCGGAGGGGAGCTCTTTCTCTCCGCATTGTGCGGGGAGCAGGTGCGGTCCGCATTACCATACAGCTGAGCGCACAAAGAGCCACTGATTCAGCCGCGCACAATAACAGACTGCCTTAATGACAGCCACGCGAACGACACACACCAAACTCACTTTTTACCAAGCAGAGGGAGGCCGAGGGGGGAATACCCAGGAGAGAGGGGCCGGAGACCCAGGAAAGGTGGCGGAGGCCGCGAATCGCGCCCAGAAGGGTGCGTGTGTGTGTTGAGGGCGGAGGGGGGGGGCGGCGGTTGGAGACGTCAGGATCCCCGGCGCTACCCGGACCCCGCCCCCAGCGGCGGCCGACCCGTGCGAGGACACCCCGAGCTCGAGGAAACGGGGTCCCCGAGGGCGCCGCGCTCACCTCTGCGTTTCCAGACGCAGAGTCGCTGTCCGGGAGGCGTCTGGGTGTCAGAGCTTTCCAAACTTCCCGAAACTGCCGCTGCCCTTTGGCCACCCTCTGCCCACAGCTCACACCCTCCCCTCCCTGCGCCCCGGTCCCCCGCCCCGGAGACTCCTCCTTAGGAAGAGGTTGCCCGGGCGAAGGGGCGGCCCGCCGGGGACTGGGCTTCCGAATTCCCCGCCCCCCCCCCCCCAGGACCCGGCCGCGGCCGGAGAGGGGACGGAGGCGGGCGCCGCGGCGACCGGAGGGTTCCCAAGGCCGGACGCGGCCTCACCCGCCGGGCGGCTCTCGGCCGGGCCGGGGCGCAGCGCGGCCCCCGCGCGGCCCGGGCCTCTGCGGGCCTGCGGCCGGAGGGCAGCGCCGAGGAGCCCGGGCGGCGGCACCCGCCTCGGGCGCAGACGGGATTCTTGCGGTGAACGTTTTGCAGGAATGTAAATGAGTGCGTTTCGGGCGGCGGGGGCTGGGGGCGGGGGCAGGGGAGGATCGGGGGCGGGGAGGGTGGGGGCGGGGAGGAGGGTTGCACATTTTACAGCTCACTGACCATTTGGCGATCCATTGAGAGGAGGGTTTGGAAAAGTGGCTCCTTTGTGACAGCTCTCGCCAGATTGGGGGGCTGCTCATTTGCATCTCATTAGCCATGCGGGCGGCCAGCGGGATATAAGGCGGCGGCGCCGGGAGAGCCCGAGCCCCTTCGCGCCCGCGGAACCCCGGCCGGCGCCGCACTGGACGCACAGCCCGGCGCGCAGCTTCCGCCTCGACTTGGTCTGGGACCCCTGGCGTTGACCTGGATGGCATTGGCTGGGTCCCCGGGAAAGACTCGGGTCCAGGGCGCTCCCGGGACCGCCGCCCCCGAGTGAGCCGGCCGGGCCGCTCCCGCTCCACGGCCCCGGATTACCGCCTCGCGCGTGGGATTTCCAGACCGCAGCTCGATAAACGGACTCGCGGGGAGCCCTGCAGCTCGTTGGGAATCGGGCTGAATATCTGGACGCTTTCTCTCCCTTCTTTCTTTCTTTTTTTTTTTTTCCCCTGCCAACAAGCTTGAGACAAAACCAGGAAGCAGACGACCCCTACCTACTCGCGCTTTGGAAGAAAGAGGGGAAAACCGAAAGTTGCCGCGCAGGAGCTGTCTTTCCGGAGAGTCTCCCCTTTTTCTCTCGCGCATCCCCGGGGCCGCTGTCGCCTCCCCGCGGACCTAAGGAACCTCGGCCTCCGAAAGAGCCGGAGCCGGACCTTTCAGGAGAGAAGTCCGGATTATCTCGGCCCAAGGCAGAGCGGCGGCGCTTTCCTGCCCGAGCTCCCGGGGACACCTTCCTCCTCCAGCGTCCCCTGACGACTTCAGAGGACAAGGCGGGGGGCCGCGAGGAGAGCCAGCGCCGCGGGCGGGGCATCATGGGCGGGCGGTGCGCCCTGGCCCTCGCCGTACTCTCGGCCCTGCTGTGCCAGGTAAGCTGCCACGCGGGGCCCCCGGGGCCGCGCCGTCGGGTGGACTGTCAGCCGGGCACCCTGGTGGCCTGTGGCTTCGGGGGGTGGGACCCCAGGGAGCGGGCCGCGCGGGGGGCAGCGCCCAGGGCAGGACGCGGCCGGGCGGGCTCCCCGCGCCAGGCGCCCCACGCCCTCGCCTCGCCCGCAGGTCTGGAGCTCCGGGGTGTTCGAGCTGAAGCTGCAGGAGTTCGTCAACAAGAAGGGGCTGCTGGGGAACCGCAACTGCTGCCGTGGGGGCGCGGGGCCGCCGCCGTGCGCCTGCAGGACCTTCTTCCGCGTGTGCCTCAAGCACTACCAGGCCAGCGTGTCCCCCGAGCCGCCCTGCACCTACGGCAGCGCCGTCACCCCAGTGCTGGGCATCGACTCCTTCAGCCTCCCAGACGGCGCGGGCGCGGACCCTGCCTTCAGCAACCCCATCCGCTTCCCCTTTGGCTTCACCTGGCCGGTGAGCGCCGCACCTGCGGGCGCGGGGAGGGCGGGGAGGGCCGAGAGGCCGGGGCGCGGCGGGGGCGCAGGGTGGGGGGCGCAGGGCGGGAGGGGGAACCGGGCCGGTAGGCGCCACGCTCTGCGGGGCCCTGGGGCACCGTCTCCACGCCCGGGTGACTTACAGGCGGTGGCAGCGGCGAAGGGGTGGTGCGCGGGGTGACAGCGAGGGTAGAGAGAGGTGGAGAGGCCGAGGACCCAGGACATAGCCGTATCCGGTTTGTGCGCCGAGCCGCGTAGCTGAAAGAACCCCTTCACGTGGGAGAGTCCCAGTTCCGCAGCTCCTGGACCGGTTGGTTGTCAGTCGCCCTCGCAGCCTGGCAGCCCCCAGCGCCTCTCCCTGGCTCCTTCCCCAGAAGACTGCACACAAGCCCCTGCAGCCCCGCCTGGTCCGCCGGTCTTCCTTCTTTCTTTCAAACGCGATATCCTGTATTAACAGGCTGAAAAAAACATGTCAGGAAACCACTCTTGAAAGTTGTTCCATATCCTTAAGGAAAGTGAAATCAGGCAAGAGAGGTACACAGACCCTCCCCAGGACATGCCGCACACGAATCTGCAGCCACTGGGTTGCCCGAAATCCTTTGATTCTTTTGTAAACAGTTCTGGTTTGTCTTCTGTTTTTCCGTCCTTCCTCCAGGGAACCTTCTCTCTGATCATTGAAGCTCTCCACACAGATTCTCCTGATGACCTTGCAACAGGTAAAAACAATCCCCCCAAACTCCCAAACTATGTGAACTGCTTCCCTAGTTAGTATGTATTTGACTTCAAATCTTCCTGGAAACAAGTGTCTACACCTTTCATCCTGCCAGCTCCTCTGGGAGGTCCAGGAGAAGGTTAAGCCTCCCTGCCTGGCCTCCTTTCCTTCTCCCCAATTCCCCAAGCCTCGAGCTTCTTGGTTGGAACCAGCGGGGCATTCTCTTTCTGCAGAGAACCCAGAAAGACTTATCAGCCGCCTGGCCACGCAGAGGCACCTGACGGTTGGCGAGGAGTGGTCCCAGGACCTGCACAGCAGTGGCCGCACAGACCTCAAGTACTCCTATCGCTTTGTATGTGATGAGCACTACTTCGGGGAAGGCTGCTCCGTCTTCTGCCGCCCCCGAGATGACGCCTTCGGCCACTTCACCTGCGGGGAGAGAGGGGAGAAAGTCTGCAACCCTGGCTGGAAGGGCCAGTACTGCACAGAGCGTGAGTCCCGGGGGAGGGAGGCCACCGCCCTCAGCTTGCTCCCGCAGGCCTGCACTCCTGAGCATATTCTCGGGGCTGCTGGGATCCTGTGATTTTAGCCCCAGGGAGACGTTCTTGGAGGGGGGAAACTGGGCCAGAGAGCCAGAGAGATTAGCTGAGACCTCACAGTCAGCCAGAGGCGGGTTGGGGTCGACTCAGACGTTGTAACTTCCGCAATGGGAAGCTGCCTTTCTTAATCAGGGAGGATTTTGGACACAGGGCCAGGGGTCAGGAAGTAAGCCAAAGGGAAGGGAGGGAGGAAGGAAGGGAGGAACAGAGAGGAGGCTGTGTGCAGGGCATGCTTTTACCAAAGGAGTTCTCTTTGCGAGACAGCATCTCATTGAAGAGTGCTTCATTCTCTCCAGAGTTGGTGCGCTCGGCCTCTCTGCAGAGCCAGTATATTTAAAAACATCCCACTGTTTGTGACGGTTTCACTTGTGCGGGACGTGAGTCTGCCAGCTCTGGCTGGGGAGGGGCCCGCTTGCCCTGCTGTGGGGGTGCTCACAGAACGCCCTGCCCGGGAAGGAAACACCTTCATACGAGTGACTCCGGCCCTGCCCGCCCACAGCCCTGTGTCCTCACAGGTGCAGGCTGTGGGAGGGCTGCGGACCCGGCTGGCACCGGGGCCTATTCAACTGCACCCCACATGCCTCACTGCCCCCCCTCACTCCAGGTCTCCCCAGAGTCAGGTGGGGAGCCCCCCGGAAACCCCAGGGCTTTTTTCTCCTGCCCAGAGCCCAGGAACCCTCTCCTGTAGGACAGAACCTCTCGCTGGGAGGTGCACTTTCACAGTTCTGATTTGGTCCTGCCTCCAGCGTCACGGTTGCTCAGCCCGCTCAGCTTTCGGCTCCTTTGAGCTCGCCTTGGCCCGAGCTGGTTCTGTTGTCCTGAAAACTTGTGGGGCGGCTCGTTAATGAGTCTCCTTGCCAGGAGAAGGAAGCCAGCCCGGAGCCTCAGCCTCCAGGCCCCCGCCTCCGGGACCTCAGGCTTGCCTGCTGCCTCCCTCCTGGCTACCCGCCCTCTCCTTCGCTGTGGGGTAGCCATAAACTTAAACTTTTTTCTTCTTATTCAAACACTGGAGTCTCTCCCTGCCCCCAGCTCGCGCGTGCCATCGATTAGATCTCTCCAGGGATAGGCGGCTGGGACGCACGCCTGTTCCCATTGGTGGAAAGGGTGCACGTGCGCGTGCGCGTGCGTGCGTGTGTGTGTGTGTGTGTGTGTGTGTGTGTGTGTGTGTACATGCTAGGGGTGTGTGTGAGGGTGGGGGCATGGGGTGTGGGGGAGGCCGGTATTGTAGCACTGGGGCAGCTGCTGGGAGAGAACAGACAATAGAGCAGCTGTCTTGCCCTGGTACTCTGCATACCAGCTGTCCACCCTTATCTACACACACACTTTCTGGGTATTAAGAGGTGGAGCTTTGTGCACAGAATTGGGAAGTGGGGGAGGAGGAGGGGGAAGGACTTCTGACCCTCTCTTAGAAGAAAAGGGGCCTGTGGGGGTGGGGGCTTCCGCGCTCTTTTGTCCTTGAGCTGCTGTGTTAAGAAGAATGCTCCTCTCAGCTGAGTAAAGTCCGATGCCAGGGCCTGCGGGCTCACCGGCTCGCTGGGCACGGCTCGTAGCCCCCTCATGCTGGAAGCACTCTGGTGGGCTTGACCCTGTGCCTTTTCCTCCTGCAGCCATCTGTTTGCCAGGGTGCGATGAGCAGCATGGGTTTTGTGACAAGCCAGGCGAATGCAAGTAAGTTTGCAAAAGTTGCTTTTTTCTTTCTTTTTCTTGTGGTCTTTTTACACCTAGTATATTAGCAAAGTGTCTCTAGATGATCCTTTGAAAAACTCAGGTAAGATTAGCTCTTTGCGGGGTAGGGGAGCTGTTTTTCTGGTGTTTCTACTTAATACATACCTGGACAGTTGTTGGATCAAGGTGGTCATTCACCTAAGCTACTCAGTGGCTGTGGAACTTACAGATGAGGTTTTAAAAGAATTGGAAGAGAAAAGGAGAGTGTTTAGTAGGTTAGAATCACCTAGAGATGCTGCCCTGGTTGACCCTCATGCCCAGAGTCAGACCCTCTGAGGCAGGACAGAGGTATCCTTGGGGTTTAAAGGTCCCGAGGACAGCCCGCAGTCACGCCCTCCGAGGCAGGACGGAGCTGCCCTGGGGTTTAAAGGTCCTCTGTGAGGACCGCAGGGCTGGTGCTGTTGGAGGTGATGTCTTGTGCTCGGGGAAGGTGTTGCTGTAAACCCAGCAGCAGCGCATCCACTGACCGTCCTTTCTCCTAAGGTGCAGAGTGGGCTGGCAGGGCCGGTACTGCGACCAATGCATTCGGTACCCGGGCTGTCTCCACGGCACCTGCCAGCAGCCCTGGCAATGCAACTGCCAGGAAGGCTGGGGGGGCCTTTTCTGCAACCAGGGTAAGCTTCCGCCCCCGCAGCCTGCCTGCCTGGGCTCGGTCACAGGCGAGGACGTCTCCCGCATCTCTCCTCCTCTCCCCGTCTCCACTCTTGCAGACCTCAACTACTGCACGCACCATAAGCCCTGCAGGAACGGGGCCACCTGCACCAACACAGGCCAAGGGAGCTACACGTGCTCTTGCCGGCCTGGCTACACGGGGGCCAACTGTGAGACAGAGGTGGACGAGTGCAGCGCCGGGCCTTGCAGGAACGGAGGGAGCTGCACGGTGAGTCCAGCCGCCGCAGGCTCTCCCGCCGAACGAGGAGCCCTGGTTTGAGGCAGACTGTGTGGGTCCTTGGGAGCGACTAGGAAAGCTTTCTTCGTCTTCTCCATTACTCAGGACCTTGAGAACAGCTACTCCTGCACCTGCCCACCTGGCTTCTATGGCAGGATCTGCGAGCTGAGTGCCATGGTGTGTGCCGACGGCCCCTGCTTCAATGGGGGCCGGTGCTCCGACAACCCCGAGGGAGGGTACACCTGCCGCTGCCCTGGGGGCTTCTCTGGCTTTAACTGTGAGAAGAAGATGGATTCCTGCAGTTCCTCGCCTTGTTCCAATGGTAAGGGGGCCGCCTGATCCACCTGTGACTTTGTCTGGGGGTCCACATTGATGAAAAGCATGTGGGTTTAGTTTCAAGCTGAGCTGCCTTGAGTCTCAGAAGCCCTTTTGTCTGAACAATGAGAAACTTCACAGAAGTCTTACCCTTGAGTCTGGAAACACCCAGGGAACGAGAACGGCAGGGAGGCGTGCTCCCTCCCTGCAGGACCGGCTCAGGCGGAGATGCAGTGACTCGCTTGCGGTCCTGTGGCACCTCGGTGTCAGTGGGTCCGCCCTTGCGCCAGCCCAGCCGCTGCATGTTTGGGGGCCAGCCCACGTCCGCTCGGTCACCAGCAGAGCCGGCTGGCGTGAGGCTGCACGGTCTCCACGAGTGGGCGGGATGCCGCACGAAAACTCATGGGCGGGGGAAGCTGGGCCCAGACAGCCTGGACCATCTGGGGCGCGTCTGCGCTGGACGTGACCGTGGACAAGAGAGGAACCGCCTTGCTTTGCTCTCCGCGTGCTCTCCAGGCAGTCCTGGGGTCAAGTTCTCCTGTTTATTTCCAGCCATTGAACCAATAGAGCATTGGATGCTTCATCTTTAGAGGGGAAAATAGGGAGGGTTAGCGGGCTTGGCTCTGGAAGGACAAAGACTCCTCCCTAGCCCCCTCCCTGCCTTTTTTCTTTTCTCTTTCTTACTGTTTCAATTCTTGCTCTTCACTAACTGAAACCACTGCAAGCGCATCATCCTCTCTAAGCCTTGGTTTCCTAACCTGTGAGCTGGGTCCTCTGCTGGCTTGCTGTGAAGATGAATTCAGCAGTGCAGGCAAAGCGCTTTGCTTGGGGCATGTCAGGAGGTGTCAGCCTGTATTTTTTATGTAATTTGCAGGTTTGGGCCAGAACCCCGCCCCCTGCCCACCCCTGCCTTGGGCTGGCATGTGATGCTTGCCTTAGTGCTGGCCTCTGTCTGGTCCGCCCTGTGTCTCTGCTCTGGTGTGTGGCACGGTGGCAGGGGCAGCAGATGCTTTAGGATGTTTCCTGGGTGACAAGCTGCTGCCCTGTCTGTGTCCCAGGTGCACAGTGCGTGGACCTCGGGGATGCTTACATCTGCCGCTGCCGGGCCGGCTTCTCCGGGAGGCACTGTGACGACAACGTGGACGACTGTGCCTCCTCCCCGTGTGCCCACGGGGGCACCTGCCGGGACGGCGTGAACGAGTACTCCTGCACCTGCCCCCCCGGGTACACGGGCAGGAACTGCAGTGCCCCCGTCAGCAGGTGTGAGCACGCGCCCTGTCACAACGGGGCCACCTGCCACGAGCGGGCCTCCCGCTACCTGTGTGAGTGCGCCCAGGGCTACGGGGGCCCCAACTGCCAGTTCCTGCTCCCCGAGCCGGCCCCGGGCCCCGTGGTGGTGGACCTCACGGAGAAGTACGTGGAGGGCCAGGCCGGCCCGTTCCCCTGGGTGGCCGTCGGGGCGGGCGTGGTGCTGGTCCTCACGCTGCTGCTGGGCTGCGCCGCCACGGTGGTCTGCGTGCGGCTGAGGCTGCAGAAGCGCCGGCCCCCTGCAGACCCATGCCGGGGGGAGACGGAGACCATGAACAACCTGGCCAACCGCCAGCGGGAGAAGGACATCTCTGTCAGCGTCATCGGGACCACGCAGATCAAGAACACCAACAAGAAGGCAGACTTCCACGCAGAGCCCAGTGCGGAGAAAAATGGCCTCAAGGCTCGAGACCCCGCCGTGGGCTACAACCTGCTGCAGGGCCTCAAGGGTGCTGCAGCCACGGCAGACCCCCACGGCAAGCGCGATGCCAAGTGCCAGTCCCAGGGCTCTACCGGGGAGGAGAAGGGCACCCCGACACTCAGAGGGTGAGTGCTTTGGTCTGGAGGGGGCATGTGGGAAGGCCAGCCGGCCAGGGGGACCAGCCAGGGAGGGCGCCCCGACACCTGAGGGATGGACAGGACAGGCCGGCCAGGGGGACCGGCCAGGGGGACCAGCCGGGGAGGGTGCCCCGACACCCGAGGGGTGTGCAGGACAGGCTGGGCAGGGGGACCAGCCGGGGAGGGTGCCCCAACACCCGAGGGATGGACAGGACAGACTGGGCAGGGGGACCAGCCAGGGAGGGCGCCCCGACACCCAAGGGGTGTGCAGGACAGACTGGGCAGGGGGCCAGCCGGAGAGGGCGCCCCGACACCCGAGGGATGGACAGGACAGACTGGGCAGGGGGACCAGCCGAGGAGGGCGCCCCGACACCCAAGAGATGGACAGGACAGGCCGGCCAGGGGGACCAACCAGGGAGGGCGCCCCGACACCCGAGGGGTGTGAAGGACAGGCTGGGCAGGGGGACCAGCCAGGGAGGGCGCCCCGACACCCGAGAGATGGACAGGACAGGCCGGCCAGGGGGACCAGCCGGAGAGGGCGCCCCGACACCCGAGGGATGGACAGGACAGACTGGGCAGGGGGCCAGCTGGAGAGGGCGCCCCGACACCCGAGGGATGGACAGGACAGACTGGGCAGGGGGACCAGCTGGGGAGGGTGCCCTGACACCCGAGGGGTGTGCAGAACAGGCTGGGCAGGGGGACCTGCCGGGGAGGGCGCCCCAACACCCGAGGGGTGTGCAGGACAGACTGGGCAGGGGGACCAGCCAGGGAGGGCGCCCTGCCACCCAAGGGATGAACAGGACAGACTGGCAGGGGGACCAGCCGGGGAGGGCGCCCTGCCACCTAAGGGATGGACAGGACAGACTGGGCAAGAGGACCAGCCAGGGAAGGCGCCCTGACACCCGAGGGGCGTGCAGGACAGACTGGGCAGGGGGACCAGCTGGGGAGGGCGCCCCGACACCCGAGGGGCGTGCAGGACAGACTGGCAGGGGGACCAGCCGGGGAGGGCGCCCTGCCACCTAAGGGATGGACAGGACAGACTGGGCAGGGGGACCAGCCGGGTGTGTTCCTCCAGGATCTGGTCATTTTCCTGTTCAAGCTGTTCTCCTGTGCTGACTGTGGCTCTGTCATTTTCCCTCCAGGGGAGAAGCGTCTGAGAGAAAAAGGCCGGACTCTGGGTACTCTGCTTCAAAAGACACAAAATACCAGTCAGTGTACGTCATATCCGAGGAGCAGGACGAGTGTGTCATCGCCACTGAGGTCAGAGCGGGCTTTCGGGGCCCGCCTGCAGCCGGGGAGCCAGAACTGGGCCTCTGGCCGGCGCTGACCTCCCCTTTCTCCTGGGCCCTCTAGGTGTGACGTGGAGGCGGTGGGGCGAGTTCCGTTTCTCCAGAACAAGGAACTTCCGAGGTGTCGGCCCCGACGATGCTGCTGGGAGGAGCGGACGTGCTCCTGACTGCTGCTGGAAGCTAGGTCCTCTTCCTGCTGGGCGCAGTGGGTGCTCCCGCGGCCGCTGCTGTGCCTCTAGGACGTTTCCATTGCACTATGGACAGTTGCTTTTAAAAATATATATTTAAATGAATGGACCTGATCACTACGTAAGAAGCACGCACTGCCTGAAGTGTATATTTTGGATTCTTATGAGCCAGTCTTCTCTTGAATTAGAATCACAAACACTGCCTTTATTGTCCTTTTTTATACTAAAATGTGTTTTTCTAGGTGGAAAAAATGTGCGTTATTTTTTGGACTTGTAAAAATATTTTTCATGATATCTGTAAAGCTTGAGTATTTTGTGATGTTCATTTTTTATAATTTAAATTTTTGGTAAATATGTACAAAGGCACTTCGGGTCAATGTGACTATATTTTTTTGTATATAAATGTATTTATGGAATATTGTGCAAATGTTATTTGAGTTTTTTACTGTTTTGTTAATGAAGAAATTCCTTTTTAAAATATTTTTCCAAAATAAATATTATGAACAACATCCAGAGGTGTGCTTACTCACCCCTCCTCCGAGCAGACTTGTGATCACCCACACTCATCTAAGACCCTGAGGACAGACACGGCCTCTGCTCTTTGCGTAGTTTCATTGGATTGATGATGAGCAACTTCCCTCGCTTCTCTGCCCCTCAAAGAGCCCTCCAGGAGTTGCCATCAGGACAAAGAAGGGGCAGGTGCCTTGCTGCGGACTGTCTTGCTGCTAAGCAGACCCTGGACTCCAGGGCAATGCGGGGCCCGAGCCCCTGCACCTTGTGTCTGGTCAGAGATGAGAACCTTGGAGCTGATCACCTTCCTCTGAGCCTTACTTTTATCAGGACTGGAACAAGCCTCATTTGGATTAAATACCCATGAAGCACTTCACTGTTGCTGTGGCAAAAGCTTTTGGTCCTAGAATACTACTTACCCATCCATTTGTTTGTGGGTGTATTTGTAGCGAATTCAGCCACAGTTGCTCTGGGACAGACAACAGCAAGGACAGAAAGCTGTCTTCCTGAGTGGTCGGTTGCTACCTGCCAGGTGCCTGATCCTCCTGAATTGTCTCATGGATCCCCCAAGAGCTCCATTGTGGCTTCCTTGTATGGCCGAGGAGACTGAGGCTTGGGGCGTGGAGTTACTCGGGTCTGGTCAGGGGCAAAGTCAGGGTTCAGATCTGGGCATCTGAACCCAAGTGCCGTAATTGTTTGTCACAAGCGCAGCTTCTTGCTGGGAATGAGATGGGGGTTAACAGACCCCCACCGCTGGAGCAGTTCAGTGGTTCTGAAGGCTCTGTGGATGGTCAGCTCTCTAAGACAAGTTAGTGTTGGGGAGGAGTGGTTTATTTCTGGGGTCGGAGGGAACAGTCGGAGGGAAGAGGTTGCCTTTGCCCAGTGACCATGATGAATTTATTTATGGACTCTTTCTGCCGAGGATGGTCAGTCTTCAAGCCCACCCTCGTGTGCATAGAGGATGGAGACCAGGAAGCTACATCAGGCCAGACAGTACCCAGAAGCCCCCTGGCTGGGGCTCCTGCTCCCGAGACACAACCCCATCCATCCCATCGCTCTGGCTGGTTATTGTGGAATAACTGCTCCAGGAGGGACTCCATCTCATCCACGGAGAGATGTCAGCATCAGGCCTGCGTGTGGCCAAGGAAGACTCAGACTTCTAAACCTCCTCTGCCTTCAGACTGCCCCTTCTTCCTCTAAGGGGTAGCAGCATATTCTGGAATAAGTGAGGTCGCCAAGGTTTCTTGCAACAGTCTACAGGACCCAGTGAAAAAGTGGGGTAAACTCAGTCCCGTTGACACTGGTTAACCTGGAGTCATTCATAGCTTCCTCTCACCTTCAGAAGTGACCTGACTTGGATAATAAATGCGTATCTATTTTCAAGAGTATGGAATTTTCTGGGATTCTTGTGAAGTCCATTCCATGAAAGAAACTCCATGTACTTAAAAATAATCTCACTTTCATCTTCCCCACCTTCTAGTAAAATCAGGGAATAAATTCATCTTTCATCTGGGCAAACAAGTAACCTGACTGAGAACAAACTGGAGACTTAAAGATGCAGCTTTGGAATTGCCAGCTGTCTGGGCACGTGGTTCCCTGGGTCCCTTCTGAGACTGACGTTTTAATTTGACATTTAACCAGATGGTCCCTCAGCTTTCAGGGTTTATGTCATTTTCAATGGGAAATTTAGGTACATTGATGAAAAACATCCATGTAAACACATGGGTATTTATAGCCCAGCTGTGATCCACCACACAAGCGACGCCCAGTGCGATCAGCCTTGGGGCGCGTCCTACAAGGAGCCTGCTGGGGACCAGGCAGGGAGGAGCAGTGATGACTAAGACAAGGAGGTGGAAAGGCAGATCCCTGAGGCAGGGGGAAAGCTGGTGCTGGGCCTGGCTCTCAAGTTCTGAGGAGCACCCAGGAGTGGGTGACCCCCGCCCAGGGTGCCGCCTGCAGACCTCAGCCCCATGTTCCACGTGCCACCTTCTGGGGCTGTGGGGAGACCAGAAAGTAAGGTGAGGCTCACATGCTTTTCCTGTAACTTTTCATATGGACATACTTTTGGACTTACAGCAATGCTGTGAGCGTAGTGCAAAGAGTTGTCATCATGACGATGGTTGTCACATCCATCCTCCTTCCATCCTAACCTGCTGGCCTCTGCAGTGAGGACGAGCGGTCCCTTCTCACCTGCAGTGTGGAAGCTGCAGTTATTCTCATTCAGAGGCTCTCACAGGCTGTTGCTGCCCAGGGTGGGGTGGTTCCCATTCCTGCTGGCTCCTCAGCTGACCCCACGTTCCCAGCTGTGTCTTACTTTCAGGCTCACAAACCCTCCTGGCTCGGCCCTGGAACCAGCTCCTCTCAGTAACCCTGGATTCTCATTTGTGTGTTTGTGAACCTGAAACCAGGCAGTGGCTGAGATGTAAATAGTATGAGCTGTGTTCAAACCCCAACAGGCCCAGGAGAGAGTGAAACCCACACACCCGCTCTGGGTTGGTGAGCAGCCAGCCAACAACACGCTTGTTGTTCGGTCGCTCAGTCGTGTCCGATTCTTTGTGACCCATGAACAGCAGCACGCCAGGGTTCCCTGTCCTCCACTATCTCCCGGAGTTTGCTCAAGTTCACGTGCCCTGAGTCAGTGATGCCATCCAACCATCTCATCCTCTGTCACCCCCTTCTTCTTCTCCTCTTTGCCCTCAATCTTTCCCAGCATCAGGATCTTCTCCAATGAGTTGGTTTGTTGTATGAGGTGACCAAAGTATCGGAGCTACAGTTTCAGCATCAGTTTTTCTTCCAATGGATATTCAGGGTTGATTTCCTCTAGGATTGACTAGTTTGATCTCCTTACTGTCAAGGGACTCTCAAAACTCTTCTCCAGCTCCACAGTCCAAAAGCATCAATTCTTCAAAGCTCAGCATTCTTTATGGTTCAGCTTTCACATCTGTACATGACTACTGGAAAAACCATAGCTTTGACTGTAAGGATCTTTGTTGGCAAAGTGATGTCTCTGCTTTTTAATACATTGTCTGGGTTAGTCATAGCTTTTTCTTCCAAGGAGCAAGTGTCTTTTAATTTTGTGGCTGCAGTCACTGTCTGCAGTGATTTGGCAGCCCAAGAAAATAAAATCTGCCACATTTCTACTTTTTCCCCTTCTATTTGCCATGAAGTGATGGGACCAGATGCCATGATCTTAAGTTTTTTGAATATTGAATTTTAAGCCAGTTTTTTCACTCTCCTCTTTCACCTTCATCAAGAGGCTCTTCAGTTCTTCGCTTTCTGCCATAAGGGTGATATCATCTGCATACTTGAGGTTATTGATATTTCTCCCAACAATCTTGATTCCAGCTTGTGCTTCATCTAGCCTGGCATTTTGCATGATGTACTCTGCATAAAAGTTAAATAAACAGGGTGACAACATACAGCCTTGATGTACTCTTTTCCCAATTTTTAACCAGTCCGTCTACCGTGTCCGGTTCTAACTATTGCTTCTTGACCTGCATACAGGTTTCTCAGGAAACAGGTAAGATAGTCTGGTATTCCCATCGCTTTAAGAATTTCCATATTTTGTTGTGATCCACACAGTCAAAGGCTTTAGGGTAGCCAGTGAAGCAGAAGTAGATTTTTTTTTTAATTCCCTTGCTTTCTTTATGACCAAATGGATGTTGGCAATTTGATCTCTGGTTCCTCTGCCTTTTCTAAACCCAGCTTGAACATCTGGAAGTTCTTAGTTCATGTACTGTTGAAACCTAGCTTGAAGGATTTTGAGCATTACATTGCCAGCATGTGAAATGAGCCCAACGATGTGCTAGTTTGAACATTCTTTGCATTGCCTTCCTTTGAGATTGGGATGAAAACTGACCCTTTCCAGTCCTGTAGCCACTGCTGAGTTTTCCAAATTTGCTGGCATATTGAGTGCAGCACTTTCACAGCATCATCTTTTAGGATTTGAAATAGCTCAGCTGGAATTCCATCACTTCCACTAGCTTTGTTCATAGTGATGCTTCCTAAGGCCCACTTGACTTTGAACTCCAGGATGTCAGGCTCCAGGTGAGTGACCATACCATCATGGTTATCCAGGTCATTAAGACCTTTTTTGTATAGATCTTTTCCAACACCATTGAGGAAGTATTTTGCCAAGTAAACTGAATTTGAATCTGGCCAGACGTCTTGATCTAGCTACCAGTGTACAGGAGTTCAGGGGGCTGAGGACACAGTCAGGACATCACTAGGATCTACTCGGCAAAAGGAGAAGGACCATGGAACCCACAGATTAGAAGCAACTTAGTTAAAAAGCAGTTTAAAAAATTCACAGGTCACCTGGATGAATGTAAATGTTGATTGGGCATTTTAATGATATTAAACAGCACTTATACATGTTTTAGATGTGAGAGCTCATTACTGCTACATTGAACAAAGAAGAGTACTTAACTTTTAGAGAAAAACTCTGAAATATTATGGATGAAACAATACTGTGTCTGGGATTTGCTTAAAGACAACGAGAAAGGTTGCTGGCAATGGGTGGGGAGCCCGTGAAACGAGAAGCCTGGCAGTGGGTGGCAGCGGAGCGGACGGGGGTGTGTGGGGCTGCACCGTCCTCTCCTGCGCATGGGCAGAAGCTTGCCATGGGGGAAGTGTTACGATGACACGTTCACTGGTGTGTGTGTAACGCTGTCTCTCGTAGAAGTGCGTGCACTGCCCAGTGGTCTTCAGGGAGCCTTTCTGTCTCTGATGAGAAATCTTGTGAGATCAAACAATCGAATCCAACAGGTAGAGATGCAGCGGGTTTGCTCAGGGCTTTCAAGCCAGATCCAGGCTCTGCCCTTGCCGGCGGGGCTCAGAGATGGCCCGCACTGCTGAACAGGGATGTTCTTCCTCGAGCAGTTCTGCAAGGACCCTGCTCTCCATGCCGCTCCAGAGGCTCCCAAAGCACGAACCAAGAGCATTGCTCCTGCTAAAACCAGCTAGTGTCTTGTGGCTGCTTTTGGCATAATCTGCACAGACTTACCTTGGCTGTCGTCTCAGTGTGACCCGGCTCCTGACGGTCTTTCTGCCTCCCTTTGTATTGTCCTCCCCGTGGTCCATTCAGCTCGCAGCTCTGGCCACTCTGGCAGCTGAACGTGGCTCTGCACACCACCCCCCAAGTCAAGCCTCCACCGCCACCTCCCACCTGCTGGCCCTTGAGCTGGCAGCACCCATGGGCAGCGGGAACCCCACCGAGCCGTCAGCCAAGGCACCTGGGCTGGCCCAGTGCTGCCCTCCAGCTGGCGTGCAGCTGAGTTGTGTGAGCAGTGATTGTGGGCAGTCTGTGTGTCCCGGGGACCAGCCAGGGCTCTCACTGCCTCCAGGTCCACCTTGGAGCTTGAGCGAGCGCTGTCACGTGTATGCACACTCGCCTGCATGGGAGGGAAGTGTATCTGAATTTGTGAGGACTTGGTCATGACAGAGGTTTTATTCCACCTACTGTCACTGGTACTTTGGGACCACAGCATGAAGCCAAACATAAGTACTATCTGAGGGGGAGACTATACATCTTTGTTTTTATATAAATAAATAGTCACCTAGACACAAATGTGCTATGAAGATATTTGCTTGGTATCCAGCAAACAAAGCTATATGCATTTAGTAATTTCTCAGGGTGTGAATTCTGTAGAAAACCTGTAGGGAAGTTAAGTGTTTTCCTAAAGGGCAGCTGGGTGTCTATAGAAACATCAAGAAGAGCGGGATTGGCACCTGGGCTGAGCCGCGGCCTCAGACATGGGGCGTTCAAGGTGTACATCTGTTGACGTCAGCCTCTCGTGACAAGTGTAGACACCACATTACACTCGACAACGTCAGGCATTTGTCGTTTGGAAGTGATTCAGAGGTAAACTTCTTGAAGATGGTATGTGTCCAGGCAGAATATTAGCATTTCCCCCAGAACAACCTTGAATGATATCCATTTGCTCAAATAAACATTTCCATTTTGGAGACACCTATCTGGCTGGCATCACCCTGGGAGGTGCAGCTGATGTCATTCTTGCTTTTTCTTGCCAAAAAAACTTGAAAAACAACACTCTCCGTTTTTCATCTTTCTCGTTTCTTAAGGAAACATCCACTGCCCCACATCTGGCTTCTCTGATTCCATATTCTGGAGATTACAGTCTTAAAAGAAACGAGAATGGGGTCCCTGAAGGCGCCAGCATGAAGCAGTGTTTAAAGAGTACGGCAGAACAGACTCAGGGTCCTCCTTTTCTAACGACACAGAGAAACAGTGAAGTGTCAGTAACAGCGCTCCTGACAAGGGAACTGGGTCAGGGTAAGAGGAGAGAGTCCAAAACTGTCGAGAGATTTGTGTGGGATCGGAAGACTGGTTGGTCTGGCAGAGGGTTGTTGGGGTGACTGCATTTCCTTGTAATGTGACCTCTGAAAACCCCGGAAATGTCGAGTGGGAAGAAGCATGAAGACCTAGGATGCTATGAGGTCGGATTTGAATTCTCTGCCGTCAACTTCTGCTGGCGACATCCGTGGTATGTACACACTGAGGTTTACCTCTCACATGCTCACATCAATATTAGCAAAAAGTTAGTAAATTTTTAAGTTAACTTGAATTTTAACATGACTGGATCAGAAGGGAGAATGTGTTCGTCTTGGGCACTTGACAAGACCCTTCATGACTTGTGAACTCACCTTCGGAGACGGAACTGGCTGAGAGTTTCTGCTACTTCCAGGGCACAGCAGTGCTGCACACAGCTCTGGCCAGACGTCTAGAGTCACCTCCCCTGTACAGAAGTGACTGTGATGCGCTCTCGCAGCATCAGTGACATTTCCACGGTCCCCTCGGGCTGTGCTCCAGCATCTCCAGCGGGAGGAAGTGCCTTCTGTGTTTGCCACTCACGGACGCGTGGCCTGCGCACATGACTCCAAGAATGAGAGTGGCTGCCCAGGACTTGTGGCTTTCAGCCCGTCCTTAAAAGCTTAGAAACAACTTGGGAATAAAAAGTCAAGTTAAATGCAATATTTAAAAAGGCATGCTTATGAGTGGAAAACATCCGAAATTCAGGAGGAGTTTCAGTTAAGGTGAAAAAGGCAGGTGAGATCCCTTTCTGTTTCTCTTGACCCAGGAGAGGGAATAAGGCTGGTGAGCCTTTGCACTGTTGTCCGGGCCAGCAGAGGGAAGGGTCCCAACTGCACGCTCCTGGCCTGGCAGAATCACGGGCGCTGGGCTGTGGGGGACGGTCTGACCAGGAGACGCAGGGTGAGGGGTGGGGTCCTTGATGCTCTGAATGCAGCAACAGTCCCTCTCGGCCACTTCTGCCTTCCTGGAGGAGGCACTGTCCTTGGTCCAGTTTTCAGGCCTCTCTGCTGACTCTCACCCTGTTCTGATGGCATAAACTTGCTTCCCAGCCCCAAGCAGACTCTGTGGAAGGTGGGGCTGTTCCATGTGCCTGAGGAAGGGAGGTGGGCTCTGTCCTCCATGGCTCGTGGTGAAGCCACCTTGGGAGTCAGTTCTGGTGGCTGCGTTTCGCCTAATGGATTTGGTGTGTCCCCAGGTGAACACACTGACACTAACAAACTGACCCAAACAGAACTTGGAGGGTATGTGTTCACCTTTCTCCCCTTCCTGCTCATTCCAAAGCCAAGGCTGCTAGTTTTATTTATCTGCTATTTCAGGCAATCTTTGGTTGGCTCTCTTTTGATGGCCCAGGAGGTGTCCCTTTGGGTGTGAGGCGGCTGGACCCTGCTGGGCTCTGAGGCTTTCTTTTGCCCTCAGTGGGATGAGCCTGGCAGTTGGAGGAAGGCTGTTCTACTCCTTAGCTGTGCCCTCATAGATTTGCTATTCCCTGTTTGTAGACATTTGATGGCTGTCAGTCTAAGTCATGTTTCATTGAACATCTTTGTGCATAAATGCTTGTGATTCTGTCATTTATTCGTTATGATAAATGTCTAGACTTGAAATTCGTTTGCCAAAGGAAATAAAGACTCCAACCATCTATAAATTTCCACTAGAAAATTTGTACCAATTTATAATCCCGCCAGTTCTTCACCAACAAAATGAATCATGATTAAGAAATTAATTCCCCAGTTTGATTAGTGAAAATAGTGATCGGAATTAATCTACTTTATCTGTTTAGTGGTGGCACCTGGCACCTGCTGTCCACAGGGAGGACCCACTGTGTGTTGGGTGTTTCATAGACATTTTAAACGGTGGAATAGTTCCTTCCTTTTCCCATGACACAGAAAGGTCTCAGGTTCAGTGAAGGGACTAGCTGACTAGCTGCTGAGCAGTGAGGGCTGGTGTCCCGGGACAACATCCCTTCCACAGACCCTCCCAGTGTGTCTACAGTCTGTAGTCTGTGTAGCTTGAATTTTCTTCATAGGTGAGTGTACTTTTGTCTTAATTTTTCTAAACAACTATATTTGCAGTGTAATCAATATGTGATATGGCACACACATGGTAAACCCACTGTTGCATGAGTACTGAGAAATGTGTACATTCATGAGAACAGCTGCACAGTCAAGATGGAGGACCCATACCCCCATCACCCCAAGGGCTCTGTGCATGACCTCTGCTCTGGTTCAGCTGACTCCAGTAACAGAGGTGCTGGTAGTTCATGCATTTGGACCCTTCCTACTGTGCTGGCTCTGTCTCTGCTCACATGTATTGTATGTCTCTTTTCCTTGCTTAGAAATTTTGTCAGCATTTTTCCACCCAAGCCTCCCACCTGGGGGAGGTAAAGGGACTCCTGTCTTACCTCTGCCCATGTGGAACTTGGCCACTGAACAGTTTGTCCTTGGCTGGCCTGGGCACCAATTCAGTCTTGGCTCAGAGAAGCCACACGCAGCATGGATGTTGGTCCCTGGTACAAGTGCTGGTCCCTGGTATGAGTGCTGATCTCCGATATGGATGTTGGTCCTTGGTATGGGTGCTGATCCTTGGTATGGGTGCTGATCTTTAGTATGGGTGGTGATCCTTGGTATGGGTGCTGATCCTCAGTATGGGTGCTGATCCTTGGTGTGAGTGCTGATCCTCAGTATGGGTGCTGATCCTGGGTATGGATGCTGATCCTGGGTATGGATGCTGATCCTTGGTATGGATGCTGATCCTGCTACGGACACTGATCCTTTGTATGGGTGCTGGTCCCTGGCATGGATGCTAGTCCCTGGTATGGACGTTAATCCCTGGAATGGATACTGATTCCCGGTATGGACATCGGTCACTGGTATGGGTGCTGATCCTGGGTATGGGTGCTGATCCTCGGTATGGGTGCTGATCCTCGGTATGGGTCCTGACCCTGGGTATGGACACTGATCCTTTGTATGGGTGCTGATCCTCGGTATGGGTCCTGACCCTGGGTATGGACACTGATCCTTTGTATGGGTGCTGGTCCCTGGCATGGACGCTAGTCCCAAGTATGGACACTAATCCCTGGAACGGATACTGATTCCCAGGATGGACATTGGTCACTGGTATGGATGCTGATCCTTGGTATGGATGCTGATTCCTGGTATGGATGCTGGTCTCTGGTATGGATGCTGATCCTTGGTATGGGTGCTGATTCCTGGTATGGATGCTGATTCCTGGTATGGACACTGGTCACTGGTATGGACGCTGGTCCTTGGTATGGGTGCTGGTCCTTGGTATGGACGCTGGTCCTTGGTATGGGTGCTGGTCCTTGGTATGGATGCTGATCCTCGTATGGGTGCTGATCCTCGGTATGTGTGCTGATCCTCGGTATGGATGCTGATCCTCAGAATGGATGCTGGTCCTTGGTATGGGTGCTGATACTTGGATGGGTGCCGGTCCTTAGTATGGGTGCTGGTCCTTGGTATGGTGCTGATCCTCGGTATGGATGCTGGTCCTTGGTCTGGGTGCTGATCCCCGGCATGGGTGCTGATCCCTGGCATGGATGCTGATCCTTGTCTTGGATGCTGGTCGCTGGCATGGATGCTAGTCCCTGGTGTAGACGCTGACTCCTGGTATGGACACTGATCCCCAATATGGATGCTAATTACTTTTCTCAGCTTTCTTTTCCCATCCATGCCTGCTCCCAGGGCCCTGTCTGGGACTGCCATCAGTACCTTGCCTACTGGGCCCCTTCTGCTTCTGAAGCCAGCTCCCTCTCTCTGCTGAGGGCCAGCCCTTGGTGGAAGCAGGGTTTCTGGTGCAGTTGGGAGAATAGGACGGCAGTGGCCAAGGAGGTGGCCTCTCCTAAGCACTTCACAGAGGGATTAGGAAGCAGGCGTGGCACTCCTGCTGGTCCTCATGGTGCCTGGGTAAATACTCATCAGTTGGCACCTGGAACAGGGCTGTGGGGTGACTGGTTGGGAAATGGTTGGGGGGGGTAGGATGAGGGCTCCAGCTGAGGGCGTCAGGGCCAGTGGGAGGCCCAGAGAGCAGCTTTCTTTGGGTGAAATAAATGACATTCTACAAGTCAGCCAGCTCCCCACCTCCCACCCCCTGCCCTCCTGGTTGTTAGCAGAGAAGATACACAGCCACCACTGCAGCCTAAAGCAGCCACAGTTCTGGGTCACCATCCTAGAGTGTTTCTCCCAACAGTGCTGCCTCACCCTTCCTGGCCTTGCTCCATGCCCCTCACATCCTTGGGAACTTAGTTTTTGAGACATAAAGTCACCTGTTTAGACAGACCATCTGGTGAAAGAAGAGTTCTGCCCTGGTTCATTTCATCTGAATTCAGTTTGCATCAGAGTTCTTGGGCTCCACCGCCCCTCCCGCCGGGGCCCAAAGCTCTGGATACCTCACTGCAGGCAGCGAGGGTCAGCTGTGCGGCTGCCTCTGGGCCTCACACCCGGCAATGCTTCACTGTGATTTCTAGGGTTCTGTTGTGAGCACAGGCTCAGAGTCACAGCCTGGTCCTCCTGTGGATCTTGAGCCTGGCTGCTCTGGGGTTTGCTGACCCCAGGAAAGCCCAGAAGACAAGCCCCCACGGCCCCCGGCAGCCTCGAAGCTCCCGGCATGCGGCTTCTGTCAGCTGATGTTGCGACGCGATGCTAGGTCTTCTTCACTGGAGTGTCGGCAACAAGAGAGCTTGGAAACATTCGCTGGACAGAGAAACAAGTGAGATTTGCTGGCCTGTAGTCCTACCTGGGCCTGGATGGCAGTTAGACGGCAGTTTTGTCTTTTGGTTGGAAAAGGAGCAAAGCTGGGGGCCAGGAGCCCTGCTCTAGAAGCACCTGCCGCCCAGTCACTCTTTCTGAGACGTCCTCGCACGCGGTGGCAGGGAAGCATCTCGCCATCCCTGCAGCCGGGGCAACGGGCAGACGTCTAGCCCGTACCAGGAGCCCAGAGGAGCGGCCAGGCGGGCTCGTGAGCCCAGGATAGCCGTGGCACTGGTCGCACAAGGGGTGGGGTCTTTGTGTCGCCCAGTCTGCAGGTGGGGACGCCGGTCACTCTCACGGGATGCTGGCTTGAGTTCCGGTGTACTGAACACCTGCCCCCAGGTTATTTGCACCTGATACAGTGAGATGGAGTTTAAGCAATTCCTCATGCAATATTATGGTTCAAATGATCTGACCACACTAATTATTAATAAATTTGGCTGTTATCACAAATCACATTTTGCTATTGTGCTGTGAAGTCCCACATAAGTAAAGCATTACTACGCAAAAGTAGAAGATTCAGGAGCGGGCACTGAAAATTGCACTGAAGTCTAGTTGTGCGTTGACAGGTGTCTGTGGCCAGAGGGAAGCGGTCTCAGAATGACAGTGACTGTCAGCACCAGGACCAGAAGTGAAAGTGGCAGGAGCTGCTGCAGTGTCAGCGAGAGGAGGGTCAGCTGCTCAGTGGCAGCTTCCTGCCCACCGCCCCGCGCTCGGCAAACGCACAGGGGCGATGCCGAGGCCCCGCCTGGGCCAGGGCCTCCCTGCCACCCTTTCAGGGTCAAGCCTCCAACCTGCTCCTCACACCGCCGCCCAGAGCCAGGGTCCCTGCCCCGCACCAAGTGCGTTTCATTCCATCCTTATTCTCACACGTGGAGGTTGGAGCCCAAGGTCCCAGGACTAACGAGACCAAATCCCAGAGGTCTCTGAGCCTCCCTCACCACACAGCTTCCTGGTGGCCGGCGACAGCGTTTAAATAAACACTTTTCAGAAGGATTTTGGATGTGTTGCCATAGTTCTCAGATTCTAAGCGGGGGACACAGTTTCCACCCCATCAACAAGGAGACGAGGCTGGGCCGCCCGCCCCTGTCTGCGGTGACTGCTTGGCCCCTGACGGCCCCCACGCATCTGCAGACCCCTCGTCTGGATGGAGCGGCCTGGGGGAGCTGCCACTTTGTAACTTGTGCAGCCGGTCTCCCCTCCCCAGGCGTGGCCTCTCTGTGGAAAAGCTCTCTCTGGTGCCGGCCTGATCCTGGACGAGAGGAAGCAGGGGCCTGGAGCGAGGCCAGGATACGGGCTGATGGGAACCGCTTCCCTCCCACTGCAGCCCCAGCCTCTGCGTTGCTTCACGGGTGGCGAGAAGTCACTACTGGTCTCTGGGGCCTCCGTCTGTTAGGTGTGCTGAGTGCACTGCATTTTCAGGCTAGCGTCAGCAAGTCTTCCTTCCAGCATCAAAACCCCTTGGGTCCTGGGATTAGCGTCCTGGAAATGTCCAGACTTTACCTGGAGTAACAATAGCTCTTGCCCTGGACTGGGCTGGGCTGGTGCTTGGCCCTGGGTTAAGGGCTTTATAGATGAAAAATTGAGGTGCACGGGTGTTCAATCACCAGGTTCCGCAGCTCATGAGGGTCAGGTGGTCACGAGACCCAGGCCCTCCAGACTTGACTGGGAACCACAAATGTGGGCGCTGAGACGCCGTGATGATCCCGGTCGTTGGCTGTATACTCCGTACTGACAGCCTGCCGTCTCCACAGGAAATCCAACGACCTCTAGAAATTTGGGAAATTCTAGGAAGTAGATTTTGACCTCTTGTTATACTTTCACTTTCTTGCTTTGGTCTACTGAGGAAGTGAAAATTCCAAATTAGCATGTGACACTCATTCAGATCATTGGGGTTTGTGTTTGTGCGTTTTCCCACAAAACTGGCAAGAAAACACAACCCACAGGAAACTTTATTGCTCCAGGCTCACTTCTGGGGGAAGGACATGTGCCCCAGGAGGCGCCATCCATGTGGCTGGACTAGACACAGAGAGAGGGCCTCCCAGTGGCCACTCCCTGTCCTGCCCGCCTGTGGCCTTGTGGCCTTCCGTGGTCCTGGTCACCCTGAGTGTGGTGTCTTCGTGCTTAGCAACAACTGGCAGAATGATGCAGGCGGAAAAGGCTCCTTCCCGCTATCCTTTCCACCTCCCAGCATCCCAGAATTAGAACCCAGTTAATGGTCAGGTGAAGGGCATCAGCTTCAAGGATGATAGAAACTGATGCAATTCAGAGATCATTAAAAAATTACCTAGATCAAGGGGGTGGTGGACAGAAGAAGGCCAGAGTTGTCGGCCTCCTGAGCCCCAAACCTGTGAACATGCTGCTTCCTGTGGCAGCAGGACCTGCCCTTGTGATCAGCTGAGGACATTGGGATGGGAGGTAATGCTGGGTCACTGGGTGGCCCGACACAATCAGTTCAGTTCAGTTCAGTCACTCAGTTGCGTCCAACTCTTTGCGACCCCACGGACTGCAGCACGCCAGGCCCCCCTGTCCATCATCAACTCCCCGAGCTTGTTCAAACTCATGTCCATTGAGTCAGTGATGCCATCCAACCATCTCATTCTCTGTCATCCCCTTCTCCTGCCTTCAATCTTTCCCAGCATCAGGGTCTCTTCAAATGTGTCAGTTCTTTGCATTAGGTGGCCAAAGGCTTGGAGTTTCAGCTTCAGCATCAGTACTTCCAATGAATATTCAGGACCGATTTCCTTTAGGATGGACTGGTTGGATCTCCTTGCTGTCCAGGGAACTCTCAAGAGTCTTCTCCAATACCACAGTTGAAAAGCATCAGTTCTTTGGCACTCAGCTTTCTTTATAGTCCAACTCTCACATCCATACATGACCACTGGAAAAACCAAAGCTTTGACTAGATGTACCTTTGTCAGCAAAGCAATGTCTCTGCTTTTTAATATGCTGTTTCAGTTGGTCATAACTTCGCTTCCAAGGAATAAGCGTCTTTTAATTTCATGGCTGTAGTCACCATCTGCAGTGATTTTGGAGCCCAAGAAAATAAAGTCTGTCACTGTTTCCACCGTTTCCCCATCTATTTGTCATGAAGTGATGGGACCAGATGCCATAATCTCAGTTTTATGAATGTTGAGTTTTAAGCCAACTTTTTCACTCTCCTCTTTCACTTTCATCAAGAGGCTCTTTAGTTCTTCTTCACTTTCTGCCATAAGGGTGGTGTCATCTGCATATCTGAGGTTATTGATATTTCTCCCGGCAATCTTGATTCCAGCTTGTGCTGCATCCAGTCCAGCATTTCTCATGATGTGCTCTGCATATAAGTTAAAAAAGCAGGGTGACAATATACAGTCTTAATGTACTCCTTTCCCAATTTGGAATCAGTCTGTTGTTCCATGTCTGCTTCTAACTGTTCCCTCTTGACCGGCATTCAGATTTCTCAGGAGGCAGGTCAGGTGGTCTGGTATTCCCATCTGTTGAAGAATTTTCCACAGTTTATTGTGATCCACACAGTCAGAGGCTTTGAAGCAGTCAATGAAGCAGAAGTAGATGTTTTTCTGGATCTCTCTTGCTTTTTCGATGATCCAGTGGATGCTGGCAATCTGATCTCTGGTTCCTCTGCCTTTCCTAAATCCATCTTGAACATCTGGAAGTTCATGGTTCACATACTGTTGAAGCCTGGCTTGGAGAATTTTGAGCATTACTTTGCTAGCGTGTGAGATGAGTGCAACTGTGTGGTAGTTTGAGCATTCTTTGGCTTGCCTTTCTTTGGGATTAGAATGAAAACTGACCTTTTCCAGTCCTGTGGCCACTGCTGAGTTTTCCAAATTTGCTGACATATTGAGTGCAGCACTTTCACAGCATCATCTTTGAGGATTTGAAATAGCTCAGTTGGAATTCCATCACCTCCACTAGCTTTGTTCGTAGTGATGCTTCCCAAGGCCTGCTTGACTTCACATTCCAGGATGTCTGGCTCTAGGTGAGTGATCACACCATCGTCATTATCTGGGCCGTGAAGATCTTTTTTGTACAGTTCTTCTGTGTATTCTTGCCACCTCTTCTTAATATCTTCTGCTTCTGTTAGGTCCATACCATTTCTGTCCTTTATTGAGCCCATCTTTGCATGAAATGTTCCCTTGGTATCTCTAATTTTCTTGACAAGATGTCTAATCTTTCCCATTCTATTGTTTTCCTCCATTTCTTTGCATTGATAACTGAGGAGGACTTTCTTATCTCTCCTTGCTATTCTTTGCAACTCTGAATTCAAATGGGTATAGCTTTCCTTTTCTCCTTTGCCTTTAGCTTCTCTTCTTTTTATAGCTATTTGTAAGGCCTCCTCAGACAACCATTTTGCCTTTTTGCATTTCTTTTTCTTGGGGACAGTCTTGATCTCTGCCTCCTGTACAATGTCATGAACCTCTGTCCATAGTTCTTCAGGTACTCTGTCTATCAGATCTAATCCCTTGAATCTATTTGTCACCTCCATTGTATAATCATAAGGGATTTAATTTAGGTCATACCTGAATGGTCTAGTGGTTTTCCCTACTTTCTTCAATTTCAGTGTGAATTTGGCAATAAGGAGTTTATGATTTGAGCCGCAGTCTGCTCCCAGTCTTGTTTTTGCTGACTGTATAGAGCTTTTCCATCTTTGGCTGCAAAGATTATAATCAATCTGATTTCGGTGTTGACCACCTGGTGATGTCCATGTGTAGAGTCTTCTCTTGTGATGTTGGAAGAGGGTGTTTGCTATGACTAGTGTGGTCTCTTGGCAGAACTCTAGAGGGTCCTAATGCGGGAGGAGGGTGGCAGGGGGGTCAGTCACGAAGTGGATGTGACTATGGGAGCAGAGGTCAGGACAAGAGAGATGGGACGATGGAGGAGGGGCCAGGAGCCGAGCAAAAAGTGGCCTCTAGGAGCTGAAGGAGTAGGAAGGACTGTACCCTGGAGGCCCCTGAAGACCAGCCCTGCGGACAGGGGGACTTGGCCCAGGGGCCTGTCTCTGCCCTTCACAACTGCGGGATGAGGCTTTTGTTTGTTTGGAGCCGTTTGTTATAGCAGCAAGAGGAAGTGAGCACAGGGTTCAGCTTCTCTGGGGGCTGCAGACAGATGGGGTGGTGAACCTGGCCGCCCCTCGCCCTGGCCTCACCAGCAGCCAGTGTCTAAGGTTGGACCCTCAGAGTGTGTGTCCAGTGCCCCAGAGACCCTCACTCCAGACACCCTCTGGCAGGGACAATTGCAGATAGGTCCACCTTAGTCCTTGCAGGAGCAGGCCTGGAGCAGGGAGGGGAAGCCAGAGGGCTGCGGGAGGGGGGCTGGCTCCGGGCTGGGCTCTGCCGGCCCGAGGGGAGGCCGGCTCCGCTCAGACACCTCGGGGAGCCTTTGTCTCCGCAGCAGTCGGATGCAGCCAAGCGCATGCTCCAGAACCTAGAGCATTTCTGCAGGAAAATGCTCAATTCTTTCCAAAATGCCACGAGAACGTTACTGATGGGAATAAATAACAGGTGCGGGGAGCAGCTGCTACTGATTCATGACACCTCCTTCTTTAAATATGTTTTCTGTGGAGGAACCAAGGGCTTTCAGAAGCATTTTGCTCTTAAACATTCAAGGAATGTTTCTTGCTTTTCCTTATGACAGCGACAGTTTTAGTATTTGTAAGCTGATTCACGAGACCCGCGGCAGAGCCAGAGAGGTGACAAGCTCTCTGCAGCCAGGCTCCTGCAGTTGCTGTGAAGTGGCATCAGGCCCTTCACGGCGTCTTTCCGAGATGGCGGTTGCCTTCTCTACAAGCCTAGGCTAAAACCACTGCCCGGAGCCATGTACACAGCGTGGGAGACATGTGCGGGTGTGGCCGGGGGACTTGGAGGTGGGTCTTAGCCTGGAGGTTTGGGGACGGTGTGCCTGGTCCCTGAGCTGCTCCCCTCCAGCCTGCATTTCTGGAGGGGTCTGTCCTGATGGAGGGTGGGCTGCAGGCAGTACCCTCTCCCTGCCCACCAGCAGGGTCTCTCTGTGTGGGCACTGGACGAGCAGAGCCAACAGGACTCTGTGCTCCTGGCAGAGCGTTTATGGCCGTGAGGCAGCTGTGAAGAGCCCCGTGCTCCCTGCACAGAGACGACAGGCCGCAGTGTCCGCTGAGCTGGTCCCTGTGATCAGCTGGGTTTTGTACTCTAAGACGCTGAGCTACCAAGCACCAAAAATTTCTACAAGATTTTCTCATTCACTTTTTTGTACCTCCTGAAAGTGTGATTAAGTTACTGATTAAGTTCTTTGGTATGAAGACTGTGAACAGGGCCCCGACTCTGCCCGTGTTCAGAGTGAGGGCCGCACACATCCTCCTGGCAAGTCCTAGGACCGCTCTCCAGGTTTGCAACAGCAGGGCTGGCTGCCTGCTCACTGCGGGTTCTAACCTGCTCAGAGCCACGGGGTCGAATGCTTGAGAGGGAGCCAGGAGCGTGCTCACCCCGTGGAGTTCACGCGCCAGGCGCCCTGGGTCTCCATGCTGTGTTGTGCAGGTAATAACCAGCAGCCAAGTCTCTGACTTTGAGTCAACACCTCCCTGCTTCCTCGGTGTGGAGAGTAGAGTCTAGTCTTGCCCTTTTCTGCTGTTTATCAGCTCAGAGTGAAATGGGAAGCTCTCTCATTGGTTCAAGCCACAAAGTCCCCTGCTCCTGCCGAGGACGTGTCCCTCTGGGGTCCGAGGCAGTCCCGTGGTCTCCCCTCACCGAGCCCTCTCGGCTTGTGCCCGAGGCACCTCACAGGGCAGTCCGCAGGGGGACGCCGTCCTGGGGTCCTGGGCAGAGAGGCGTGGCTGTAGGGTTTCCAGGGGATGGGGGGAGGGTGTGGCCCGAGGACTGTTCTGGAAGCGACTCTAAGACGCTGGTGCTTTGCAGGCTCTCGCCTTGGGGCAGCTGCCCTCCTTAGAACTGACTGGACGCTTTTCTCCTTCGGGGTCCTGGACTGAGTCCTGGGGCTGCCACAGCACATCCGTCGAGCCGGGAAGGTTTAAACGACAGCAGCGTGGTCTCCCACTGTTCTGCAGCCAGAATCCAATGTCAGGGCTGCTGGTGAGCGCGGTCCCTCTGGAGGCTCCGAGGGTCTCTGTGCCGGCCCCCTACCCTGGCGCCCGGGGTCTGGGCTCGGGTGGTGTCACCTTGGCCTCTGCTCCTGCTCCATCTTCTCAGGGCCCCTCCCTGTGTGCCTCTCCTGCTGCTGTGAGGACACTCGTCTCTGGGTCGAGGAGGGAGCATGAGCCCGCCTCCATTCCGAATTGTCTGTAAAGAGCTGCTTTACACACAAGGTCAGGCTCTGAAGTGCTAGGCTTGGAGGGAGATCATTTAATTTACTGTAGATGTTGTCATTATGATTGATGAAATTGCTTTGAAAAAAAGTATCTGCTTTAAGGGCTTCCCTGGTGGCTCAGTGGTAAAAAACCCGCCTGCCAATGCAGGAGATGCAGGGAACTTGGGTTTGATCCCCGGGTCAGGAAGAGCCCTGGAGTAGGATATGGAAACTCACCCCGATATTCTCGCCTGGGAAACCCCATGGATGGAGGAACCCAGCAGGGGACAGCCCGTGGGGCAGCACAGAGTCAGACACACCTGAGCCTGCACGCCATGCGATCTGCTTCAGATTTTCCTCAGTATTTTCTGAGAACCTATTTGTCAAAGCCCCCAGGGAGTGGAGATGTAATAGAAACCAGCACCTGCAAAGACAAGATGTACCTGCTGTACATGAAGCCAGGAGCACATCCCAAGGCAGTCTGTGTGATCAGACGCATGACAGAATGTTCTACTGGACACCACAGAGCAGGAACGACTGGGAGCTTCTAAGTTGTAAGGAGATGGGTTTCATGTGGATAAAAACCCTGCGATGGAACAGGCAGTGACAGCGGTCCTCAGCTCTGGCTCTGCTGAAGGAGCCACTGGTTGCTGTGGGATTCATCCAGGGAAAACCCCCGGTCACAGGCGGGAGGTGGGAGCAGTCTGCCAGTCTTGGGACCACATGCAGGGAGCAGGGAACAAGGTCACCTTCTCTCGGTCTCGAAGAATCCATCCCACAGTTTTCATCAGCCCTTACTAACAAATAGGATTTTAAATCCCTTTATCTGGAGACAAACAGAAATTGTGTACTCGTGGTGAATAACTTGAGCTCATACTCTTGCCAGCTGTTAAGGGACACATGCAAAAAAAAAAATTCAGTGACATCTGGTCAGCACTGATACTTTGTGACAGAAGAATTTTTTTCCTGGGGGTGTTTTCTAAGAAACCACATTTCAGAATCCCAGTCTCTCCAACTCCCGGCCCCCGACCTTTGACCTCTTTGAAAAACAAAGAGGAAAGTGATCATGTTGACCCGAGGCCCTGGGCTCAATCCAAGCCCGAAGCTGGCGGGGGGCGGCAGGGCAGTCGTGAGAGGGCCCAGCGCTTGCCTGAGGTCTTGCTGCGCCTGCCCCGGAGGGGTGCAGAGACACCCCGGGTCCTGCACGCTGAGGCATCTCCCCCACTCCAGGCAGCCTCTCTTCCTCCTCTGCCCTCCTGACACTTATGTTCTGTGGGTTTAGAATTTCATTTTTTTAAAGTAAATAATGTCCAGGAGATGCATTCATCAACACCGAATTTTTTCCTGTGAAATTGTCAAGTCTTCTTGGCCAGATTTTTCCAAGAATGCCAAGGACACAGGCCACTTTTGAAAGGGAAGTTTAGGAGAAGGCACCGTTTCCAGGCTGGAGAGCTCCCCTCCCCAGAGCTGGGCCCTCGCAGACCTGCTGTGTGTGGCGGTGCGGGTGTAAGCTTTGCTGTGAGGAAAGCTCTGGGGGGCCAGGCGCCCCCTCAAGGACTGGGGTCCCCTTTCGGAGGGCCTCCTACCCACCCCTCTCACTTACTTCCGCTGCCCTGAGGTCTTTGCGTCGGCCCTGGCCTGCAGACCCAGGGGCACCCCCTGCCCCGAGCCCCGGCTGGGTCTTTGCATGGAAGGGCACAGGCCGTTTGGTAGACGGCAGAAACCATGGAAAGAGCTCCTTCCTGGGGTCAGCACAGGACAGGAGAAGAGCTGGAGATGACTTCAGCAGCAGAGAAGAGAGAAGCATGGACCTCCGCACACCGACAGTTTCCAAGTCCTGGTTTCAGGCACCGGGAAGTGGGGAAAACATTTCTACCTTGTTACCTGGGGCAGCCTGGCAGCTGAGCGACTGCTAACATCAGGTGGCTTGGAAAGTGGAGATGGCCCTGTGTCTCCGCCGGCGCTGCTGCTGGAAGCCCGTCCAGGCAGGGGCTGGCTGGGCGCTGAGCCCTCCCTCCGTTCCCCACCACCAGCTCTGTCCCCGGCAAGGGCACCTCGTCCCCTCTTCTGCCACTGCAGACCCCCTAAGACGCCCCGATGGAGCTCAGAGAAGCAACGCGAGCTCTGTGTGTGGGGGGGACCTGAGGGAGGGCGTCACGTAAATAGGTTCAGATCCTGAAAGAGGCCCCACTCCTTCAGGATTTCGCTCCGAGGATGGAGCTGTGGGGTCTTGCTCTGAAAAGATGGTACAGATGATGCACGGTGGGAATAAAACTCCCACCTCATGTACTGGCGGGCTGGAGCAGAAACCGGGGCGCGGCGGTCCCAGGGCTGCGATGTTGGGGCCCCGTGTGCCAGGTGGGCGCCTGCTGGCAGCTCGTTGGGAAGATCTGCTGCTCTTGCAGCTGCAGCTCTTGAAGCTGTGACCTCTGATGACTTGAAGCTTCTCTGAAGGTGTGACTGTGTCGTCAGGGCTGTAGTGTGGCGGGCAGACGTGAGGAAGGACGCGCAGGCCTCTGCTGGGATGAGGCCACCCTTGCTGTTAGGAAGGTGCTCGGGTGGGGCTCCACTCGACACACGAAAGCTCTGCCCACGGCCGCATCCTGGGAAGACGGCGCGAGTCAGTCTTCAGGTGTCGTTTCGGGCTCACAAGAGCGACGCTCAGTCTGGAGTTTCGCGTTGAAGGTGTGATGCCACGCCTCGAGCCATGCCAGCGCCCTGAGGTCTCGACCAGCACCTCTTGCTCCTGTGGGGCTATGGCAGCCCGCCCGCTGTGGGGAGCCCTTGCCCCTCCCGCTCGCCTGGGCCCGGGGTGGGGGCCTCAGGCACCAGCTCTCCCTGCACACCCTGGTCCCGAGAATCCTGAAGACCGCCAGGCTCCGTCCTGCCCCTGGGGCAAGTCAACGATATCTTCCAGGAACTTGTGTTTCTACACTCTTGTCTGGTTGTCCTTTAACTGGCTTCTCTCCAGGCTTTGCCCAGGTTTTAGCTGAGACAAGTGCCTAATTCCTGCCTGTGGAGCCTCCTCTGTCCCAGCGCCAGGACACAGACAGCCGGGTAAAGCTGCGACTCCGGTGTCTTTCTGTAGGACACAGGAGAGGTCTGTGTCCCTGGAACCAGGGTGTCCAGCAGCAGTGACCTGTGCGTGTCTTACTGTCCAGAGTCACAGTTTCGTCTTGCTTTGCTTTTTACGAATCACTTCTGCTTATTTTTATCTCATCAATCTCAGGAAAACCAGGGTCTTCAAAGTCAGAAAGAGCCTACTGGGGCGGGGCGGGGCGGGTAGAGGGAGATGTCAACACAGGAAACATGTTTCTACAGACATTTGAGTCAGTGAATTTTGGGGAGAAGGTACAGAAAAAGGTTTTGCATTATTTTTTGCTTATAACTGTCACTGTGAAAAGAGCTGTTGTTTTATGGAATGATATAAATTTGAAAAAATAGTTATGATGAAGAAGAAAATGCAGCTCTGAATTGTGCATCGAATGTTATTCAACCTGGTGGACTGTGTGGGCAGTTTTCCAACAAGGCTTTAAGTTGTAGGTCAAATGAATCAATTTTATAATGGCTTTTTCTAGGTGCTGTATTTGTATTATGTAATATTTATTTTCTCATATCATGATGTCTTTGAAGGTGCTGCTTATTTCTGGTCCTCAAGCGGAGGGGGTGTCCTCTGGAGGGGGTGTCTCTGAAGCCCCGTCTGGAGGGGCTGCTAGGCATTAACCTGGAGTCCCACCGGAAGCCGCCGTGGCCAGTCGCGAGCCTGTGTGCAGCCCTGGCTTGGAGTCATCTCTCAGCACTACCAAGAGCGAAAACCGAGACAGACGCCCTTCTGTTGGAAGAAGTAACTTTAGTTGGAAAGTCTGAACTGATAAAACCATGCTACAGAAACTTCGGTAAAATGACTTAATCCTAGCATCCATGTCATTTGCTATGTTTTCTCATATCTCTTTCCTAGTGTACTTTATGTAAATTTGTAATCATACTCTGAGAACAATTTTATATCCTGCTGTCTTTAATCAAGTTTATAAGCAATCTCTTTGTTACTACATAGTCTTTAAAACCATAATTTTAACAGACTGCTTAACACTCCATAAAATGTTTACTTGGAAAATTCTCACTACTGTAATGACACTGGCCAACAGCTCCTGCCACCTGCCGCACGGATCGCCGTGTAACAGAGCCTAGGCCGACCCTGTTCTCAGAACTCTTGCCAAACTCGAATCTCTTCCCCGAAACGGGACCAGTTTCCATGCCCTTGACAGATGAGATGCCTGTTGTACCGCAACTTATCAAGAATGTTTTATAACAAAATGGGTCAGCAATCATTTTCATTACACGATTTGACCATGAGCAAGGTGGGTTATTCTCTCATTGAATTATAATTTTCTTTCACCTTCATCTAGTAGAATAGTAATGGTTTTCCTCTCAATTTGATTGATCTTGCTACACGATGAGATTCCTCAGCCTCTCTGGGTACCAGATCTTGTCAAGAACAGTGATAATCTGAATCTTTCTATTATCAGAGAGCTTTTTATTGTTTTCCCCATGAAGCCTATGCTCATTTGTACGTTGACGCATTTCACCACTTTGTTGATCAAAGGCATATTTAATTGCCAAAGAGCAGCTGGTGAGTGTTGAATGATTTGATGTAATTCCACCAAAAGTAAAGGCGGTTTTAGCTAATTTGTGCAGTTTAGGTGATTGTTTGGGGGTCCCCGTGACAATTCCCACTTCTCAGGTGGTCTGAACCTGTACCACCTTCTTCCTGAAATCACAGCAGGCCCAGACCCTCCTGGCGGGCCAGTTTCCTGGGAGTGGGGGGTTATGGAGAGCAGGTGTCTGTTCATCCACCCTGCCTCCCAGGGCCTCAGGCAACTCGAGCTCACCCACTTTTACAAAGTCACATTAGGATTCAGAGCTCCGAGGAGCTCACAGAGATTCTCCATATGACGGGATGGGTGGGATCATGGCTCATTTCCTGCGGGTGGTGGTCGGATCTCACAGTGTGATATCTTTGCTTTGTGATATTCACGTGGGCCCAGCCTTCGGCAGTTGAAGTGTTTTATTTTGCTTAGGTGTTGGGCCTGGACCCACAAGAGTCAGAATTTAATGACAGTGGTAGCAGGTGGGCCAGACTGGCACATGTGCTGATGGCCTGCCCGGAGCGGGGGCCCTGGACCAGGCAGACCTGCTCTGGGCATGGCTGCACCTCAATCAGGGTATTTAGAGTCTCTGAACCGCACTGTTCCCTTCTGGAGAAGGAGACAATAGCTCTCCCTTTTGAGTTGCTGTGAGGTTAAATGAAATAGGGCTTCCCTGGTGGCTCAGAAGGTAAAGAATCTGCCTGCAGTGTAGGAAACCTGGGTTTAGTCCCTGGGTCAGGAAGATCCCCTGGAGAAGGAAACGGCAACCCACTCCAGTGTTGTTGCTTGGAGAATTCCATGGTCAGAGGAGCCTAGAGGCCTAAATGAAATAAACACTTGTAAAAGTGCTCAGTAGAAACATGTGTAGTATTAACTCGTGGCAATTTTGTTTCTGCCATCCAGAGAAAAACAGTTATCTGTTGAATCCAACTTTATAGATTTCTGAAGGCTCAGACCAAGGCAAATCTCAAGTGGTAACAAGCTTACAGGAAAGCTTGCTGACATCCCAGGTAGAAAATTTTCTGACTAAATCCTTCAGCAGTTACATCCAGCCTCACCCTGCCGGGTGCGGGTCTGTGTCTGCAGTTCACCAGCAATTCTAAGACAGTGACTGTCAGTGCTTCCGAGAGACGCAAGGCCTTTAGTGCCGGGGCTGGTCCTCTGTGTCCCTGCTCCGTGGGGTGGATGGCACGCACACTGTCTGTCATCCCACCTAGATTCTTGGGGGCCGGAAGAGGGCAGGACCAGGTGTTGGAGCACTAGTGTCAGCTGATTCTTTGTGTGGCGGTGATGAACCAAAAAAAGAAACTCTATTTTGATTTGGTCACTTATTGTCGTGAGGTTTTATTTTTGCTGCGTTGCGGTGAACCAGACCACTGGTTTGTGCTCGCTGGGGGCACCGAAGCCCCGCTGTGCCCGGGACCCAGGGCAGGTGGGAGCAGCTGACTGTGTGGGGCCCAGACCCGGTTTCCAGTCACCACAAGCGTCCGCTGTTTGCAGCTAACACTGCTGGGCCTTAGAGTGGCGGTGAGGAGAGGGCGAGGCGCCAGTGAGGACCTGGCAGGGGTGTGGCGACACCGTGCGCACATCTCCGTGTGAAGAGAAACAGAGGAGAAGAAGGAAATAGGAGGAGGAAGAGAAATCGAGAGTTAATAAAGGACTGGTCACTCCAGCTTCCAATCTTTCTCTTCTTTGAAATCAGTGTCCCTGGGGCTGCTGGCCCCCTGGATGCCAGGATGTTAGTGAACAGGATGGCAGTTCTAGAATATAATAGATTGCACATATAGTAGATAACCTACCTTCATCATTCTTCCAGCACATGTAAAGGATGCTGAAGATTATACCCCATCAACCTTCATACTCCTCGGTGCTAGTCAGCTAATAGGTGCTGTTCTTCTCAGCGTCTTTGAAAGGGGATGAGTGTGAGCCAGAGGGGACACTCCACACTGACCAGGCCTCCTGGGGCGCCTGGGCCTGATCTCAGTGGCTCCCGAGGCTCTGGCACCTTCCCATGGTCGGGATCCCCCTCCACTTCTGGCGCTGAGTTAGGGCAGGTACCAGGTCCACTGTCCTCACCTGACATGCTGGAAGTAGGAGGCCTGGGCACCTTGTCAGCCTGTAGACTTCGGGTGGACTAACTTCAGGACCACAGCAGAGAGCTTGCCTGACATCGTGTTGTCCACTCTGGTGAGCTTTCCTTCCCTGGCAGCTGAGCTGCAGAGAGGTCCTTCTGCCCCTGGGCAGCAGCAAATCGTCACAACCTTGGCCGCTGGCCCCACGCTGGCCCCAGACACGTGGTCAGCAAGAGCATCTGACGCAGACAAACAGGCCCGACGCGGATGAGCAGGCCTGACGCAGACAAGCAGGTCTGGCAGAGACAGAGTGCTGTCTCTGCGACGGGTGGGCCTCAGAGGAGGCCTCCAGAGCCTGCCACACATCCTCCATGTGGAGGCGGCAGGGCGTTCTCCACCCAGCAGCAGGAATCAGGAAGTGGTGACCTTGCTGTTTAGCTCACCTTCTTCCTCTAATTATTCCAGGGCGGCCGCCCTGGAATAGAGCAGTGAAAGTGAAAAGCATGGACGGTCACTCCGAGTGGCTTCCTGAGTGACTGCCCAGCAGATAGTCTTGTGGACCCTGGGGACGCCCGCCCAGCCTGGGTCTGATTCATGGTCACTCTAGGGTAGCTGCCTCCCCCTCCCCGCCGGGAACACCGAGTTGACCCCTGCCTGGCAGGGTCTAGTGGACGAGCCAAGCGTCGCACTGGAAGCAACGGGGCCCTTGTGTCACGACATGAGGGTGAGCCAGCAGACGCTGGACGGAGCGGCACAGGCACTGGCCTGGGACCTGGGGGCCGATTCTGCCTGCAAACACGCGGCTCGTTGCTGTGTCGGGAGGGAAGCTGACAGGCAGCTGCTGGGCCCACAGAGGGCAGGAAGCAAGGGCAGCCATCTGCAGCCCCAAGGCTCTGGGTGTGGAGGCAGCGCCCTGAGTGGCCTGTGGTCTCGGCGGGGGGAGGGCGGGGGCTGGCCTGGCCACTCCTGGCCCCGGCTTCCTCGAGCCTAGTGACAAAGAGCAGGCTGTAACGCCTGTTGCTCAGCGGGCTGGCCCTCACTTCCTGGCCTGGGTCCTGCCGATGTGGACAGCAGACCTTCCTGGCGTGAGCCATCTCCCACACTGCGCCGCTTGCCGTTTACTATAGAAGGAACGCAGTGTCTTCGGGACCTGGAACCTTGTGAGATCCCTGCGCCCACCCTCACCTGCAGGTGGGACCCCAGGACGCTGAGAATCTGTAAAGGCCTCGCAGGGTAGCGCTCCCAGGTAGAAACAGGAGGCTCAGCTAAACCTGAATTTCAGATGGACTAGAAATTTTATTACTATAAAGTGTGACCCAAATATTGCATGGGATGAAGCTATGCTAAAAAATTCACTGTGTATCTTAAACTCACATTTAATTGTACGTCCTGCACTTTTATTTGCTAAATCTGGCCACGATCCTGAGGGCCTTCTCTGAAGCTTCATTTCGGGAGAAAATGGCCCAGAACAGAAAGCTGACCCCAGAGCTGGGGGTGGGGCGGGGCGCGGTGACAGGTGGCAGAGGCGCGTGCAGCTCTGGCAGGACTGGGCCGTGATTTATCGTAACACAAGGGGAGGTATTTTAGGCGCCGGGCTTAACTTGGGCTTCAGAAGTTTCTTCTCCGAAGCAGCTGGTCTATTTCTAGGGAGCAAGTTGTTCGCGTCGTGAGGCTGCCTGTTACTTTTAAGGGTGTGGGGCGGACAGCAAGGAGCAGCGAGGGTCAGGACCCAGGGCTGGCAGGGCACTGGAAGCTCAGGGCACGGCGTCAGCTGCCCGGCGGCCCGTCCCGCTCAGGAGGCCGGCTCGCCCAGGGTGGCTGCGCGGACCTGGCCCCTTCCGCCGCCTCGGCAGGACCCGAGAGGGCGCTGGGCTCTCCTTGGGCGTGGAGCCTGCCGAGCTCTGCGGAGCTTCTGCTCTGACCCTGTCCTACGAGGAGCAGCTCCAGAAGAGGGTGCCGAGCGGTGCCGGGGGTCACAGGCGCCTCGTTCACCCAGCAAAGCCTTTAGACGGCCCGTGTGTCCGTCCTCAGGGCAAACTCACAGAGAAGGTGGGAAGTCACAGACGAGAAACCCTGGTCAAGGTCGGTGCCAGGACACACGGCTGAGCCATGACAATAGCCTGCATCTAGTGATGTCTGTCCTGTGGTGGAGCGACAGAGATAGGGAGAGACAGGGAGAGACAGAGATACAGGGAGAGACAGAGGGAGACAAAGAGAGATAGAGAGAGACAGAGAGCTAGAGAGAGGCAGAGACAGGGAGAGACAGAGACAGGGAGAGACAGAGAGAGAGGGAGAGATAGAGAGGGAGAGATAGAGACAGAGAGACAGAGAGAGACAGAGAGAGACAGGGAGAGACAGAGAGACAGGGAGAGACAGGGAGACAGAGAGATACAGGGAGAAGCAGAGACAGGGAGAGGCAGAGACAGGGAGAGACAGAGAGAGACAGGGAGATAGAGAGAAACAGAGAGAAAGAGACAAAGTGAGATAGAGGGACAGAGAGAGACAGAGATGGAGGCAGAGAGATAGAGAGAGACAGAGAGACAGGGAGAGACAGAGAGTCAGGGAGAGACAGGAAGACAGAGAGAGATAGGGAGATAGGGAGATAGAGAGATAGAGAGGGATCGAGAGACAGAGAGATAGAGAGAGACAGAGACAGGGAGAGACAGAGAGATAGGGAGACAGGGAGAGAGACAGGGAGAGACAGAGACAGAGAGAGATAGAGAGACAGGGAAATAGAGAGAGACAGGGAGAGACAGAGAGAGACAGGGAGAAGCAGAGACAGTCAGAGACGGAGAGACTGAGTGTGGGGACGGAGGGCCGCTCAGAACGCTGGGCGCCCCCAGCCTTTGCTCCTCAGACATCCCGGGCTCGGGTCAGCCCCCACTTCCTGGAAGGACCCGACTTTCCGAGGGCCCTGCCAGCCAGACTCTGAGCGAAGAGTGTCCTGGGGGCTGAGCCCCCGAGCTGCTCCCCCCTGGGACCCTTCCTGCCAACCTCGCTGGGAGCCGCTGGACTCCTGACCCTGAAGCTTCCTGCTCCTGCCTTTACAGTGCGCCTCCTGGGATCTCAGGCTCAAGGCCCAGGAAGACCCCAGTTCACACCCCAGGGCCTCTTGGTCCATCTGTCCTGGGGGACGGCCCAGTTCACATGCGTGGAGGCCCGTGTGGCCCACCCCCTTCATCCTGACGAGGTTCTTCTGGCCCTGAGCCCCTCCCTGTGAGAAGATGATACCTCCTTGGAGGCTTATTTATTCTTTGTGTTTTATCTTCAGTGTTCCCTGAAATGCCGGCATATAATAGGTGCTTAATAAATGCTGGGGGACTGAGTGCCCTCCATGGGGAGATGCATACTGGAGGTGCCCTCCTGCTAGGCTGTGTAGAGATGTGACTTCAGTCTCATGGTGTGTCCACACCCTGTGCACTGATGGAGCTGCAGGGAGGCCTTCAGCTCTGCGGGAGGAGGCCAGGCTCCAGAGGTGCCTCCTGGGGCCCAGGGGCAGGTTGGCCTTGGTCCGGAGCCGCCCGAGCCGAGGGCAGTCGTGGGGGGCGGGGGCGGGGGGGCACAGAGTCAGAGACGGGGCGGGAGGCCTTCTCGGCCTCTCAGGAGCAGCGCTCAGCCTGCCGGCCCCTCCTGAGGCCTCCTGGGAGCCGCTGGTGGACCCCCCGCTTCTGTACCGCATACGCTCCCCTCCTACCTGGTGTTTGTGCCCCAGGGCAGGAGCGGGGCGGTCCTACAGGTCTATATATCTGCCCACGTGTGCTTGAGGATTCATTCAAAGGGAATTTAGCCAAATCTCATTAGGTCTGTTAGTTGGAGGAAGACTGCGGCAAATAAGTGAAAAGCTAAATAGCTTGACATAAAATATATATTTAAGAAAAAGCAGTTTACTATTTCAGGTATTGTAGAAGCAGGTAAAGGTTTTAAGAAATGTTAAAGCAGAATGTTTTAAGAAAATTAATGTGATTTCAAAAGGAACAGTAGGTGATACTTGGAGTGTCTCTTACTGGCACGTTGGTGTCAACACTTCTAGAGTGGATTTTCCCACAGCAATTACACTTGTGCGTTGCTTTTCCTGGGAAAATCCAAGTAGAAGTCCACCCGCCGTGCTGGGCGGGCCATCTCCTGTCAGGTGCGTCACGACCTACTGGCTGCAGGATGAAGCCACGTCCACCTGGCCTGTCCTCCCCTTTCCCTCCATCCACAGTGATGCTGAGTACACCTCACGCCTCAAGGAGAACGTCCACTCATCCTTCAGGGCCCATATCACAGCACCTCCTCCAGGAAGATGCTACTCCTCTGGGGTCTGTCTCCTCTCCAGTCTGCAATCTTCACTGGAGTTGACGTGTCTGTCATCTCTTTCCTCTGCTTCTAGCACATTCCTGGCACATTGAATGTGCTATTGAATTTATACATGGTCAATAAGTTTAGAAATGTAAAGAACTGAATTTGTATTTGCATCGGATTTTCTCTGTATCAGATTTATAGGATTGACGACCTCTGTCAGGTACAGCAGAACAATAGCTGGCTTTGTGAGACATGCGCCATCCTTGTTTAACTCCCTGTCTCCTGGGGCCTGTGTGGCGGGCCGTGCTGTTTCCACTGAGCTTCCTTCCTAGAAGCATTAGCCCAGCGTCGTCCACTGGGCAAGGGCAGGTCCTGGCCGGCCGCCTGCCCTCCCCACCAGATGATGGTGGTCCCCACACGCCCCTCGCTGGTCACGGTTCTGCTCCTGACGCCGGCTGAGAGCCAGGGCTGGGGAGGCTGGAAGCTGGCCCCGCTCTGCAGTTTTCTTGCATCAGAATCTCATCGGCAAACAGGGGAGACTACACTTTGGTTCTCTTGGAAATTTCAGCTAAGAATCTGGCAGTGTCTTACAAAGAGCATACCGGCCAAAGGAGGCAAATCTTCACCTTGGGCAGAGTGGTGCTTCTCAGGGTCACACTGAGAGCCTGAGTTCCTGCTTCCCACTTACTCGAAGGCTGCTAGTCACATGGACGGGATCTCTGCATTCCCTGGTGCCTTCGTCCCCGTGAGAACAGTCAGTCGGAAGGTGGACTGCCATGCCAGCATTGAGAGGTTTACATTCTGGTGGCTCTTAGTGTTAGGCTGATTTGTTTCTGTCCTTGGGTTGGGTCCTGTGGATCTGATGGCAGAGAGCCAGGCCGAGGGCGCTCTGAGCAAGGGGAGGTCTCACTCAGCTCCTGGGGCCTGATCCAACGTGGGAGTGAGTCTACATGACCGCCCGTATTTCCTTCCTCTGAATCGTCTTTTGTGGCAGCTTAAACTTGCCCCTCGAAGGGCTGGTGGTCTTGAGCTGTATATGCCAACTTCCAAGAAGTCTGTTTAGGGTCAAGTGGTCATTTTAATAGAGACTCTGATACACATGCTAAACTGATCAATGAGCTGACTAATGATGAAGCTAGCAGCATCACCGGGGTGGACAAAGGCTGCAGAAAGGCCATCTTAAACGTGCGTGTTTGTTACATGTGTCTGTCACGTGTTGCGGTTTGTTGTCACCGGGGGCTGGGCCGCACCTCCCCACGGGCCCCCTCCAGCGACGCTCGGCCTCTGCTGGTGTGTCTGCTTCCTGGTTGGTGGGGACAGGAAGGCCTCTTCGGGTGCTCAAGAGGACCGTGGTAGGTAGTCCCGGCTTTCCCCACAGTGAACACCCGCCCCACCGGTGGGGTCCAGCTTCATGGTAACGGGGCCAGATCTGAGAGCCTCTTGGCCGTGCAGCACAAGCTTCCCGGGTGCAGCGGCTTCCCCGGGAGCCCCCCACTGAGGGCCCCCTGGCCTGCTGCGGGGCTGGCCTCCCACCCCATCCGACGTCTCCCAACAGTCCAGTCCCGGGTTGAGGCCTCCCTCTCGCGGCAGACCGGCCTGTCCCTGGGTCACAGCCGTCCCTCCCGGGGAAGGGCCCTCCGCCCCAGCCCTGGAGCCCTGCTGGCTGCCAAGGCCGCTGAGCTCGCTCAGCTCAAGCAGCAGCCCCTGGATAGCCTCCAGGGTGGCAAGCGGCTCGTGAGGCCTTCCTAGTGCAGACGCCATGGCTCATGCGCTCGACGGCCGGCTGGACAGGACCTCCGAGCCGCACAGTGAGGACACCCCGCACCTCTCCTGGCAGGGGAGGGGGAGCCAGTGTCTCCCGGCGCTTCTGGCCGCAGCCGGGCTGGCGCCGAGCTGAAAGTCCCTGCTGCTCACACGCTTGCCCTGTGCCTGGAGGACTGCTGGGTGGGACCAGAGCCTCTGGGGTCCTTGTCCTCTCGGGCGTGGCCTAAACGGAGGGCCTGTGGGTCCTATGGTGGGGGGCGCAGGGAACGTGTCCCCACCTACGTGGATGACATGGGCCCTGGACTCATCGTGAAGCAACTTCTCCTGCTGGACACGTCTTACCCCCGAGGGCCCCAGTTACACCAACCTGGAGAGGGCGGAGGGTCACACAGGAGGTGTTCCACATGCTCTCCCCCAGACAAATACTTTTGCTTCTTAGTGCCATCGTCTTATTTTCCAGATGAGAGGTGTCCTTGGTGAGTCAGGACCGATGCGGCTCTGGGAGCAGGAAGCCCGGGAGAGAAACAGAGACGGCGTGTGGACAGCAGGCCCAGCTCAGCTGCAGGAACAAGCTGTCATCTGGTCCCGATCCAGGCAGGGCCTGTTGGCTTCAGTTTCGTTTTAATTTTATTTGAAGCAAAGAGCGATCATCGGTGACTGTTGGTCCAAGAAGCTCCCTGCGTTTCCTCCTGGGACTGAGCACTGCCAGGCCTGCCTCCAGGCCTGTTCCTTTCTTCCCCTTTCACCTGAGCGTCTGTGCAACCCCGTCTGGAAAGAGGGTCAGAGCACAGGCCTTGCTGCCGTGGGAGGAGCTGTGAGGCTTTTAATTAAAAAGAATTGAGCTCAGAGAGGAAAGCCCCAGGGTGTCATGGCAACCAAGGATTTCCTTCCAGACTCAGTTAAGTGGCTCTGCGTACAGTCTGAGGAAATTCACCCATTCTCTGGGCTCAGCTTCTCCCATTCAACGTTGGTCTCATGAAGTAGTCCCCCTCCACACCTTGAGGGGCCCTGGGACGGGTGGCGTCATTTCGACACACGGCACAGAGTCTAGCCGAGAGTCAGATGTGGTTTGTGCATCCTCATCGGGGTCGCCCTGGCCCCTCGGGCACCCTGAACCTTCTGCAGTTCCGGGCACGCGGTTGGCCTGCCCACTGCCCGAGGAGCGCCGGTCCTAGGGCTGTTCTCTGAGCCTTTGGGTTTATGATTCTCTGAGCTGTTTTCTTAAAAGTAAAGTATGCTCAGCAAGAACATTTAAAAAGATAAGTAAATAAGAATCATTTTTCTTTAGATAAGCCTTTAAGGAAAATGCAAAAGGCCCACGGTCCGCAGACCAGGCCTTGGGGTGAGTGGTTGTCCAGGGTCCTCATGGAGCCCTGTCCGAGTGTCCCACCTGCGGTGGGCAGCGTGGTTCCCCCAGGGGAGGGTGTGACACGCTGTGGGTTCTGTGGCTCAGGGGTGACTCTGGCAAAGCTGCTGCTCCATCACGAGAGGGTCTTAGAAAAGCAAAGGTGAACAGAATCTGCCTGCATAGCACCCAGGACAGGCAACTCCCAGAGTAGAAAGGTGAAGCTCCAAGACTCTGCAACAGCCGTGGCCGCTTCCCCGGCCCCCGACAAACAGGCATCTCAAAGTCGTAACTGGGAGTCTCAGTGTGGCCGCCCCTCCCGAGCGTGAGTGCCTGTGAATGTTTGCACCAGAGGCGGTAGTATGGTGTGGTGATCCTGCCTCTGTTCCCCGCTAGCTGCCCCGTCAAGAGCCATCTGAGCCCCTGTGACTAAGTCACTCCCAACTTCAAGGGAGGAGTCTGTCTTTTGGGTGAGAAGCAAAGCTTGAGTCAGAGGCCAGATTCTGGTCTGGGTTTGGGCTTGGCCTGTATCTCCTGAGGCCTGACTGTAATAGGGAATCTGTGTTTGTGGGTGAGGGGCAGTTGGCCTCCCACCGCGGGTCCAGCCAAGGGCGTTTAGTGGCCAATGTAAAGTGGGAGACGGGACTGGGGCCTGTCTAGAGCCTGGTGGAGGACGAGCCCCTCTGACCCCTGGTAGTGTGACAGAGGCTGCCTTCCTGCGTCAGCTACAAGCATCTCCTCCCCTCCAGGCTTAGAGGCTGACGGCCACGTCCCCAGCCCATGACCCCAGCCACGGTCCCGTCCACTCGATGGATGGCAGGGGCGTGGGGTGCCTGAGAGGCTGTGCAGCAGCCCTTTTGCACCAGGGTCACTAGTGCGGGTCTGACTTGGGGACTGGTGGCCAGGGCAGGCAGGGAGTGGGCTCAGAACCTCCCGGGCCCCCTTTCTCATCCTCTGCACCCCACCTCTTCCCTCCCCCTCTGGGGGCCGAAGGGAAAAGACATCCGGGCAGTTAAAGGTGAGAAGGAGTGACGGGTGGGAGGAGGTGCCTGGGGATGTGCTCTGCAGTGGGAAGGCCTGAGCCCAGGTCTGGGGGGTTGGCTGCCCCCCAGAATCAACACTAGAGGAGAGAGTGCATGTGAGTGTGAGTTAGCGAGTGTGTGAATAAAGGGAGAGGGGAAGGGGGGTGGGAGTGGCAGGGAGTAGGGGGAGGTTGGGGGTGTGAGCAGTAAGAAAGCTGACAGAGACCGCAAGTGTTCAGCGCGCTGGGGCCCCCAGGCTCCGGTGAGGCCCCCAGGCGGGCAGGGCCCAGGGCCAGGGCAGCGTCAAGCCCGAGAGGAGGAAGCCGGCCCTCCCCTCCCAGCTCCCACCCCTCGCTTGTCCTACTTGCCGTTGGCCACAGTGACCTCAGCTCGACCTGACTCGGGGTGGAGCGTGTGCCCCCCGCCCCCCAGGGCTTCAGGGAGCCTGCAGGTGCAGTCAGGGCTCCCAGAAGTAGGACTTGGCCCCTCCAGTCTGGGTCGGGTGAATGCGGCCTCACAGAAGGACGGGCAGCTGTGCTGTGTCCCTGCACGGCCGCCGCAGCCCCAGCCCCGCCTGCAGGCCCCGGCCCTGAAACCTGCTGTGTGCCGGGCAGCTGGACGCCCGCCGACGAGCCCCGACCACGGACCCCACACAGGCTGCCCGAGGTTCCCGCCCAGCACAGGGCGGCGCGGCAGTCTCAGGCAGTGTGGAGATGGCAGAGTCAGGCCAGGACTCGGGCGCACATGGCAGTCAGGCCGTGTGGCCCCAAATGCCATCTTTCCTGGGAATTCGTATTTGACTTCTCTGTTCTTTTCTGTCCAGAAGACATGCGGCATCACCAAGACAGGAGCAAGGTGGGCAGGGAGCGCAGGATCTGCGAGTCCGCAGGCCCAGGGAGTGTCCTTCCCAGAGACCGAGACACTCCTGGGCTCAGCCAGTCTCTCAGTGGCAATGAGATGCCAGTGGAGATCGGGCACTTTGTAACTAGTAACAGAAGAAGGGATGACGACGCACCTGGGTTTGAGAGGTAAACCACCCAACTTGTAAAGGTGGCTTCTCACCTGGGAGGGACCCCCTCCCCCCCCACTGCACAGTTTCCTTGCGCGCCCGCGGGACACACTGGCTCCAGGCTGGGGGCTCCTGGGGAGCCTGGACTGGGGCACAGGCAGAAGCCACTCTTGGAAATGGAGCCACACAGGGCAACATAGCCCAGACCCTCGAGGGGCATTCCTGCCGTCTCATGCATCTGTAAGACAGTCTGAGAACACCCAGATCACTTTGTCAGAGGACAGCTACATTCCTGTTTACTGTTCCGTGTGATCTAACCTGCTGCAATCTCCCTGAATTCTGTGGATTTGTTTTTTTCTCATCCATGTTTGCAGTCAAGGACTTTGAGGAGTAAGCTGGGGTCAGATGCGTTTCCCGACCCTGCTCCATCCCTTACAGGCACCTACGCTGGGCACGCCCCTCTCTTTACAAAGTGCCAGTTATTCGCAAACATAGAGAATCCAGAATCACTGAGCTGACACTCAGTGTGGTAGTACTTAGGAACATTAAAAATGCTTTAACTTAAGGAAATCTATTCTTGCTCAGTTCTTTACAAATCTGATTCCTACGGGAACCTGCAGCCTAAACCAAAGGCCCACATGGGTGGAGGCGACAGGGCCCTGGGGTGGCAGCAGCGTCTCAGGCTGGACGAGCTCACGCCACGCTGGGGACATGGGGCGGAGCAGAGGGGAGAGCGTGGGGGCCCACAGACAGCCTGCTGTCCTTGTCGCCCAGACAGGCAGAGGGAAGGAAGGATGGGTCCCCGCGGAAGCCGCCGATGTGCGGGGTTGGACAGAAGGACATGAGAGCTGACAGCCTGGGGCACCGCGAGCGCCAGGCTGTACACCATTAGCAGGAGGCGCTTACAGAGCAGACACATAACAGCATCCCCACACACGTCTTATCACAGGGCTCAGTGGTGCATCAGGACCAGGAGGAAAACAAGGCCTCCTTTCACAGCATCTTAAATTAAAACGTGAGAGAGCAGAAAGCTGCCTGTCAGAAAGCATCTCTGTTTCTCTGACAGTGAGTGCTGTTTTGACAGCGCCCACTGGCTACTGTCACTGGTGTCCTTGTAAACTTCCCTGGAAGTGGGCTGTCCCTCCCACCCGACGGCCCTCCCTCTCAATCTGCTCCTCCTGCAGGGCTTAATTGAATGTCTTGATGCGGACGAAAAGGGTTAATGGCAGAGCCACAATATCTTGGATTACAGACAGCCAGTGAGCACAGGCCGGCAGCATGGCAACGGGCCGCACCGTGGGAACGCGGCCGACAATGATGGGATTGACAGTGAGCGTGGAGAGGCCACCTTTGGGAGAAATCGTATCCCACAGCGAGTGGGGAAAGTGAGAAATAGTAGCAGATGCTGCGGGCGATGAGCAACAGATGCCTTCTGGCCGGGGCTGGCCAGCCAACCCGCTCCCACCGCCCGCAGGGAAGGGCCTCCCCGCCCCGCCTTTGTCGGAGGGAGGCAGCAAACACAAATATTGCAGAGGAATTAAAAACAGCAGATGGTGGCAGCAGGATTTGATGAGATCAGGGTCAGGTACGGCACACATTTGGTGGCAGCATTAATCGCCGCCCTGGGGGAGTGGGAAGCTCAGGCCCCGCCCGCGTTCAGCCCCTCGGGTTTGCTCGCCCGCCCCCTCCCCGCTCCCGCAGGCTGACCCCTGGACCTGTTCTGGGTGTCCCATCAGGTTTAGCAGAGTTCAGAGAGAACATATGTTGAATATTTTGTTAATTCAATTTGTGTTTAAATAATTGATGTCAGCCTGTTCCAAATGCGAAAATGTAAAAGCCTCCTGTGTTTGGGTTGATACATTGTCTCCCACCCTGTTGTGCGCAGTCGGCTGTTTTCATCACCAGATAAACCTTTGCCCCGTTATCTCTGGCCTCTGTTACGGGCCTGCAGCCTGGTCTCCCTGCAGCCTGGTCTCCCCGCTGCCTGCTGCTGGTGTTCAGGACCCCCAGAAAGTCCGGGCAGGGGGTGGTGGGCACCCAACTCGGAGGCCTCCTGAGGGGGCGGTGTGGCTCCGCGGGGCTTGGTGTGTGCCCGCCGCCACGTGTGTGCAGCGCTGCGCAGGCCGGAGCGGCTGGTGTGTGGGCCCGTGTTGTGTGAGGACATGTGGACACATCACAACATGCCTCACAAAACCCAGGTTTCAAAAACTTTGAGAAACGAGTCGAGAGACCCTTTGAGCTCACATCCACGGTCCACAGTCAGTGGACCGCTCGGGAGGTTTGTCCAGTGTGTCCTCCCCACGCGGGGACCCGGGGGCTGTGTGAGCTGGGCAGGTCCTCAGGCTTCCGCCCTGGACGGTGCGGAGTGGGCAGATGCTGAATCCTCACCCAGGCAGAGAAAGCTTCTCTCCTCGAGGAAGGAAGCCCAGATAGGTTTTTACAGTTAAAAACAAAAAGTATGGCTTGTTTCAAATCAAAATTAACTGCCGCTCACTTAGAAACAGAGGCCAGTGGGGAACAGTTGCTGTGCTGCTGCCCACACGCTGGCCTGGTCACGTGGTGGTGCTGTTCTTTCGGTCTTTTTTCCCATGCACGTTTATTGCTTATAGATTATGTATCATTTTAAGGTATTTACAGGATTATGATTTTATATCTTGATGTTTTGCTTTATGTTATGACGTAAGCGCTTCTCTGCCCATCAAGTATTATCTTGCTTGTATAATATTCCACTGACTTGATAAACTTTTAAACATTTTCTCTTAAAAATATTTATTTTAATATTTGAAGTAGTAAAATTATTTAGTCTTACAGTAATGCTGCCATGAATTTGTTTTGAAAATAATCTTTTCTAGAGCTCAATTTATTTCCTTAGGCTAATTTTCCAGGAGTAGAAAAGTGAGGGTAAATGTACGAACATGAAAAAACTAGTTTCCCTTTATTCCTGTTCAGAAAGGCAACACATGTTCATTGGAAAGAAGAGAAACTTCAGATCAATGTAAAAAGGAGAGTGAGAAGCAAGCAGGCTCCATTCATGTTACATAAATTTTCATCAAAATTGGGGTTGTCCACTTTTGCAGCCAATTATTGTGGCAAAAAACCTGCATAATGTAAATTCACCTTCCCAATAAATTCCAAGTTGTGTCACCATACACACTGCAATACAATGAGCTTTCAAGCTAGTGTAAGCACATCTCACATCACTAACTCTTTTCTAAAGTCGAAAAAGCAAGAAAGTCCCAGAAAAACATCTCTTTCTGCTTTATTGACTATGCCAAAGCCTTTGACTGTGTGGATCACAATAAACTGTGGAAAATTCTGAAAGAGATGGGAATACCAGACCATCTGACCTGTCTCTTAAGAAACCTGTATGCAGATCAGGAAGCAACAGTTAGAACTGGACTGGAACAACAGACTGGTTCCAAATAGGAAAAGGAGTACATCCAGGCTGTATATTGTCAACCTACTTATTTAACTTACATGCAGAGTACATCATGAGAAACGCTGGGCTGGAAGAAGCACAATCTGGAATCAAGATTGCCAAGAGAAATATCAATAACCTCAGATATGCAGATGACACCACCCTTATGGCAGAAAGTGAAGAAGAACAAAAGAACCTCTTGATGAAAGTGAGAGAGGAGAGTGAAAAAGCTGGCTTAAAGCTCAACATTCAGAAAACTAAGATCATGGCATCTGGTCCCATCACTTCATGGGAAATAGTTGGGGAAACAGTGGAAATAGTGTCAGACTTTATTTTTCTGGGCTCCAAAATCAGTGCAGATGGTGACTGCAGCCATGAAATTAAAAGACACTTACTCCTTGGAAGGAAAGTTATGACCAACCTAGACAGCACATTAAAAAGCAGAGACATTACTTTGCCAACAAAGGTTCACCTAGTCAAGGCTATGATTTTTCCAGTGGTCACGTATGGATGTGAGAGTTGGACTGTGACGAAAGCTGAGCACCAAAGAATTGATGCTTTTGAACTGTGGTGTTGGAGAAGACTCTTGAGAGTCCCTTGGACTGCAAGAAGATCCAACCAGTCCATCCTAAAGGAGATCAGTCCTGGATGTTCATTGGAAGGACTGAAGCTGAAACCCGAATACTTTGGCCACCTGATTCAAAGAACTGACTTATTGGAAAAGACCCTGATGCTGGGAAGGATTGGGGGCAGGAGTAGAAAGGGACAACAGAGGATGCGATGGCTGGATGGCATCACCGACTCGATGAACACGAATTTGGGTAAACTCCGGGAGTTGGTGATGGACAGGGAGGCCTGGAGTGCTACAAAGGTCGCAAAGGGTCAAACATGACTGAGAGACTGAACTGAACTGAACTGAAAGTAGGATTTTATAAAGTCTACAGAGTATTCTTTTATACAGATGTTTTACAAATTTTATCTAATCCCCTTTTGTTGGTTATTAATATCCTGTCTGTTTATTAATATTACTAAATAAAATCATAAAGAATGTCCTGGTATAAACGTTGTTGTAAAAAAACATAATTTCTTTGAGATACATTTTAGGAAGTGGAATTAATGGTTTACAGCAGCATTGCATTGTTTTATTGTCCTCCAAAACGGGAACTTGTGCATTTTTCCTAGCAGCGTTTGACAATGTATATGTCCTATATTCTTGCTAATAATAAATATAGATACTTAAAATTTTTCCAAAGTTGATACATATTCATTTCTATTCATATTTTATTACTTACTTTCAAGTAGGACTATGAAAATGTGTGTTCATCATTCACTCCTGTTTCCTACTGTGAACTGCTATTTTAGAACACGCCTGAGACTCTGAATCCCCGTGACAACATGGCTTCTCAGAAGCGTGGCCCGTCGTGCTTGGAGGTGGGTGTGGAAATCGTGGGGCCTGGGCGCTGCTTGGTTGTGTCTCAGGGAAAGCTATGCTCTTCCCACGGAGTCTGGTGCTTTGTCGCGGAACTCCGAGGGTGACCCCCATGTGTCCGGAGTGGCCATTCCTGTTCTCTTCTCTTTCTGGGAGGACCTGAGAATCCAGTGGGAAATTTCCGGGGAGGGGGGCTGGGGTCACCATCTCCCTCTTCCTCCCTAGTTCTGGGGCCAGAATCACTGGGACAGACAATTCTTCACACTGACGCTCAGGGTCTGGTGGGACCAGGGTTCTGGGCCTGGGGCTCCACTTGTATTGAGATCGACAGAGTGGGGGGTGAGGACGTCCATGGTCTGAAAGGACCAGATGCCACTGACTGACGCTGGCTGTGTCCCCAAGGAACCCAGAGGCTGTGGGGTCCCTGGGCTTGGGTTTCCCTGCTGCTGTGAACTCTCAAAACGGGGGTCAACATAGCAGGAGCTTGCAAGCTTTTCTGGGGAGACAGTCAGTTTCTTTCCTCACTTGTCAAAGTGATCGTGTCTCTCAGAAAATTAAAGTCTTTGGCCTAAAGAGGAGAACAGTCCAAGAAGGCAGAGATGGTCCAGGCCCTGAGCCAGGCCAGACACCAGGCTGGATGGCTGCTGCTGCTGGCGTGAATTCCCTTCAGACGGAGTCGGCTATCAAGCAGAGGTTCTATGCTTCTTTATCCCACCCACTTTTGTTGGGCATTTCTGTTCTAGGTCTCTTTTGTTGTTATGAGTACATTTGTTACGACTGGGTTCTCTTTACAACACCTGGAATTTCGTGTTTTTCTCGTAGAGAGCTCCTCTGACCTCGCATATCAGTGTTTCCCCAAGAGGCTCCTGGGTGCCTCCTGCGCCACCCGCTCCTGCTGCCTCAGAGGCAGAGGCTGCTGCAGGCGCTGGGCCCATGTGGGGCTCAGTCGGTTCTGGCCTCCGTCTTCAGCCTCTGCTGGCCCGTTGCTTCCTGGAGGACTCTGTCCGGGGCTGCTTCTGAGGGACTTGCATCACCGAGAGTTTACGAAGAATTTTCTTCTCTGTCCTCCTCTTTGATGGTTCAAAAATCCCAGACCCCTTAGAGCAGAAGGACCGGCGGAGAGAGGACCGTGAGGAGCCCGTCCTGAGGCCACAGGGGCAGGGAGCCGCGGCCTTCCCCCCTCTCCCGGAGCAGGGCTCTCACGCTGGGAAGGCCAGGCCGTGGCCAGGAGCCTGGTCTGAGGATGGCAGTGGTGGCGGGAAGGACCCTGAGAGGAAGACCCCCTAGTCCAGGCTGAGTGGGTGGAGCCAACTGGCCAGACGTCCAGAGTGGCCTCCCGTGGTCTCCCTCCAGCCCGAGGTGCTGTCTGGGCAGCTCCAATCCCATCTGCAGTCAGGGCCATGCCCACCCCTCAGCTGTTGCTGCAGGATGTGATCCTTTCCTGGTAGCTCCAGCCCCTCCCTGCCTGTCTGGCAGCTCTGAGAAGTCCCTGACCAAGGAACCCGAGACCCAGCGTGCACGGCGCAGCGTGAACTCACCCGGGCCAGGCCCCTGTGCTGATCCTCTGCCCCCAGGGAGAAGTCCTGAACCTGAAAACATGCAACGGGGCGCATGTAAGCACCCCCTGGAGGTCCAGCCCACTGGAAGCAGATGAGACCTCTCCCGCGGCTCTCATGGAGCTGAGGCAGCTGTCTGTCCCCCAGGCTCCAGACCACTCTGCTCAGGCCTGAGAATCTTGCTCTTGGCAGGACCAGAGTCCCCGTGGCCCTTTCCGCCTTAGACGGGCTCTCCTGTCAGCTGCCTCGCCCACACCTGGCGGAGCCATGTGCAGGGTCCTCCCCACACTTTTCTCACAGGGCTGAACTAGGTTCACTCACTGTGTCCCCTTCAGTCACTGCGCGTCCCCTTCAGTCACTGCGCGTCCCCTTCAGTCACTGGGTCTCCCCTTCAGTCACTGCGCGTCCCCTTCAGTCACTGCGCGTCCCCTTCAGTCACTGGGTCTCCCCTTCAGTCACTGCGTGTCCCCTTCACTCACTGCGTGTCCCCTTCAGTCACTGCGTGTCCCCTTCAGTCACTGCGCGTCCCCTTCACTCACTGCGCGTCCCCTTCAGTCACTGCACGTCCCCTTCACTCATTGCATGTCCCCTTCAGTCACTGCGCGTCCCCTTCACTCATTGCATGTCCCCTTCAGTCACTGCGTGTCCCCTTCAGTCACTGCGCGTCCCCTTCAGTCACTGGGTCTCCCCTTCAGTCACTGCATGTCCCCTTCAGTCACTGTGCGTCCCCTTCAGTCACTGGGTCTTCCCTTCAGTCACTGCGTGTCCCCTTCAGTCACTGGGTCTCCCCTTCAGTCACAGTGTGTCCCCTTCAGTCACTGGGTCTCCCCTTCAGTCACTGGGTCTCCCCTTCAGTCACTGTGCATCCCCTTCAGTCACTGGGTCTCCCCTTCAGTCACTGCACGTCCCCTTCAGTCACTGGGTCTCCCCTTCAGTCACTGGGTGTCCCCTTCAGTCCCTGGGTGTCCCCTTCACTCACTGGGTCTCCCCTTCACTCACTGGGTCTCCCCTTCAGTCACTGCGTGTCCCCTTCAGTCACTGGGTCTCCCCTTCAGTCACTGCGCATCCCCTTCACTCACTGCACGTCCCCTTCAGTCACTGCACGTCCCCTTCAGTCACTGCACATCCCCTTCAGTCACTGGGTCTCCCCTTCAGTCACTGTGTCACCTTCACTCACTGCACGTCCCCTTCAGTCACTGCACGTCCCCTTCAGTCACTGCGTGTCCCCTTCAGTCACTGGGTCTCCCCTTCAGTCACTGCGCGTCCCCTTCAGTCACTGCGCGTCCCCTTCAGTCACTGGGTCTCCCCTTCAGTCACTGCGTGTCCCCTTCAGTCACTGGGTCTCCCCTTCACTCACTGTGCGTCCCCTTCAGTCACTGCGTGTCCCCTTCAGTCACTGCATGTCCCCTTCAGTCACTGCGCATCCCCTTCAGTCACTGGGTCTCCCCTTCAGTCACTGCATGTCCCCTTCACTCACTGTGCGTCCCCTTCAGTCACTGCGTGTCCCCTTCAGTCACTGGGTCTCCCCTTCACTCACTGTGCATCCCCTTCAGTCACTGCGTGTCCCCTTCAGTCACTGGGTCTCCCCTTCAGTCACTGCGTGTCCCCTTCAGTCACTGCGTGTCCCCTTCACTCACTGTGCGTCCCCTTCAGTCACTGCACGTCCTCTTCAGTCACTGGGTCTCCCCTTCAGTCACTGCGTGTCCCCTTCAGTCACTGCATGTCCCCTTCAGTCACTGCGCGTCTCCTTCAGTCACTGCACGTCCCCTTCAGTCACTGGGTCTCCCCTTCAGTCACTGCGTGTCCCCTTCACTCACTGCGTGTCCCCTTCACTCACTGCATGTCCCCTTCAGTCACTGCGCGTCCCCTTCAGTCACTGGGACTCCCCTTCAGTCACTGCGCGTCCCCTTCAGTCATTGCGTGTCCCCTTCACTCACTGCGTGTCCCCTTCACTCACTGCATGTCCCCTTCAGTCACTGCGCATCCTCTTCAGTCACTGGGTCTCCCCTTCAGTCACTGCGTGTCCCCTTCAGTCACTGCATGTCCCCTTCAGTCACTGCACATCCCCTTCAGTCACTGCGCGTCCCCTTCAGTCACTGCACGTCCCCTTCAGTCACTGCGCGTCCCCTTCAGTCACTGCACGTTCCCTTCAGTCACTGCGTGTCCCCTTCAGTCACTGTGCGTCCCCTTCACTCACTGCGTGTCCCCTTCACTCACTGCATGTCCCCTTCACTCACTGCATGTCCCCTTCAGTCACTGCGCGTCCTCTTCAGTCACTGGGTCTCCCCTTCACTCACTGTGCATCCCCTTCAGTCACTGCGTGTCCCCTTCACTCACTGCATGTCCCCTTCAGTCACTGCGCGTCCCCTTCAGTCACTGGGTCTCCCCTTCAGTCACTGCGTGTCCCCTTCAGTCACTGTGTCACCTTCACTCACTGCACGTCCCCTTCAGTCACTGCACGTCCCCTTCAGTCACTGCGTGTCCCCTTCAGTCACTGGGTCTCCCCTTCACTCACTGTGCGTCCCCTTCAGTCACTGCATGTCCCCTTCAGTCACTGGGTCTCCCCTTCACTCACTGTGCGTCCTCTTCAGTCACTGCGCGACCCCTTCAGTCACAGTGTGTCCCCTTCAGTCACTGACGATGCTGGAGGTTGGGGGAGGGGCACAGCACACACTAGTTTCAGCCATCATCTCCTCTCCTGGTTAGCGAGAAGGGAAAGATTCAAATTATTTAATTCAATTAATTAATTTAATTGCTTAAACTCCCAAACGTGTACTGTACACTTCATTTAATTTTGGCAGGACCGATACTACACGTCAAGGGCCCATCTCCACTTGGTGAGGGGCAGGGGTAGATTTCTGGGTGGGCCTTCGAGGCTCTGGACTTGGCCGCACACCCCACAATGCTCTGGACGACATTTGACAGCCAGATGCTGAGTCTGCTCCAGCCTTGGTCTGTCCGGCTGCTTCCTGTGTAGGGTGCTGAGCAATTACTGTGCATGCTAGGGGCCCAGGGGTCCTGGCAGCAGGTGGGAGCTGCCCTAGTCACCCTCCCGCTGCCCCGTCGTCTTCGGGGAAACTGCTCCTGCTTCTGACGCCTACAGAGCCTGCCTGTGTCTCCCTGGGGTGCTGGGAACTGGGAAGGTCTCCACCACCAGCGCCAAGGCCTTGCCTGGCACGTCGGCGCTTTGTTGGGTGGCTTTGTGGTGAGGCAGTTCTTCCACCAAGCCTGGCTAGTGGTGTGGACAGGGTGAGTGTCAGAGGAGGGGTGGGCGGGATGCTGAACCCTGGCCTGCATGGATGGCAGGAGCGGAGCCTGGGTTCTAGGTAGGAGCCTCGTCTAGCTGCTCGCCAGGCTCCTTGTCGCCCTTGGCCTCCTGTCCACACAGACATGCCCCTCCTCGGTGGCAGGGGTCGTGTGCAGATGCCTGGTGGGCCTGGGGTTGCTTTCCCACATGAGGATCCCCAAGAAGCTGTGACAGTGGCAACGTGTCTGTTTGTCTAAGGTCCTTAACGGACAGAAGAGGAGACGGGTGTGCATTGATTATTTATGTAAATAGTCAGATTCAGTCCTTGGCATCCAGTAGGAAGTCTCTTTGTTTTACTTTCCCTGTTGAGGGACCAATTAATCCGGACCCGGCCAGCAGGTCCAGCTGTCGCAGGCCTTGCTGAAAGGCCCCTGTGAATGGGAGATTAACCAGCAGCATCAGAGAGCACGCCCGCCCCGGGCACGGCCCTTTCTTCCCTGCCCCCTGATTGTGGCTTCACACCTTTCTGTAAACCAGTTTCAGAGCCTTCACCTATTTGAGGAATTTTTCAATTAACATTTCTTTTCCTCCAGAGAGACCAGAGCCTTTGGTTCTCCACAAAAGGGCGGCTTTGGGTCTCCTACAACTAATGTGCTCCGTGAGCCTGCAGCCTATTATCTGGAGATGGTTTAGGTCAGCAACCCTCCCCTAATCAATAGCTGATCGGGCACAGCAGGGAGGAATTTCTGCCTTCAATTCGCTCCTCTTCAAACTAAAATGGTCTCCTTTGAATAAAAAAAGTGCCTTGTTGAATTTTAAACCCATCTAATTGGCAGTGTTTAAAAAAAAAGGGGAAAAAATATATATATAAGGAAAAGACAACAAAAATGTGTGCTGAAGCTTCTACTTTTGGCAGAATCTTACTTTTTCTTCAAAATATACTTATTTTTGGTCACATTTTTTCCTTGAAAGTTTTATTAATTGTTTAAATATTTTAATGGAGTTGTCATATCTTCAGATAAAATCCCATTATCTGACATCTTTTATAGACTTCAAATCTTCTATCAGAGTTCAGTAAAAACAAAGATTTAATAACACAAATATCTATCTGGATGAATGAAGTTCAGTGGTGATGTCAACTAATTTCACTGAAATTTTCATGCTTGGTTTTAAGGACCTGCTTGGCCAGTCATGGAATCTTTAAAACCACAGTTGGAAGGAGCAGAACAATGAAGGGAGAAGAAAACATGGAGATGAATGACCCTGTCGACAGGGGTCAGGGCGGCTGGAGTGTGTGGACCTCACGCCAGACGCGGCCTGGGAGGTTTGTGGGGCAGGATCTGAGCACCCCACGTGGGGAAAGTGAGTTTGTAGTTTAATACAGGTATGTATTTTTTTCTTTTTTCATTCTTGGCTTGGTCTTTTTTTTTTTTTAACCAAAGGCCAACTTTATTTATGAATCATCTGAGGAACAATAAGCTCCGGGTGACTCTTCTGTCTAAGGTTGCCTCCTGTGTTTGCAGTGAATACATTGTGCTTCTGCCATTGGAAGGGCCGTGTTTGAAGTCACCTCGGTGCTCACCTGCCGTGCAGCATGGACTTCTCTGCATAGACCTTCTGTCTTCCCCATTCTGGTTCGGCATGCACGTTGCTCTGACACTTATTTGCTTTTGTGAAGCTGCTATTTCATCAGGACACAATAAAAATGAGGGCAAAGGATATTCCTTTTGACAAAAGAAAATGCACAGACAACCCAAAGTGGCTGAAATAAAGGACTCTAATTCACAGGCTTGGTGGTGCTTCCAGAGCCTGACAGATGCATGGGAAACCTCCGGCTGCATCGCATGGCCCCACGTGGTCTCAGCGCTTGTGGCAGGTCCCCTTTCCTGTAGGGAAACAGGCTTGGAGAAGAAGTGGGGGCTGAGTGCCCCGCTGGCCTGCCACTCCAGACATGACTGGTAAACGCGTTTCCCTGGGGCCTGGGATCCAACACCAAGCCCAGAGACGGTGTTCTGAGAGAAACCAGGGGCTTTCACGCTGGTCTAAAGCCTGCACCCCCTGCGTGGCTGCTCCCCTCGCTGTCCCGTGAGTCCCGGAAAGGAAGCCCGTGCAGGAGCCGAAGGCCAGGGGGGAGAGAGGGGGTCAGGGCCTCTGGACTGGGAAGACTCCAGAGGTGGCTGGAAACAAGTGCTGGCTGACACATGCGGGGTGTCAGAAGCGCTCATTTGAGTCAGAACTCTAGAGAAGCAGTGAGTCAGCGCGACGACACAGTCGCTTTGTAGGACACAGACTGCGCCTGCGTGGTGATGACAAGGCACTGGCTGTCGGGCCTCCAGCCATCTGCGACATCACAGAAGCCCGGACCTGCCCTTGGACGAGGGTGCTCCTTGGGCTGAAGGGCCAGCAACTGACCGAGTGTTTTTTTTCTCAGAGATTTTTTTGGGGACAGTGGGTTCATCATGAGGACCTGAAGAATGCCTCTCCCTTGAACTAACCAGTTCACGATGCCTGGGGCTTCCTCCTGGCCGTGGAGGTGCCGCGGCTGGACGACTGGGCCAGCGTGGGCTCTGGCCTTGACACGCCCCTGTTGGGCATCAGGAAGGCCCCTGTGGCCGTGGCTCTACCTGCCTTTCTGTGGAGGTGGAACCCCATGGCCAGACCTCCATTCCGGGGCTACCGAGGACCTGCTGTGGGGCCAGGTGACCTCAGGTCTGAGCCTCATGACAAGGTGGTGGCCAGCCCCCCTCCAGGGGGAAGTGGTTCTGAGCTGTCCTCAGAGTCCTCAGGACCAGCCTGTGTCCAGGGTGCAGGCAGACTGTGTGGGTGGCAGCCCTGGGGCCTCCCAACCTTCAGCCTGGGGAGAGCCCCGTCCAGAGCCCACGCCTCTGGTTGAGCACAGGGTACTGGCTCTGGGGCCAGCCCAGCAAGAAGCCACTGCAGAGGAGCTGGTGTGCCGTATCTCGAGTCCTGAGGGGCGTCTGCACACCAGGGGTGCCAGCGAGTGGGCCTGAGTGCCCGGGGGACGTGCTGGACAGAAAGAGCAAAGGTCGTGGGGGTCCCTCCTGCAGGCAGAGGGGCCCGCGCGGACGAGCTCAGGCAGGGCCCCAGGGCTTCTTTACATCCAACCCCTCCTCCAGGAGGGTGCTTGGAGCCGGACCCCGAGTATGAATCTCTGGAGTCCCTGAGCACCCACTCCTGACCGTTGCACCTCAGGTGGGCAGGAAGGGGGCTCACGGCTGGCGCCCCAGGTTCAGACGACAGGGGTGGGGCTGGCCTGCCAGATCCTGGGGCCCAGGGATTTGCTCAGCAGGTCCATCAGGTCAGGTGGTTAGCACGGTCTGTGTCCCCTGCAGCCTCTGCTTTCTGACGCCCAGCGTGTGTGGGGCCGCAGAGCCCTTGACCAGGTGCAGGAATGCTTTTCCTTCTTGGTTCATCTCGGGCTCTGGCTGTGGGAAAGCTCGCCGGGCAGCAGGTGCGTGGAGCTGAGGAGCCCCCACAGGCCTCTGGACCCAACCGCAGACAAATGTGTGGTGTTACAACCCACAGGGAAGCAGCGTGTGATTCGGACGTGACACATCCACCGTCTGTTGCTCTGACTTCCCCCATCTCACATTAGCTCCTTGAATATTAGCACTTTATTTTAGAGACCATCAAAAGTAATGTCCATGTACTTGTGCCAGTCGTCCATCTCGGCTCACATGGCCCCTTGGCTGCGGCCTGAGGAGGGGGCCCTGTCTCCACACCCCGCCTGCAGGACTATCTGGAACTCACCTGATCAATGTAACACTTCAGGGTGAGTGTGGGTCTGTGAACCGGGGTGATGGGGAGCCGGCTGACTTGCTGGGGATGAGCGTCTGCAGCACTACGGGGGCCAGGTCTGAAACTCTTGGAGCCAGCAGAACATCTCTGTGGTTAAACGGCTCCCTCAGATGTGGTGACACAGGGCGAGGTCCAGAGAGACTGGACTGAGCTCAACAGGCCAGCTCTGCCTCCTCTGAAAGGGAAGAGACCAGCATCAGAGTTACTCAGGACATCTCATAGCATCAGGAAAAACATAAAAGGATTTAAATCAACAGGCATAAGTATCCATTTGCCCAGCACTGTAAGCTCCTGTGTTCACAGGGAGCTTTTATCCCCAGACGCATGTGGCTGGGCTTGCCTCTGGGAAGGCTCTATGCGCCGATGGCTGGTGGTATGGTGGGTCCCTTTGCAGGGGCCTCTGCCCCATGAGATGCCTGGACATGTGCGTCCGTCACACTCCACTCTTCTGTGAGGTCAAGGCGCTGCCAGCCGCAGGCTGAGGAGGAGCCTGGGTTTCTGCAAAGAGAACAGACTCACTTCCGCCCCCGGCATCCAGGTGACCCGGAGGTTCCTGCCTCCCCAGCTCGGCTGTGTGCTGGCCCGGCGTTTGGGCCTCTGCTCCTCAGAGATGCTCATGATGTCACTCAGAACTCCAGGCTCCGCTGGAAAAACGAGTCTGCAAACTGTGTCAACAGTTCATCCCAGACACGCATCATCTGACTGCTGGTAAAAGAGTTTCGACTCCTCGGTCCATTTGCAGGCTGATTAGCAGTGGGATGTCCAGGCCAGCCTGCCACTGCCCTGACCTAGGATTTCGACTTTGAGGAGGCCTTGCCTGAGGCCAGTCTGTGGAAGCCTGTGCAGGACCACAAGGAGCCATGAAGAAGCCGATATAGAGAGTAGGCTTTTCAGAAGTGCTTCATCCATGTGCAGACTGCCTGCCCGCCCCTGTGGCCCTGAGGCCCGCATGGCAGTGGCAGCTGAGATAGGATCTGGACTCGGGAGGGCCTTGCCTCCCAGGATCCGCAGACCCCTACGTGTGCGGACGCTCGCACGGTGCCCCGCACAGAGCAGGGGCTCCACACCCCCCCGGCCATTGTTCGTGCTGCCGCGGGGGACCACCAGCTGCGGGGCTCGAGTTACTGCCTTTGCCTCAGATGTCACCTGACCCTTGAGATCACGTGCCTTGCCGCTGGGCCCCGCGGCCCCTGTGCCTCAGTCACCCGAGCCCACGGGCGAGGCCTCCCTCCCTGACCCTCCACTGCCCAGGGAGGGAGGTGGGCCTCAGCACAGCTCAGCTGCCGTTGCAGCAGTGCCCTGAGCCTGGATGGGTTTGCTGCGCTGTCTCGAGCTCCGAGAGCTTCTAGGACACACTTGGCCCAAGAGTGGGACCCGCTTTCTAAGGAGCTGCAGCCAGATAATTGGCTCCTAAACAGAAATTGTTGGAAGGTGAGCAACAGAACTGGAACTTCTGTGTCTCATTTCAAACCTCCTCCCGTTGTGAGAGGACTAGTTGGTGCCACGTGCAGTGGGAGAGAGTGGCGTGGTGACTGTGAGACATGGTGGCCCGGTGCCCAAGCGTCTGCAGGGTGGACAAGAGACTCAGGAGACCATGAATACGGGCTTGTCCCGCTTTGCTCTTCTAGTTCCCTCTGGACCAGAAGTCCTGAAAAGCCCTACTCTTGCAGTATTTCCAGTTTCTCCCTGGCTGTGGGAAATCTTCTTGATTTGAGATTATTCGTGAGATTTTGAAACCACGTCAGAAGTGTCCCTGCCAAGTCTGGTTCCTACGGCTCGTCACACCTCCATCCTCAGCCAGGAGGAGGCGAGGGGTCCCAGGTGAGCAAGCAGCCAAAGAGAATGACGTGCTACACACACACACACAGATACACACATGCACACACACAGGTGCACACAGAGATGATACACACACACACACATACACACAGAGATACACACATACAGATATGTACACACAGGTGTGCACAGATACATACATGCACACACACGCACACACACATTCACACAGGTGCACACACACAGATAATGCACACAGTCACACACAACACGCACACATACACAGAGATACCCACATGCATACACAAAGATACACACCACATACACATGCGCACACACATTCACACAGATAATACACAGATACACATACCACACACACATACACACACAGATACACACATGCAGATATGTACACACACATGCACACACAGATACACACATGCACACACAGAGACACATACACACATAGACATGCACACACAGATACACATGCACCCACATACAGACACATGCAATATACATACACACAGGTACACACACACATAGACATGCATACACACATACACACAGATACACACACAACATGCACGCATACACAGATACACATATACAGATATATACACACATACAGATATGTACACACATGCATACAATTATACACACATGCACACACACAGACATGCACACACAGATACACGCTGAAATATGTACACACATGCAATACACATACACAGATCTGTACGCACATACATAGACATGCACAATGTACACACGTACATACACACAGATACATACACACGCATATATAGACATGCATTCATACACACACGTACAGATACGTATACACATGGATACACAAGTATGTACACACATACACACAGATACACATATGCATACATAGACATACTTGTACACACAAACACACATGTACACACAGATACACACAGACATACACACATGCACAGAGAAACACATACACATGCATACACAGACATGCACACATACATCCATATGTGCACACATGCACACACACATGCATACCTAGACATGCACCCATGCATACACACATACACACCGACACTTATAAAAAGGCACAATTTCCAAAGCGTTTACCTAACAAGCAAACTCCCTCACCCTGATCAGCCTTCCTTCCAAGTGAGTCATCAGATGCCCAGGGAAGCACATGGTCTCCTCACGTCTCACTGGTGGACACTAAGGGCCTTCCTGGCAGAGCTCGCTGCCCTCCTCTGCACTTTGTGTTGTGACATCACAGCTGTGGGGGCGGCGTCAGATGAGAACCCAGGCACCGGGAGGAGGGAGTTGCTGCAGTTTCTCCCCTTCTTCAGCGCTCCTTGACTAGACATTTTACTTACTTTTACCCCAGAAAAGCCTGGCAATCAGTGCATGTGTGTTAAGAACTCCGCTGTGCCTATGAGTGGGGACATTTTCCCCACCGGGAGGGGGTGGCCTCATGCCGTTTCTATCTGTGCAGCACAGCTGGCGCACCGTCAGATTCTGCGGCAAGGTGGTGGGGCCGAGGTGCGCAGGGAGGCCAACGTGCTCCTGGCGGGGGCCCTTGGGGACCGGGGGACAGCTCAGATCCAAGCTCGAGGTCTCCTGGGCAGAGAAGAGGGTGGGCAGGTAAGGGCAGGTGTGTTCCTGTGGGAGCCTGACCAGCTCAGGCCCTGTGGTTCCCCTCAGCAGCTTAGCTCTTTCCACTCACATGTGTGGTGACTTTGGCCCCAAGCTCCTGGCCAATGCATGACATCGTCGGTATGTTGGAAACAAAGAAGAAAACATGCCAGGAGAAGAGGGAGCCTCGCGGTGGGTCCCCCGGGGCCTCGCGTCAGGGAAGTGCTGCTGCGGGCCCTCCCCTCTCATCCGTGGTCTGTCTGGTCGCCTCCTCAGGTGTCTGTCCTTCTTTATCTCTCCTCTTGGCACAGGTTTCCTGGCTCTTGGCCTCCTTGGGCTATGCTCTCTGGTGGCCCTGAACTCACCTGCCCGTCCACATGCCTCTTGGGATGATTGACACTGCACATGAGGGCGGCACACGTGTGCACACATGTGCTCAAGGACATGTTTCTACGGGCCTTTCCGTGGCCCCTCTGTCCAAGGCCAGGGCAAACGTAGGAATGAATTTGTGACCCACTCTCCCTGGGAGCTCTGCCCTAGGCCCGGCTCCTGACCTGAGCAGAAGCAGCTCGCCCACCAGCCCCCTGTCCAGGCTCCAGGCATGGCTGAGGTCCCAGGAGCACCTTCCGGGAGCCAGGCTGGCGTGGAAGCCACACGGCACCCTTGGCGTCTCCCACCCCGTGTGCTGCTGCCAGACCACGGGCCCTGCCAGGGGCCTGGGGTACAGGCCAGCCCCAGGAAGGGCTGAGAAGAGGCAGACCTTGTGCCGCCTGGCAAGGCTCTCCCCTGCAGGGGAGTGGGCCAGACCCAGTGGCCACAGCCCTGGAGGAGAGCCTAGGGTAACAAAGAGGCAATTAGCGGTGATGTTTATGCATGAGCAGGCGGCCTGGCCCGTGACCTGCTGCTCAGCTGTGAAAGCCCACGTGATTCCCCTGCTGGTCACATCAGAGGAATCCGAGAAGGAAAACCTGTTGGATCCTGGACTTTCTCTCCCTGGTGAGTATGAGCCACACTGAATGTCAGTAAAATTGACAGCCGTTCTCGAAGAAGAGGGAGGGGCTTCAGAGCTTCTGCAGAAAAGCTTCTCGATTCTGGTTCTCCTGCCACCTTCCCACCAAAAATCCAGAGCACGTCGCCAGCTCCTTCCACCACCCCATCATTAAAAGCTCCACTTGAATTTTCAAAAAGGTTTTGGTGCGAAAATCTGCCGGACTTAAGATGAAGGGGCCTTGATCTTAGACAGTCAGAGGGAGACCAACCAGATCATGGTTTTGGGGGAGCGAGGCTCTTCCCAGAATACTGGACTTTAGTACTAAACCCAGGACCATCCTGGAGATGAGGACCATTGGTGACTGCAGATCAGGACCCATTTCTGTCACACTTGAGCGATGGGTGGGACCACCAGGCAGGAGGCAGTGAAGGGTCTGCGGCCGTGAGGCTGGGCCTGTGGTGAGGCCCTGTGGAGAAGGGCCCCTTACAAGCTGAGAGAGAATGAGGACCCCTTTGGGCATATTCTTGAAAAACAAATTGTACGCTGATCGATGAAAGCAGTGGAATGCCCAGCACTTGGGCCCAGTGGTCAGTGCTAAGAAACAGGAATCAAGCCCCAGAAATCCCAGGGCCCAGGTGTTGAACACGGTAACTTCGTCTTTCGTGACTGTACCAAACACGTCTTAGACTCATCTGTATTTTTATCTGTACTGATTAAAGACTGCAGACACGTTTCGTGTCGTGACAAGAGTTGTGGGAAATGTGGGTGCCCCTTGGAGAAGCTCTTCCAAGCCCTGGGCTGGTGCCCCACACGGCAGGGCTGCCCTGCGACGCCCGACGCCTGCTGGGTCAGGGCCGTGTGGGGCCCTGCGCAGGGCAGGTGTGAGCTCGCTCAGGATTTGGAAGGAAGGCTTATGAGATCGAGTGGAATCCGATCTCCCCAATTGTGACTCACCCCGCCGGCATTAGGCATCAATGGGCGCTGGCTGCTGCTCTGACAACACCCCGGGGGCTGGGGGTGGGGGTGGGGTGGGGTGGAGGGAAGCACAGAGATGGGGGCGGGGCGGGGGGCTCGAGGTGGCCCGGCTGCAATGAGACAGGCCGGCAGCCCTTGTTTCCTCACATGCTGGCCCTGACGGTCCTAAAAATCCCGCGTTTCTAACGAGTTTGACGAGAGCCTCCCTGGGGTACTGATGACGCGGTGGGACCGGGCCTGACTTTCTGGGAGATGGAGACTGGTTGGGTGAACTCCAGCCTGGGACAGCTCGAGTACACTCAGCTTCCATCTGTAGAACAATTGATGAGAGACTGTAAACAAAAACTATTTATGAAGTCCATTCATTTAAGGAGATGAAACAGCGGGTGCAAGATCCATTTAAGCTTGGTGGTGCCTTCCGTGGGGTGGGCACAGCATGCGGGGAGGGGAGGACAAGGCGGGCCCCCGCCCGGGTGCGTCCTGGCTCCAGGAGGCTTGGCAGGGAGGCCGGGCTGGCCTCACCAAGAGCGACTGTGGCATCAAGCGAGCGAGCGCCGTCTGTGCGCCTGGAGGGCAGGTGCGGCCTGTGTCTGAGGGCCTGCTCACCATACCTTCCCTTTCCAGCTGCTGCTTTCCAGACGTGTTGATTTTGGAGGCTGTATCTTTGCTTGGCTTGGTTGCTTCATGGAATCTGGAGCCCCTCCCAGCAGATGACATTCCTGTGGCAGCTGGCATTCCTCAGGCTCTGGGCTCAAACACCTGGAGAAGAGTTCCAGACAGCAGAAAAATCCCCCCACCGCCCAAACAACGTCTCTGTCCCTGCCAGCACCAAGGGCCACCTCCGCTCAGGAGCCTGATGTGCAGGAACCTCGTTGCCCCTTGTCTAACGTCCAAAGAGGGTTGCCCTCCGCCTCCCACATGTGGGCTGTGCCGGCCAGGAACCCCCCTGTCCTGAGTCCCCTCCTCCTCTGGGAGCAGACACAACTTGTGTGAGCCCCGAAGGCTGAGGGCTCAGGCCGCGACAGGCCAGGTGAGAGGGTGAATTCCTGAGCTGTGTACCTTTGGGGGAACATCCTGCCTCCAGCGCGGCAGGAATTTGGGGCTGTAGGCGAGGCCAGGAATGCAGGGCAGAGGGCAGCAAGTGGGATCTGAGGCAGGCTGGACCTGGCCCAGAGGCAGGGGCGGGCGTGTGCCAACCCCCGCCCGGCGCCCAGAGGGTGGGGCAGGAAGCACGGTGACCCATCGTCGAGCCGGGTGGCTGTCGGGGCCCTGGGGCTCGGACACCTTTCCCGAGTGGGGGCAGCTGGCGGGTGGCCTAGAGCCGGGGGCAGGGGGGCTCTGCGGTCCCCACGGCCCACATCCCCCAGGGCAACCTGAGATTGACCTGGGAGGTCGTGTGGCCCACACTGCTCCCCCCTGCGCTGCCTGCAGACGCGGCCCCCCAGGGCGTGGAAAGGGCGCCAGGCGCCGCGGCGTCAGGAGAGGCTTGCGGCTGAGACCACGGTGCACTGCTTTCCTCTTTTGAAGCCCACCTGACCCTTTTGCCTGGGTCCCTACATGAGCTGCGGGTTCTAGGCTCTGCCCTGGCCTCAAGGAGTGCATGGCAGGTGGGGAGCTGGACCCCGCAGGGTCTGCAGGCCTTCCCCCCGGGGCCTTGCCCGGAGACATGGGCAGCAGCACCTGAGTGCCGGCCCAAGCCTGGGGCAGGCTGTGACCCCGCCTGGGACGGGGGCCTGCACCCCCTTTGTCCACTTTGTCCAGGTGGGCCACCCCCTCGTGGGCACAGGGTGGGCTGAGGCGGTGACGGTGTGACGTGTCCTCTGGCGTTACCTGGTAAAGGCTGCCTCTGTGAAAGGCGGGCGAGGATGCAGGCAGACAGCCGGGGCCCGGAGGACCCAGCACGGGGCCGTCAAGCGCCGTCAGTCACCGTCTCTGTCCCGGAACATCATTCTGTCTCAATCAGGGGCCCAAGGTCAGGAGGGATTCCGCAGGGAGGTCTGGCCAGGCGGGGTGCAGGCTGGGGGCTGGGCTGGGCAGGGGGGGCAGCGTGGCCCCATACGAAGCCCCCCAGGTTCCAGCCCTCCTGCACTGGCAGTGGCCAGCCTCTGAGGGTCCCGAACCCTGGGGCCCGGAGCCACTGCAGCCCCTCCTGCGTGAGTCTGTGCTGAGGTGCAGACAGGGGAGGCTCCCAGAGCCTCTGTCCCTCTCCTGGGCCGTTAGGCCCCGTGCCTGCTGAGCTCAGAGCTAGAGGGGTGCAGAGGCACCCCAGTTCCAGAGGCACCCCAGGCAGCGCTTCCACACCCCGCCATCCCTGATCTAACACATATTCTGGTTGCAGGTCAGGGGCCTCTGTCCACAGGGCCCAGGCTGGGCTGCCCAGTGAGCCCACACAGCCAAGCCTGCCCAGCCGCTCCCCAGACTGGGACGAGGAGCGCTGGGCGCAGCCCCCCGACAGGCGCCCGCCCCCCCACCCCCGGCCTCCCTTCTGCTTCTGACCTGCCAGAGCTGCAAGTGCTATGATTCTCAAAGTTGCAGTTTTCTGAAAACCTGTGGCGAATGCCTACAAGTGAGGAGCAGATTATTACCCAGAGTACTACATGTGAGGAATCTATTTCTGAAACAAATAACCACAGCCTGGAGCACCGCCCAGGCTCCTCCCGCCCCGAGGTCCTGGGGTTTCCGGATGCTGCATGGCCCTGCCGTCTCCTGCCGTCATGACGCTCCTTTGGTCTCCCTGGGGTCCAGCCGTTCAACCCCGCTGGGCTGGGGTGCTGTGTCCTTGTAAACAGTGGCACTGCCTGTCCATACCTGCCCGCCCCTCTCTCTCACAGCCATGTCTCCAGCCTCCCCCTTTGGGAGGCCACGGAGGCCTCCACAGTGACGTCCCAGGGGCATCTCAGCTGCGCCTCTTTCTTGAGCTCATGCTGCTTAGAGGGCATTCCCACCCGGCCTGCTGCAGACCCAACCACCTAGAGCCAAGGTCAGCTTCCTCCCTCACCAGAGCCACCATTCCCTCCACCCACTAGGCTGCAGGCCTTTACCTACAAATGTCTGTTAAGCACTGAACCGTCAAGCTGCTGGGTGCCGTGGGCAGCAAACCCAGACACGGTCTCCACTGAAGGACGGTTGTATTTCCTGGGAGAGGCAGATGTTTGTCAAATAATCACTTGAGAACATGCAACGTAAACGCGGGAAGCACTCCAGAAGAGAAGTTCATGGCATGGCGACCTGCCAGGAGGCCAGCGAATGCTTTCCTGTGCAAGTGAGGCTGGCGCTAGGGAAGGGGAGACCTGGCCAGGCAGGAGGGGCTGAGCACAGCTGGGCAGGGAGGATGCCCACAGGGATTCTGGAGGCGGCCTGTGGACAGGGTAGGGTAGGAGCAGGGACGCCCATCCCGAGCGTCAGGTGTATGGTTTGGTCCTCACTCGGAGGGTGAAGCACAGGAAGCCAATAACGGAGCGCTTTGCGGTGCTGGTGGGGGCGGGGGAGGAGCTGGGGCCAGACCGATGCTTGACCGTCTGGTGCAGGGAGGACCTGGCGCAGGCGTGGTGGGGGCAGGCTGCAGGCCGGGGTGCCGGGACTGCGGCTCACCTCAGTCTTCAGCGTGAGCGCTGATGCACCAAGCTCACCACTCCTTCAGTCAAGAGCTCCTGGTCAATCCCTTCCCCAGCACAGAGTCGTGTGGTCAGAGGCACCAAGCACAGGCCTCAGTAGCAGTAGCGGTGATGACGCCAACCTGTGGTGAGGTCAAATGTCCTAGCTAACACGGGCTGGGGACAGTGGTGGAGGTTCCACGCCTGGGGACAGAGGTAAACTGTGACCGAGAGAGGTGGGGTCTGTGTGTAAATTTAGCCTTGTAAAGTAACTTTCACACTGATTTTAAAATGTTAGCGCCATCAGAAGCCCTGGGGGGAGGGGGACAGAGGACCACAGCCTGAGACCATCATCTCGAGGGGGAGGCACCCCTGTCTGTGAACCCCATCTGGAACTCCTCACTGAGTGCCCTTCTGCCTGGGCTGAGGGCCTGTCTCCAGAACACAAGCGTCCGGTGTCCAGGACTGACTGTCCCACCAACCCTGGGGTCCTTGTCGCTCTGCTGTAGGAACCACTGGTTGTGTGACTGCAAACTGGTGTTTCCAGCTTTCTCCCTCTGAGAGGGAAGCGGAAAACCCACACTGCCAGTCACCGCACCCGGCTTGAGCAGCAGCTGGTGTGAAGCTGCCTGACACTCATCCCCGAGCTGCGTGCCCGTTGGGGTCGCCGGGCCCCGGCAGTCCCACCACAAAGCTCTGGAGCTGAAACAACAGGCCTAGGCTCACAGCACCCCATGTCGCCACAGGCAGCTCTCTGGGTGGGTTAGGGGACACTGGAGCTGCAGCCTCTCGCCCAGGACCCTGCTCCGGGGTGGAAGGAGCCGTGAGGAGCCACCCCCGTGGGCCACCTGCACTGAGCATCCCTCACCCCAGGTGCCCCCACACGCACACGCCTCCCACGGCAGCTCCCTGAGAGGAAGGGCCGCTCAGCGTCTTGCTTCAGTGGACGAAAACTCTGCGGGAGCCCGGCGGGACCGCACCTGCTGCCCCAGGTCCTCGCTGGCAGCGCTCGTGGGGTCTTCACAGCACCCCCACGCACAAGGAGCTGCCAGCCCACCCGTCCCGAGAGGCAGCCAAGGCGCGAATGTCTGAGCAAATCTCTCAGGCACCCAGCTGGCCTGCAGCAGACCGGGGACTCGAACCCATATGGTCGACTCTAGAACCTGAAAGCGGTCCTCACGGACCCAGAGGCCATGCCAACATCACACCGTGAGCTCTCTCCCTAAAATCACAGGCTTCAGGACTTCGCAAGTGCAAGGATGTCCCAGCTAAAATCACTTTCTCTAGCACCGAGCCTCCTGGTGGAGTGAAGATAATTATAAACCCGAAGCAAAGGGAAGGCGGTGGGATGAGGACCTGGGCAGTGACTGGGAGGACACAGCCCTGCTCCATGTCTGCAGACCGGACCTCTCTGCTCCCCACACATTGGGCACCCCAGACCGCATCACAGCCTCGGCGAGCAGGTGGCACAACATTTTCCTGCTCAGGTGCCAATCCGCCCTTAGGCGCTAACACAGACCTGCTGGGTGGTCAAACCCGAGGTCAGGACGCTGCAGGCTTTGTCGTGGGGGCCAGCTCTCAGGCAGGATTCCCCAGCTGACCGACCTGGCGTCTCCGTGGGCACTCGGTCAAGACTCTCCCCCAGAGTCCAGGCTATCCACACTCGTGACCCCGCTGGTGTGTGCAAGGGCCCAGCCTCTTCCCCACCGTCACAAGGGGTCTGATGCTGTGAGGGGTCAGGTCGCTAGTGCTGGCCCCATTCTCAGTCTCAAATTTTTCCAAACATTAACAAAATCTCCTGTCTCTAGGGGAGAGACCAAATTTCAATGTTTCCACATTCCTACCGTGAACAAAAGCCAAAGGAGACCAAGATGGGGGATGATATGTCTCTTGGGTGGAGCTCGGCTGTGGGTTTATTTTGCTTTGTTTTCATTGTGGCCCAAGATTTTCTGGAAGAAGTGATCTGTTTGGTTCTGATGTGGTAACAGCCGAGCTCTTGTTACAGAAACAAGGACCAGAGCTGCCATGAGGGACTGTCGTGTGGAGCAGCCATCTCCTGGGGAAGGGCACGCACGGGGAGAGCTGAGCCCACCCATCCCAGGACGAGAAAGGGACACCAGTGGGTGGAGTTGGAGAAGGGGGTCTGTGGAGGCAGCTGGGAGCCACCTCTGTAGCGTCTACCTGAAAACATGCGGTCAAGAACGCTGGCCTCCTGACCCTGGAGGGAACCAAGGGGGCACTCGGGAATAGGATGCCTGAGTCCATCCCCAATTCCTAAATTCTCCCAGGACAGCTACTGGTCCCAAGAGGGGACTTGCCAGCCTGTCCCATTGGCAGAGAGCCGGCCACACACAATACCAGTAAGTAGGCAGGAACTCCTTCTGGTTAGTATTTAAGGCTCCCAGGTGAGTGTGTGCCTGAGGGGTCCATCTTCTCCGCTCCCCGTCCCCGTGTTCCTCCCGGGCTGTGCTGTGTGCTGCGTGACACGTGGTCCCCACCACGGAGCAGGTCCTGCGGGTCTTCTCCGCCAGGGCCCGCGGGCTTCCAGGCTGGGCGGCACCTTCCTGGGGCCTCGGTGCCCTGCAGGCAGCCTGCCCTCTGCTCCTGGCCTTGCACCCAGTGAAGCCGCTCGGCTCGGGGTTCCCTCAGTCCCAGGGCAGGGAGAGGGGGCTCTCCTTCTGACCTGGGGGCAGGAAGGCAGGATGAGGAGCCCTGCCATCCCATCAGCTTATCTCCAAAATCAAGACCCCCACAGCAGGGGCCGTTAGCCAGTCATGGAGGCCCAGGCGGGCAGCGTCGCAGCAGCCCTTTAGCCACTCCTGGCTCTGGCCCCGGCCGCTCTTGCAGGGACTGTGGCGGGAACACCAGTCGCGACAGACTCACACCTCCAGGTGAGAGAGGAAGTCTGCAGTCAGTGGAGGTGGGGGGAAGAATACCCACCCGGCACACAGGTCTCCAGGTGGACAGAGCACATGCCCACCCCTCACTGCTCACACACCCGCTCACACACAGGGCTCACACACAGATGCTCACACACACCTGCTCACACACACCTGCTCACACACAGGGCTCACACACACCTGCTCACACACAGGGCTCACATACAGATGCTCACACACACCTGCTCAAACACACCTGCTCACACACGGGGCTCACACACACCTGCTCACACACAGGTGCTCACACAGGCACTCACACACCTGGTCACACACATCTGCCCACACATCTGCTCAGATATCTGCTCACACATGGAGACTTATATGTGTTTAGGGCTAATTCCTCTGCATCTTCACTTCTGATTTGTGGGACACCAGGCAGCGTTTAGCAGTTGGTTTTTGTGGGAGGTGAAATCTAACCACTGAGCCAGAAGTAAATCTTTAAAAATGAGAGTTAAATAGTTCATTTTCTTGCTACTTGATTGGTGCTAAGGGACAGTTTTAAATGCAAAGATTGTACCCAAGAATGTGACCTATCCTTCATGGAGTATTCCTTTGTGTTGTCATCCCTGAATCTGAAGTAAACACGGACAGGTCTGCCTCCTACCATTACTGAGGGAGAGTCTGCCTGTGGTCCTCTCATGTCCCTGGACGGTTTCCTCCATGCTCCTGCCACCTCCACCTCGAGAACACCCTTTCCTGGTGGGGAGGGAGGGAGGAGCTGGCCTGAGGGCCACCAGGTTAGAGCGACTGCATGCTGAGTCACTGAACTCGCATTTTGTGGAACAATATGAATGCATGCAACAGTTTCCCAAGAGGTGGTGCAAGAGGTTAGAGCTCTGTACGCGTGTGTGGGCATGTGTGCCTGTGTGTGTGAGGGGATAAAGAGGCAGTGGCTCCCAAGGCTGTGTTCTCCGCACTCATGGCTGAGGCTGACTTTCTAGACTGTTTCTAGACTGTCCAATGCAGTAGCCACTGGCTGCATGTGACACTGAGCACTTGAAATGTGGCTGGTGAGGGTGAGAACTGATTTCTAAGATCTAATTTAATTTTAATGAATTCAAATGTAAACACTCATATACAGTTAGTGGTGCCCATCTTGGGTGACACCAGTCTGCACAGCTGAGCCAAGTGGAAGTTAAAGTTGATTTTGTCTTGCCTCTAATCAATGCTCTAAGCTGGTGGAAAGAGTCATAGTTTAAACCATCTCCTCGATTTCTCTCTTTGGTCTAAATCTTGTCTGAAGGACGGTTTTGCCCTTGTTCTGTTTGGGGATATCTGCCCGCAAGTGGGGCTCTTCTGAGTGGGGGTCTGCTGGCTTCAGGGGCCATGCTTCCAGGCACTGCAGGAGGAGACCTGGAAAGGCTGTATTCTCGAGCAACGCTGGTGAAGGAAGCCACACACAGGTCCGGGGAGCTTTGACGGGGCTGAGGAGAGAGACGCAGAGACCAGCTGGGAGGAGAGGAAGGACGCTCCAGGAGGTGACTCGGCCTCCCAGCTCCAGGTGTCTCAGCCATCCATAGGCTGCAAGAGGGCAGGATGAGGTGAGCGGGAGATGTGGCTGAAGATCAGGGTGGCAGAGTGGCCTGGGTGAACCCCAGAAGGGAGGAAGAGGAGGAGGAGATTGCTGCTCTTGGCTTTACCAGGGCTCAGTGCAAACCCCAGGCTGCGAGCCACTCCCCAGGGGCTTCCAGAGGGCGACAGCCAGGCTCGTCTTCCCTGCAGAGCAGCACCCTTGGGCGTGATGTGGCTCCTTGTGAACCGGGTCTCGGGTTGTTTCATCTTTTGTCAGCACCATCGCCATCTGTCTTGGAGGCCACATTTGCTGGGCATGATGTTGGCATCCACTGCACCAGGGAGCCAGTTCAAAAGCCCTTGAAAGGACACTCCCAGCTGTCGGATGTGCGCTCAGCGACACGCTGGTTCTGTGTGGCCATGTGCCTGCAGCTCCACAGCAGACTCAGTGAGTCCTGGGTTCTAGCCTGCTGCCATGGGATTTTCTCTGAGCTCCAGGCTGAGTCCATGCCGGCAGCCCAGACCATCTCCTGCAAGCTAGCCTCTGCGTGCCAGGAAGATGGAGTGGCTACCGCCCAGGCAGCAAAGCCCCACTGAGGCTTTCTCCAAGTCTGCAGAAACACAGCCAGGTGCTGAGCACCGCACGCAGCCTGTGTGACTTGGGCCCTGGGAAGTGTGAAGGTTGTGAGCACAAGGATCCTGTCGTGTGTTCAGACAGCCATGTCAGACGGAGCCTTTCGGATTAGTCTTCATGGGGCGGTAGGCAAGGCCCCCGAGGTTCCTGGTGCACGTGCTGTGGGTCAGGGAACTTACAGGAAGACAATGGTGCCTTCTTTAGCTTCCTTGTATTTATCACATTTTCCAGTTGAAAACACAGGAATGATAAGCGGCTTGGAAACTTCTGACAAAGATAGATTTGTGAATGAATTTGTATTTATTTATAATGACAATAGGTTCATTTAGTTTTTGAGTTCATCTTGGTTTAATTTTGACAATCTACATTTCCAAAATTACTGTCAATTCTATAGAGGTTTTAAACTTTATCAATAGTCGGTTGTTCACAGAGTTCTTTTGTAATTTGGAAAGTGTCCTCTATATCGGAATCATTCTCCCTTTTTCGATCTGAATGTGTGATCTGTGTCTGGTTTATCTGAACCTAGGCTGGCTAGGCTCTTATCTGTGCTTGTACAAAGAATAACTTAATGTCTTGTCTTATCGATCACTTATTTTTAATCCGTTTCTTCATGTTTTTCAACATTCCCTTCTTTCTAGTTTCCTTGGGTTTTCTCTATTCTCTATCTTCCTGAATCAAAAACATTAACTAGTTCCTGTCAGTCTCTGTCTTTCTGATGAACTTATTTATAGAAAATTATTTAGTATTTCTCTCCTTTTCTTCCAAATAACAGATGGTAATTATCACCAGGGGCTTCCCTGGTGGCTCAGTGGTAAAGAACCTGCCTGTCAATGCAGGAGACACAGGAGATTCGGGTTTGATTCCTGGGTTGGGAACATTCCCTGGAGAAGGAAATGGTGACACAATCCAATATTTTTGCCTGGGAAATCCCATGGACAGAGGAGCCTGGTGGGTTAAGAGTCAGATATGACTTAGTCGCTAAACAGCAACAACAACAACAAATTATCACTGGTCTCTCCTTCCAAATTGTTATTATTGCCTATGTATTTATGTCTTTTTCTGGAAGCAAAAAAACCTATTTTATAAGATACTTTTTGAAAACTTACATAAATGACTTAGAAGTTAATCTCCTGCCCGTTGCTGTTCCTTCTGTCTTGCGCGTTCTTTCTAAGTGTAGTTACCATTTAGCTGCAGAGCGCCTTTAGTGTCTGTCTAGTGAGGATCATGGATGCTCAGTTCCTTGTCTTTGAAGGTGTAAGATGCCTTTATTTGGCCGATTCTTAAGGGATAGGTATAAACCTCTCAGTTGACAGATATTTCCATAATCATGTTTTACATGTTACTCCATTACCTGTTCACATTTATTATGGTTGATGGTAAGTCTGAACTAAAGAGCTTCTTGATGAGGGTAAAGGAGGAGAGTGAAAAAGCCAGCTTAAAACTCAATATTAAAAACTAAGATCATGGCTACTGGTTCCATCACTTCATGACAAATAGAAGGGGAAAAAGAGGAAGCAGTGACAGATTTCCTCTTCTGGGACTCTAAAATCACTGCAGATGGTGCCTGCAGCCATGAAATTAGAAGATGATCACTTCCTGGCAAGAAAGCTATGACAAACCTAGTCAGTATGTTAAAAAGCAGTGACATCACTTTGCTGACAAAGGTCCACATAGTCAAGGCTATGGACTTTCCAGTGTCATGTATGGATGTAAGAGTTGGACAATAAAGAAGGCAGAGCACCAAACAATTGATGCTTTTGAACTGTGGTGCTGGAGAAGACTCTTGAGAGCCCCTTGGACTGCAAGGAGATCAAACTAGTCAATCTTAAAGAAAATCATAAATGTTTGATCTCCTTGCAGTCCAAGGGATTCTCAAGAGTCTTCTCCAACACCACAGTTCAAAAGCATCAATTCTTCGGCATTCAACTTTCTTTATAGTCCAACTCTCACATCCATACATGACTACTGGAAAAACCATAACCTTGACTAGACAGACCTTTGTTGGCAAAGTAATGTCTCTGCTTTTTAATATGCTATCTAGGTTGGTCACAGCTTTTCTTCCAAAGAGCAAGCGTCTTTTAATTTCGTGGCTACAGTCACCAACTGCAGTGATTTTGGAGTCCAAGAAAATAAAGTCTGTCACTGTTTCCGTTGTTTCCCCATCTATTTGCCATGAAGTGATGGGACTGGTTGCCATGATCTTAGCTTTTTGAATGCTGAGTTTCAAACCAGCTTTTTCATTCTCCTCTTTCACTTTCATCAAGAGGCTTTTTAGTTCCTCTTTGCTTTCTGCCATAAGGGTGGTGTCATCTGCATATCTGAGGTTATTGATATTTCTTGATTCCAGCTTGTGCTTCATCCAGCCCAGCATTTCTCTTGATGTACACTGCATAAAATTTAAACAAGCAGGGTGACAATATACAGCCCTGAGGTACTCCTTTCCCAATTTGGAACCAGTCCATTGTTTCAAGTCTGGTTCTAACTGTTGCTTCTTGACCTGCATACAGGTCAAGAAGGCAGGTAAGGTGGTCTGGTATTAGAGGCAGGAGGAGGCAGGTAGGGTGGTCTGGTATTCCCATCTCTTGAAGAATTTTCCACAGTTTGTTGTGATCCATGCAGTCAAAGACTTTAGTGTAGTCAATGAAGCAGAAGTAGATATTTTTCTGGAATTCTCTTGCTTGTTCTATGATCCAATGAATGTTGGCAATATATCTGCTGGATAATAGAAAACCTTGTTGGTGTACACAAGGTTTTGTTTGCACCCTCTGAGAGTCTCTGGCAGTTATGAGGTTTGATTCTAAATGCAATTGCACCCCTCCTACCATCTTGTTGGGACTTCACCTTTGCCCTTGGACATGGGGTATCTTTTATTGGTGGGATCCAAGATTTTGCTGCTGATGGTTGTTCAGCAGCTCGTTGAGATTTTAGTGTTCTCACAGAGGAAGATAAGCGCACGTCCTTCTACTCTGCCATCTTGATTGTGAGCCCCCTGTTAGAAACTAGGACATCACAAAAATGACTGCATACACAGGGAAAAATAGAAAGTGCCCATGCATGGCCAGGGAAAGGTTCAGACAACACATAAGAAAACACATTAAGTTTATGCTTCAGGCTGATTCTTAGCAAAGAGACAGCATATGACAGTCCGAGAAGCAAAAACAACAAAAATAGTAACAAAATCCAGCAAACTTTGAGGAAAGTGGAAAATCTGATTTCCAAAGCTTCCACACTATTAAATTCAAATCAACAGTTTTCAATAAAAAACCAAAAGGCATACAAAGAAAAAGTATGGCTCATTCAAAGAAAAAAACATTCAATAGAAACTGTCCCTGATAAACATCTAATGGCAGATGTATCAGACAAACAACTGTTGTCAAAAAACAACAGTTAAATATGCTCAAAAAAACTAAAAATATGTGAATAAAGTCAAGAAAACAATGTGTTAACAAAATGGAATGATCAATAAAGAGATAGAAAATTTAAAGAGAATCGCTAAAGAAATTCTGGACTAGAAAGTTCAATAACTGAAATGAAAAATTCACCAGAGGGATTCAAAGGCAGATCTGAGCAGAAGGAAGGAAGAATAAGCAAATTTGAAGATAGGCAATGGAAATTACTGAGTCTGAGGAACTGAAAGAAAAAAGTTTAAAAAAGCTAACAGCCCTAAAGGGGCTTGTGGGAGAAAGAAAGGGGCAAAGAGAAATTTGAAGAAATAATGACTGATCTCCCAAATTAGATGGAAGACATGAATATAAACATCCAAGAAGCTCAATGAACTTCAAGTAAGATGAACTCAAAGAGACCCACAGTGAGACATGTTATAGTCAAAGTTTCAAAAGACAAAGACAGAGTCTAGAAAACAGCCAGAGAGGAGCAAATGACCACACATAAGGGATCCCCAGTTAGATATTCTCATCATATTTCTCATCAAAGCTTTGAAGACTAGAGACAATGGGCAGAGACATTTAAAATGCTGAAAGAAAAAAACCCTGTTGACCAAGAATTCTATGTTCTAGCAAAACAGTTCAAAAGTGAGTGAGAAATTAAGACATTCTCAGATAAACAAAAGCCAATGGAGCTTGTTGCCACTAGACCCGCTGTGTGGGAAATGCTCAAGGGGGTCCTACAGAGTGACACAAAGGGTACAGACCAGACCTCAAAACCATGCAGAGAAATATGACTTTAATAAAGGTATGTGCTGTGTTGGGCTGTGCTTACTCATTCAGTCATGTCTGACTCTGCGAGCCTATGGACTATGGCCTGCCAGGCTCTTCTGTCCACGGGATTCTCCAGGCAAGAATACTGAAGTGGGTTGCCATGCCCTCCTCTAGGGGATCTTCGTAACCCAGGGATTGAATCCAGGTCTCCTGCATTGCAGACAGATTCTTTACCATCTGAGCCAGCAGGGAAGCCCAATAATACTGGAGTCGGTAGCCCATCCCTTCTCCAGGGGATCTTCCCAAACCAGGAATCAAATTGGGGCCTCCTGCATTGAAGGTAGTTTCTTTACCAACTGAGCTACCAGGGAAGCCCTAATAAAGGTGTATATATATATATATATATATATATATATATAGGCAATTATAAAAGGTAATATTATTGAAACAATGGCTTATAATTGCACTTTTTTTGTTTTCTACCTGATGTAAAAGACTAACACCAAAGACTAAAGAAAACCAATTATTAGTGTAAGAACTTTCATTACTATAGCTTTCATTTGTAACTCCAAATCTTATTTTTTACATAATTTAAGAGTCTAATTCCTTTAAAAGAACAATTGTCTTATGTTTTGGGGCACACAATGTATAAAGATCTAATTTTGTGACATCAACAACAAAAGTGCGTGAGGCTGGAGCTGTAAAGGAGTAGTTTTTGTATGTTAGTGAAGTTAAGCTGATACAAATTCGAATTTAGAGCATTATAACTTGAGGTTATTAAATGAAATCCTTGTGGTGGCCATGAATAAAATAACTCTAGCGTATACACAAAAGGAAATCAGAAAAGATTTTAAATGTTTATTACAAAAGATAAACTAAACACAAAACAAGATAGGAATACAGGAAATAAGGGACAAAAAGCTATAAGGCATATAGAAAAAAATAATACAATGACAGAACTAAGTCCCTCCTTATCAGTAGTTACTGCAAGTATAAATGGATTAAAGAAATGAACATGGAAATGGAAAGACAGGGGTTGGCAGGACGGATAAACATATATGATCTACAGGAGCCTCACCTGAGAGCCGGAGACACAGGCAAGGTGAACGTAAAGGACGGGCAAAGATAGTCCATACAGATGGCAACGAAAATAGAGCAGAAGTGACTTTACTAATCTCAGACAAAACAGACTTAAAAAAAGAGACAGAGATGGACATTATACATTAATTAAATGTTCAATATAGCAGAAGATATAACAACTACAAACATTATGTACCTAATGACAAGCAAGCAATAAAAATATATGAAGCGAAAAATGACAAAATTGAAGGATAAATAGTTCTACAACAATAATTGGAAGTTTTAATATCCCACTAACAATAATGGATAGAACAACCAGCTAGAAGGAAAGTAAGGAACTAGGGAATTTAAGCAACACAGTAAACCAACTGGATCTAACAGACACACACAGAAACTCTACCCAACAAACAGAACAAACTTGTTTTGAAGTGCACGTGGACATTTTCCAGGATAGACTGTATGTTAGGCTACAGTTTAAATCTTAACAGGTTTAGAAAGATAGGTATCATCAAAGTATATTCTCTGACCACAATAGAACAAAATTAAAAATCAATAACAAAGGGAAAACTGAAAAATTTGCAAGAGTAAACAACACATTTTTAAACATCTAATGGATCAAAAGATAAAGTCAAAAGAGAAATAGAAAGTACTTAGAGACAAATGAGAACAAAACTCAACAAACTCATGGGAGGCGATGGAAGTGGTGCTCGTGAGCGCTTATATTAAAAGGCAAAACGGGTCTCAAATCAACAGCCTAAATTTATAAATTAAGCAACTAGGAAAAGAAGAACAAACAAAATCCAAAGCTAGCAGAAGGTGAGAAACAATAAAGATTAGATCAGAGGTAAATATAATACAGATTAGGAAAACAATAAAGAAGATCAATAAAATTAAATTTGGTTTTTCAAAAAGATAAAATTGACAAACTTTAAGGTGGATGGACTAAGAAAAAAAGAGAGAAGACTAAAATTATTAAAATAAAAAAGAGAGTTGGGACATTATTAATGATTCTATAGAAATAAGAATTGTAACAAAGTACTAGGAATAGTCATATACCAACAAATTAATAACCTAGATGAAATGGACAAATTCCAAGAAGCACAAAAACCTGCCAAAACGAAATCACAAAGAAATAGAAAATCTGAATATACCTGTAACCAGTAAAGAAATTAAATCAGTAATAAAATATCTTCCAACAAAGGAAAACTCTGAACTTGACCGCTTCACTGGTGAATTCTACTGAATATTTAAAGAACTACTTTCAATCCCTCTTTTCAAAAATGTTGAAGAGGTGGGGACACTTCCTAACTCGTTCAGTGAGGCCTGCTGGCACCAAAGCCAGACAGACACCACAAGGAGAGAAAAGTGCAGACCAAAACCCCGTAACTACTGATGCGAACATCCCAACAGAGCACTAGCAGGCGGGAGTGGCATGTTATAAGGGACGTGTGGGCTCCCTGGTGGCTCAGCCGGTAAAGAATCTGCCCGCGAAGCGGGATACCTGGCTTCCATCCCTGGGTTGGGAAGATCCCCTGGAGAAGGGAACAGCTACCCACCCCAGTATTGTTGTCTGGAGAATTCCATGGACTGTATAGCCCATGAGGTCACAAAGAGTCAGACACAACTGAGCGACTTTCATTTTCACTCTAAGGAACATGCACCATAATCAAGTGGGTTATATTTTTGGAATGTAATAATGGTTCAACATACAAAACTTGGTCAATGTTTACTATTCCATATGAATGAAGATAAAAAACCGCATTATCCAACACATTTGATGTAGAAAAAAGCATTTGACAAAACCCAGTGCCCATTAGGAACAGATAAAAGTACCTCAATATAATAAAAGCCATATATGAAAACCCCACAGTGAACATCATCCATGGTGAAAACCTGAAAACATCTCTTCTAACACCAGGAACAAGTCAAGGATGCCTGCTTTTGTACTGGAAGTTCTAGCCAGAGCAATTAGGCAAGAAAAAGACATGAAAGGAATTCATATTGGAAAGGAAGAAGTACAATTATCTGTTTGTGGATGATATGATTTTATATGTAGAAAACCCTAAATATTACACAAAAAACTATTACAACTAATAGATGAACTCAGCAAAGTAGCGAGATACAAAGTCAGCACATAAATCATTCACATTTCTGAACACAAGCAATAAACAATCTGTAAAGGAAATGACAAAACAATTCTATTTACAGTAGCATCTGAAGAATAAACTACTTAGGAATTAACCAAGGAGGTGAGAGACTTGTACAATGAAAATTACAAAACACCGGTAAAGAAAAACAAAAGCATTGGTAAAGAAGACATAAACAAAAAAGTATTTCATGTTCATGGATTGGAAGACTTAATATTGTTCAAATGTCAATACTACCTAAAGTGATCTACAGATTCAATGTGACACCTATCACAATTTCAATAACATTTTTTAAAACAATAGAAAAATCCATTCTGAAATTCATGTAGAATCTCAGGGGACCCCAGATAACCAAAACACATTAAAAAAGAATGCAAGTGGAGGACTCATATGCATTGATTTCAAAACTTACTACAGTGCTATAGTAATTAAAATAGCATGATATTCCCATTAGGACAGACACATAGCTCAATGGAATAGAATAAAAAGCTCAGAAACACACCTCCACACGTATGGTCAAGTGAATTCTGACAAGTGTGTCAAGACCATTCAATAGAGAAAGGACAATCTTTTCAACAAAAAGTGTATTAACTTTACTCTGTTTTTACTTTCTGTGTCCTTCCTTTCCTGCTGATGTTCACAAATTCTTTTTTCATCATTTCCATTCTGTTTAGGGAACGTCCTTTTGTCATTATTTTAGGATAGGTCTACTTCTCTTAGTTTTCCTTAATCTGAGAATGTCTTGGTTTCCCCTTTATTTTTAACAGACATTTCTGAAGTATATAGGATTCTGAACTGACAGTTATTTCCTTTTAACATGTAAAATATTGGGCCCCTTCCTTCCAGCCTCCATGGTGTTAGATGAGAAATACACTATTATTCCAACTATTGTTCCCCTAAAGGAGGATGTCAGCTTTTCTCTGGCAGTTATCAGGACTTTTTTTCCTGTGTCTTTAGCTCTCAGAAGTTTAATTATGAGGTGTTTTGATGTGGATTTTAAGTTTGTGCTGTTTGGGTTTGCTCATCTTCAGAATCTGTAGGTTTATTTGTTGTTGTTTAGTTACTCAGTCGTGTCTGACTCTTTGCAACCCCATGGACTGTAGCCCACCAGGCTCCTCTGTCCATGGGATTTCCCAGGCAAGAATGCTGGAGTGGGCTGCTGCTTTCTTCTCCAGGGGTTCTTCCTGACCCAGGAATCGAACCTGCGTTTCCTGCATTGAAGGCAGAGTTTTTACCGCTGAGCCACCTGAGCCTCCCCTGTAGGCTTATGTCTCTTGCCAAATTTTAGAGGTTTTCAGGTTTAGAGGTTTTCAAATCTTGTTCCTTTGATTAGTGTTTCTTTTCCTTCCTTCTCTTCTCATTCCTGGTTTGGTCTCTCTTCAGAACACAGGCGTTCCAGCGGAGAGACACCTTCTGGCTCTGTGCTGTCTGTGAGGATACCCCAGAGAGATTCCTGACCATCGTGGGGCTGAAGCCCTGAAGAGAGCCTTTCTCTCAAGAAGCAGATGTTTAAATGCAGTTGAGAATGACCAAATCATGGACTAACAAGTTGTGTACAGATCACACAAGAACTTAAGCACAGGTGCACACACATCACACATGTACACGGAAGAGTCCACACGTGGTTCTGTTGAGACTGTCTCTCCTCCCCAGGCCTCAGACTCGCCCAGGTCAGCTGGCTCTGTGATGTCCACCTCTCCTGTCCCCATATGCTGATTCATGGTCCACGATGGCCACTGACATCATCATATCAAAATCGTGGACACTGCAGTCCCCACAGTTGCTGAGCTCAGGTCAAGCACACACGCCGGTCTGCAGCTCCCTGACTGCTCCACAGCCAACCTGCGTACCCGCACGGGCCGGTACATGGAGAGCTACCTGGGAACACCCACGCTGAGTCTCCCCATGCCAGGGTCAGAGGCCTCTGGCAAGAAAGTGTCTGAAGTCAGTGTCATCGAACAAAACTCCCTCTTTCTTCACGGCTCATGGTTTGTGGGTGACTCCCTAAACCTCCAAGGCCAAGCCACCTAGAGGCTTGTTCTTTAATTTCTTCGTGACTTTAGGTGTGGCCTGCAGACCTTTTGTAAGCAGTGGGTTTGTATGTTTGGGGCAAGGGGCAGCACCAGCGTGGAGGCCCTTCCCACGGGGTGGGCATGGGAGGCCCAGGTCGGCTGAAGCAGGACAGTCTCGTGTAGATTTGCAACCTTGTTGAGAAGATACTTTCCACATGAGAGGGACTTTTTAAAGAATTTATTCTTAATTGGAGGATATTTGTTTTACAATATTGTGTTGGCTTCTTCCATACAATAATGTGAATCAGCCGTAAGTATACATATGTTCTCTCCCTCTTGCACTACCCCCCATAGCCCCCATACCCCTATTCCAGACCGTCATGGAGTGATGTGTTGAGCTTCCCGTGTAATACAGCAACTTCCTATTAGCTATCTATTTCACGTATGGTGCTGTACGTTTCCCTGCTACTCTCTCCATTCATCTCACCCTCTCCTTTCCCTGCTGTGTCCAAAGTCTATTCTCTATGTCTCTGTCTCTATTCTTGCCCTGCAAATAGGTTTATCAGTACCATTTTTCTAGATTCCATGTATATGTGCTAACATATGAAAACATTTTTTTCTCTTTCTGACTTAATTCACTCTGCAAAACAGGCTCTAGCTTCATTCACCTCACTAGAACTGACTCAACTGGGTTTCCTTTCATGCCTGAGTAATACTCCATTGTATATACATACCACCACTGCTTCATCCATTCATTCATCAATGGACATCTAGGTTGCTTCCATGTCCTGGCTGTTGTAAATAGTGTTGCAATGAGCACTGGGGGTACATGTGTCTTTCTAAATTATGGTTTCTCAGGGTATATGCCCAGTAGTGGGATTGCTGGGTCATATGGTAGTTTTATTCCTAGTTTTTAAAGGAATCTCCATACTGGTCTCCACGGTGCTTCCTTGGTGGCTAAGTTGTAAAGAATCTGCTTACAATGCACGAGGCACGGAAGAAGTGGGTTCAATCCCTGTGTTAGGAACATCCCCTGGAGGAGGGCATGGCAACCCACTCGACTATTCTTGCCAGGAAAATCTCATGGACAGAAGAGCCTGGTGGGCTACAGTTCACAGCGCTGCAGAGTCGGGCATGACTGGGGTGACTGGGCATGCACGCGTGCTCTCGTACTGTTCCCCACAGCGGCTGTATCAGTTTACATTCCCGCCAATAGTGCAAGAGGGCTCCCTTTTCTCCATACTCTCTCCAGCACTTACTGTTTGTAGATGGCCATTCTGACCTGTGTGAGGTGACACCTCATTAGTTTTGATTTGCATTTCTCTAGTGATGAGTGACGTTGAGCATCTTTTCATGTGTTTCTCGGCCATCTGTATGTCTTCTTTGGAGAAATGTCTAAGTCTTCCCCCCACTTTTTGATTAGGTTGTTTGTTTTTCTTGTATTGAGCTAAATGAGCTGCTTACATAACTTGGAGATTAATCCTTTGTCAGTTGTTTCATTTGCAACTATTGTCTCCCATTCTGAGGGCTGCCTTTTTATGTTGTTTATAGTTTCCTTTGCTGTGCAATATTTTTAAGTTTATTTAGGTCTCATTTATTTATTTTTGTTTTTATTTCCATTACTCTAGAGTCAAAGAGGATATTGCTGTAATTTACGTCAGACTGTTTTACCTATGTTTTCCTCTAAGAGTTTCATAGTTTCTGGCCTTACATTTAGGTCTTTAATCCATTTTGAGTTTATTTTGTGTATAGTGTTGGGAAGGGTTCTGATTTCATCCTTTTACATGTATTTGCCCAGTTTTCCCAGTACCACGTATTGAAGAGACTATCTTTTCTCTACCCAAAGCAATCTACAGATTTGATGCAATCCCTATCAAGTTACCAATGGCATTTTCACATAATGGAAACACAGTTCAGTTCCGTTCAGTCGCTCAGTTGAATCTGACTCTTTGCGACCCCATGAATTGCAGCACGCCAGGCCTCCCTGTCCGTCACCAGCTCCCGGAGTTTACCCAAATTCGTGTTCATCGAGTCGGTGATGCCATCGAGCCATCTCATCCTCTGTCGTCCCCTTCTACTCCTGCCCCCAATCCTTCCCAGCATCAGGGTCTTTTCCAATGAGTCAACTCTTCCCATGAGGTGGCCAAAGTATTGAAGTTTCAGCTTCAACATCAGTCCTTCCAATGAACATCCAGGACTGATCTCCTTTAGGATGGACTGGTTGGATCTTCTTGCAGTCCAAGGGACTCTCAAGAGTCTTCTCCAACACCACAGTTCAAAAGCATCAGTTCTTCGGTGCTCAGCTTTCTTCACCGTCCAACTCTCACATCCTTACATGACTACTGGAAAAACCATAGCCTTGACTAGACAGAACTTTGTTGGCAAAGTAATGTCTCTGCTCTTTAATATTCCATCTAGGTTGGTCATAATTTCCTTCCAAGGAGTAAGCATCTTTTAATTTCTTGGCTGCAGTCACCATCTGCAGTGATTTTGGAGCCCAGAAAAATAAAGTCTGACACTGTTTCCACTGTTTCCCCATCTATTTGCCATGAAGTGATGGGACCAGATGCCATGATCTTAGTTTTCTGGATGTTGAGCTTTAAGCCAACTTTTTCACTCTCTTCTTTCACTTTCATCAAGAGGCTCTTTAGTTCCTCCTCACTTTCTGCCATAATGGTGGTGTTGTCTGCATATCTGAGGTTATTGATATTTCTCCCAGCAATCTTGATTCCAGCTTGTGCTTCTTCCAGCCCAGCGTTTCTCATGATGTACTCTGTATATAAGTTAAATAAGCAGGGTGACCATATATAGCCTTGACGTACTCCTTTTCCTATTTGGAACCAGTCTGTTGTTCCATGTCCAGTTCTAACTGTTGCTTCCTGACCTGCATACAGGTTTCTCAAGAGACAGGTCAGATGGTCTGGTATTCCCATCTCTTTAGGAATTTTCCACAGTTTATTGTGATCCACACAGTCAAAGGCTTTGGCATAGTCAATAAAGCAGGAAGAGATGTTTTTCTGGAACTCTCTTGCTTTTTCGATGATCCAGCAGATGTTGGCAATTTGATCTCTGGTTCCTCTGCCTTTTCTAAAACCAGCTCAAACATCTGGAAGATCACTGTTCACATATTGCTGAAGCCTGGCTTGGAGAATTTTGAGCATTACTTTGCTAGCATGTGAGATGAGTGCAATTGTGTGGTAGTTTGAGCATTTTTTGGCATTGCTTTTCTTTGGGATTGGAATGAAAACTGACCTTTTCCAGTCCTGTGGCCACTGCTGTGTTTTACAAATTTGCTGGCATATTGAGTGCCGCACTTTCACAGCATCATCTTTGAGGATTTGAAATAGCTCAACTGGAATTCCTTCACCTCCACTAGCTTTGTTTGCAGTTATGCTTTCTAAGGCCCACTTGACTTCACATCCCAGGATGTCTGGCTCTAGGTGAGTGATCACACCATCGTGATTATCTGGGTCATGAAGATCTTTTTTGTACAGTTCTTCTGTGTATTCTTGCCACCTCTTCTTAATATCTTCTGCTTCTGTTAGGTCCATACCATTTCTGTTCTTTATCGAGCCCATCTTTGCATGAAATGTTCCCTTGGTATCTCTAATTTTCTTGAAAAGATCTCTAGTCTTTCCCATTCTGTTGTTTTCCTCTATTTCTTTGCATTGATCGCTGAGGAAGGCTTTCTTATCTCTCCTTGTATTCTTTGGAACTCTGCATTCAGATGGGAATATCTTTCCTTTTCTCCTTTGCTTTGTGCTTCTCTTCCTTTCACAGCTATTTGTAAGGCCTCCTCAGACAGCCATTTTGCTTTTTTGCATTTCTTTGCCATGGGGATGGTCTTGATCCCTGTCTCCTGTACAATGTCATGAATCTCCATCCATAGTTCATCAGGCAATCTGTCTATCAGATCTAGTTCCTTAAATCTATTTGTCACCTCCACTGTATAATCATAAGGGATTTGATTTAGGTCATACTTGAATGGTCTAGTGGTTTTCCCTACTTTCTTCAATTTAAGTCTGAATTTGGCAAAAAGGAGTTCATGGTCTGAGCCACAGTCCACTCCTGGTCTTGTTTTTGCTGACTGTATAGAGCTTCTCCATCTTTGGCTGCAAAGAATATAATCAATCTGATTTTGGTGTTGACCATCTGGTGATGTCCACGTGTAGAGTCTTCTCTTGTGTTGTTGGAAGAGGGTGTTTGCTATGACCAGTGCGTTCTCTTGGCAGAACTCTATTAGCCTTTGCCCTGCTTCATTCTGTACTACAAGGCCAGATTTGCCTGTTACTTCAGGTGTTTCTTGACTTCTTAGTTTTGCATTCCAGTCCCCTATAATGAAAAGGACATCTTTTTTGGGTGTTAGTTCTAAAAGGTCTTGTAGGTCTTCATAGAACCGTTCAACCTCACCTTCTTCAGCATTACTGATCAGGGCATAGACTTGGATTACCGTGATATTGAATGGTTTGCCTTGGAAACGAACAGAGATCATTCTGTTGTTTTTGAGATTGCATCCAAGTACTGCATTTCGTACTCTTTTGTTGATGATGATGGCTACTCCATTTCTTCTAAGGGATTCCTGTCCATAGTAGTAGATATAATGGTCATCTGAGTTAAATTCACCCATTCCAGTCCATCTTAGGTCGCTAATTCCTAGAATGTTGACATTCACTCTTGCCATATCCTGTTCGACCACTTCCAATTTGCCTTGATTCTTGGACCTAACATTCCAGGTTCCTATGCAATATTGCTCTTTTCAGCATCGGACCTTGCTTCTATCACCAGTCACATCTGCAGCTGGGTATTGTTTTTGCTTTGGCTCCATCCCATCATTCTTTCTGGAGTTATTTCTCCACTGATCTCCAGTAGCATGTTGGGCACCTACCAACCTGGGGAGTTCATCTTTCAGTGTCCTATCTTTTCGCCTTTTCGTACTGTTCCTGGGGTTCTCAAGGCAAGAATACTGAAGTGGTTTGCCATTCCTTTCTCCAGTGGACCACATTCTGTCAGACCTCTCCAGCATGACCCGTCCATCTTGGGTGACCTCACAAGGCATGGCTTAGTTTCACTGAGTTAGACAAGGCTGTGGTCCATGTAATCAGATTGGCCAGTTGTCTGTGAAACACAAAATGCCTCAATAGCCAAAGCAATCTTGAGAAAGAAAAATGGAGCTGGAGGAATCAGCATCCCTGAATCCAAACTATACTACAAAACTATAGTCATCAAGACACTATGGTACTGCTTAAAAAAACCCAGAAATACAGACCAATGGAACAAGATAGAAAGCCCAGACATAAACACCTACGGACACCTTATCTTTGACAAAGAAGGCACGAATATGCAAAGAAGGGACTTTTAAAAAGCTCATGAAGTAGTATGTTTTTTCTCCCTTGCCTGTAAGAAAACAGCAAGTTTGTAACTTTAAGGGGGAGGTAGGAGGAGGAGTATGAAGAAATAGAAAGTGAAATGACAAAGAATTCACAAATGAGAAATTATTTTCCTTCATGTTGAGCAGAATTTAGCAAAAGGCTCTGAATTGGAGAATTCCTCATGAGATTCCACTGAACTTGTGCAAGTCCTATAAAACATTTTAGTGGATTGATTCTTTTCTTTCTCTCTTATTTTCTGATAAAAAACGTGGGGCAGTTATTCTTGTGCTGCAATACGCTAGGATAGTTGTGTACTGGAGGGGTCTTCAGAGGAGGTGGTCAGTTTTCTGGAACAGGAGTGACCCCCAGCTTGTGTGTACGCATGACAGGGGAGAGAGGGTACCAAGGGTGGAGAGTCAGGACTGAGTCCTGTCCTCACACTCCAGAGAGCAGGAATCTGCAGAGTTAAACCATGGTTCTCATATTAAAATGGGAGAAGATAGAGTAAAGTGATTGCTTTTTAAATCTTAGTAGATTTCAAATACAGTTTCTCTTTTTAATCTGTGTTTCCAACCCCAGTCAACTTTGGAACTTTGCCTTCAGGGACAAAGACATTTCTGTGGGCTGTCTGCTTCTACAGAGCTCGCTCCACAGCATCCACACACATCTCTCTGGGTCTGGTGGTGGTGGTAGGGGTGACATGCATCTATCTGCTCCAAGGTCACCCTGGACGGCCCCCACCCTGGGTCCCTGGATCCTGCCACCCCCCATGTTGTCGTCCTGGTCGCAGCCCCTGCAGCCTGGTGCCCACCCCCATCCAGAAGTGAGTATGCTTCCTGCTCCCCTGTGGGCTCCTTGCCTCCTTAAAGAGACCACGTCCTGGAGGCCAGCGGGCTCCACCACTGCTCCTGGAACCTGTGTACACACAGTGTCTGTGCAAATACCTGGGAATTCATTGGAAAGTAAATCCCAGCCTTTGCTCACAGAGGCTGAGAAATCAGCCAGGGGTCCTGGCTCACCTTCAGTGGTGGGCTGGGGGTGCGGCGGCCAGGCTGGGGTGGGAGTCAGGTTTCCTGCTCTTGTCACCTGGGGTGCAGGTCTCACTGTTGCCTGGTGGTCCAGGGGTCTTTGCTGGCTGGGCGGAGCTAGATCGCCCGCATCCTTTGTGAAGGCGGCTGTCTGCCAGTGTGGGGCAGGCAGTATGCTTGACTCTGGCCCGGCTCCCAGAGCAAGCTGGTTTTGTCTTTCCTCAGCATTAACGCGGAAGAGATTTTCCAGTAGGCCAGGTGGCTTAACGATAAGGCTGGGCCTTTCACACTTGGGCACGTGGTTGGATTCGGCCCAAGGTCCTGGTGAATTACACTGCCGCTGCAGTCTGGGGAGTGGCCTCGCTGGGCCTCCCTCTGGCTCACACTTCCTCCTCTTCACAAAGTCCTCAAGACCCTCCGTGGTCTACGCAGCTCCACACTCCCTTTCCCGCCTGGGGATTTCAACACTCCCAGTCCCCAGGGGGTGGTGTAGCCATGATGGAGGAGGGAGCCCTCACCAGGGCGGCGTGCCCACTCCTGGCCCTGGAGGAGCAAGCAGCTCACACGGAGGGTGGAAGGGGTTCTCTGCCTTGTTGGGCTCCACTTGGCCTGTGGGGCCTGTGGCCACAGGTGCAGCTCAGAAACAATCTGCCCCGGGTGTGGCTGGGCAGGGGTGAGGCCCGGCAGTCCGTGCAGGGCTCACAGGGCAGGCCCGAGTCCAGCTGCGGCGGTGCTGTCTGTTTTCAGAGGAGCAGGGTCGGCACATCTGAGCAGCCACCACCAAGCCTCCAGCGACGATTCCTGGGAGGGGGTACTTGCCCCGCTTCACTGGAGGAGAGGGGAGACAGAGCCCAGAGACTGCTCAGGCTCTTCCAGGCATGGCCTGGGAGGCAGCTGAGGGCCTGGGGGCTTCCAGCGGCCCTGGGACCACAGCTGGACATGCAGCCTCATCATCAACCCCAAAGTCTCTTCCTGACGAGAGTCTAGGGCCAAGCCCAGTCGTGCTGGACTGTGAAGGAAGGAGGGTTAGGGCCTCAGAAAGGAGGCGGGAGGGGCTCTTGGGACCGTGAGAGCCAGCACGGAAGATAGGAGGGAGGCAAGGAGATGGAGGGCGGATCCCGTCCTGGTGGTAGGCCTTGGAAACTGGAGGGGTTGAGGTCGGTGAGGGTCCGTGTGGGGCCGGGAGCTGCAGGCACTGGGAGAGAATAGCTGGTCAGGGACCTTGGGGGCTGCAAGGCCAAGGGCATGAGCTGCTGCCCATGTACCCTGTCAGCCTCTGTTCCTCTAACCTCCAGCCGCTCAGAGAAGTAACCAGGTGTCCAGAGAATGGTGTCCACCAGCATCTGCCCAGTGCAGCTCCCAGGAAGGCCCACCCCGTCTGTGCCTTACTGAACGGGCAGTGCTGCCCAGGGGAACCAATGCAGTGCGTCATTCCTGGGGGTGTGAGAGGCGCTGAGGCCCTTCCTGGCCCTGCCGCTCTTGAGGATGTGGGAGGAGATCGTGGCTTCGGGGGCGGTGTTGAGACTGTCACCCTGGAGGGGACTCGGAGTTAGGGCTGCTGTGTGCTGGTCCTAATGTGACCGTCGGACCCTGGGTCACCTGCAGCCACTCGGCTCTGTCCTCACTGACACGATGCTGCCACGTGCCATGGGGATAAATCACACAGACCCCGAATTCAGGTGCCGCCAGGAGAGGAGACACACGAAAGGAAGGTGCGTGGGACGCGGGGTCTGGAGGGCTGAGGGAGAGGGAGTGTGTCCTGGCCGGGGAGGTGCCCAGAACAAGCAGACACTCGCCTCCTGGGGAGACGCATGTCCCGGGAGGACCTTCTTCCTCAGGATCTTGTTCAGACCCAGAGAGTGGAGGCCCGACATCCGAGGACTGTCTTCAGATGTTCCCACAGGAAGGGTGGGCCCCTGGGTCCCACCCCGCCATGTCCGCAGCACCCCCCAGGATGCCCTCTGCTAGCTTTTAGAGCAGGCTGCCCCTCGCCGGAGTTGGTTATAACCAGAGAGCGGCACCCCCTTAGATGCGGTGACAACATCCTGCCCCTCATGGGGGTGCTCATCCTGCTCGTATGCCCCACTAGGGTCCACCTGGGCCTCCAGTCTTGGAGTTCAGGCCAGGTCGTGGCCTGAGTTTCTGCAGGGCCCACCTGGCGCTCAGGTGGGCGTGGCATGCTGCTGACCTTGCTGTGATGGTGGCTCCCGTGCCTGGTGGGGCCCATGTCCCTGGCCAGTGTGGCTGCTCATGGGTCCTGGGTTCTGATCCACAGTGAGTCAGGGCTGGTCCTCAGACTCCAGACCTGGTGCTTCCCCGAGTTCTTCTGGTCTCTCTGGAGGCTCAGGTTGCTGCTCCCGTTTTCCCAGAAACAGATGTCTGGCCTGTGTGGCTTTGGGCTGGGGGAGGTCAGTTGGTGGCCCAGGCTCCCAGGGTCACTGCTGAGGGGGGCCGTGGGATCCCCAAGCTGTGACCCAGTGGAACCCCCGCAGGCTGTGAGCACGTGGACTGAGTGCTTGTGGGACTGACTGTGGTCTCTGTGTGGAGTCCCCAAGAGAGGCGGCAGCATGGCCTCAGCCTGGAGGGAGGAGGAAGAGAAATCAGCAAAGGCTTCCTGGAGGAGGTGCTCTGATGGCTGGCTGGGGTCTGTTCTTTTTGTTTCTTTTAAATTTCTTTTTTATTTTAAAGTCTTTATTGAATTTGTTGCTTATTGCTTCTGTTTATGTTTTGGTTTTTTGGCTGGGAGGCATGTGGGATCTTAGTTCCCTGACCAGGAATCGAACCCACACCCCCTGAATTGGAAGGCGAAGTCTTAACCACTGGACCCCTAAGGAAGCCCCATGGCTTTGTTTTAAAGGAGGTGACACACTTCTTTCCCCTGATTTGCTGCAAGTGAGTAATGGTAGTTACCTTCCCTAAATTTCTAAAATCACCTTTGCCAAGATCCTCCATGATAATTGGAGAAAAAGTCATCAATTACTTAACTTTTTTGGTTCATAGAGGAAGACAAAGACCTGGAGAGCAGGGGGGAGTGGGCCGCTGTCCTGACTGCAGTAAGTCCAGCTGCAGTACATCCAGGGAGTGAGAACAATTGCCCTCCTCTCTGCCAAGTGCATCCCTGCCCACAGACAAAGATCAAAACAGTGGAGAAATCCACCAGAGTCAGGACAGTGCCCAGCCGCAGGACGGCGCAGACCCCCACCTGCAGTCCCGGAGCCAGTGGTTCCTCAGTGGCTCTGGCAGGCAGTCGCTGCCGCTGTCGTCTGGTGTCTGGCTCGGATCATTCCTGTCTGTGTTTACTGCAGACAGAACCTGCCTCACGTCCTCATGTAAATGAGCTGGTCCCACAATGGGGCCTGTTGCTCTGCTGGGAAGCGCTGGCAGCAGTGGGGCTTTGGCGGCTGTCATTCTGGGCTTGTCCTCGCCTTTCTTCCCGGCCGTCTGGATGACCAAGTGGGGATGGAAATGAGGGGGGCGTTCCTTGGCTGTTGAAGTGGGTGTGTGCTTGTCTATTTGATGGAGCCAACCCCAGGGACGAGTTCTCACGTACTTACAACAAGAGGGCGGCGGAGGTGCTGCTCCATCTAAAGCTCTGTCCAGTCCTCGGTCAGTGCTGACAAACAGGGTTGAGAGCAGCAAGGGGCCACGCTACAGTGCCCAAGAGGGTGCCTCGGCCTACTTGGGTCACTTGTGTAAACCGTACTTCAGAAATCCATCTGGGACTGGGACTGTGGCATAAATTACTAATATTTTGGATTTTAATTACATCTTTTATCTGATCATCCATGCATTAATATAATTCGTTTTTGTCACATTTTCGGAGATAAATATCATCATTGCCATCACCACTGTCACCCCCATCATCACCATCATCCTGTCATCATTATCACCATCATCCTATCATCACCACCCTCATCACCTTCACCACCACTATCACCGTCATCATTACCATCACCACCATCATCACCATCACTACCATCACCACCACCATCATCATCATCACATCATCCCACCACCATCACCATTACCACCATCACCTTCACCACCACCGTCACCATCATCATCACCATCTCCACTATCACTTTTGCCATCATCATCACCACGATCATCACAGTCACCATCACCACCATCACCATCACCACCATCACCACCATCACCTTCACCACCACCGTCACCATCATCATCACCATCTCCACTATCACTATTGCCATCATCATCACCACGATCATCACAGTCACCACCACCACCTTCATCACCATCATCACCACCACCACCACCTTCACCATCACCACCATCACCACCACCTTCACCATCACCACCATCACCACCACCTTCACTACCACCACCACTGTCATCACATCATCCCGCCATCATCACCATCACCTTCATCATCATCACCATCACCACCACCACTCTCACAACCACAATTAGTTGCCACCATTATCATCATCATCACCACTATTATCACCACCACCATCATCATCACCAACATCATCAAAAGACTTCTATAAGAACCTGAGAACACAATGTCCTTTGGCCTGAAAAATATAAAGAGAATTGCACAGATGTAGTTGCCCGCTCTGAGTAAGCACCAGTAGGAGGACGATAAGACACATGTAGCTCATATATTTTTAGGACATGAAGAGAAATACAACGAAATCAAATGAAATATGGATAGAGTAATTCTGAGGGGAAAAAAAAACTTGTTTTGAGGAGAAAAAAATACAAAATCCTAAGTGCAAAACTCAATGAAGTTCTACAGTGAGCACAGCGGGGTTGTCAGCGCCTGGTTACAGGGAGCCTGCCCTTCTCCAAATCGTCACTATGTCCTTCCCCTCAACCCTGAATAGCCATACATTAGCTTTTCCTGATTTTGAATCTTATATGACTGGAGTCAGACAGTATGTGTATCTGGCTTGTTCCCCATTATGTTTGTAAGAGTTATGCTTGTTGGGGCCTGCTGTTGTAGATCCTTACTGCTGAAGATATGCCACAAATTATCCCTTTGCTGATGATGAACATCTGTGTGGTTTCCAGTTTGGGGCTATTAAAACAGCATTCCCACGTCATGGTATTTGATGGCTATATACCTCAGGGCAGAGTTGCTGGATTATCAGATAGGCGTCTACTAAAGGTTTTATTTTCCTGGATAATGCCAGGTGGTTCCACAGGATTGTACTAATTTACACTCTCACATTGGTGAATGAGTGTCAGTCTCTCTACACCAACACTTGATATCTGAGTAACTTTTTAACGATAGGGCGACAATAATATGTTGACGGTTACAATAATATCAAAAGGAGTGTTTTGGAGAAATAGTAATGGCAGACTCTTTGGACCGTGAACATAGTAGATGACAACACTTGAATAGTATATCATCTGGCTGTGTTGTGGGTATGAACCCCTAGCACAGCATCATGCAATCTATATTTATATGTCCATATCAATAAATATTTGTTGGTGCCTCAGTAAGGGGTCTGGCAGAGGAGCAGTGTCCTTGGATGAGGCATGCGCTGTGGCTATTGTGGCAGAGCTGAGGGATCCAGTCTGGAAAGGAAAGGGGGGTCAGAGGACATCACTGGCAGTCGGTCTGAGAAGCTAATGTGTCTGGCTGCTGTGGATCAAGGGGATGCCCAAGGAGACCCGAGGAGGTTGAGCTTCTGTGCAGTTGGCAGCCAAGCGTCTGGCACTGGCTTTGGGGTCAGCGGCTGGGAAGCATTGCAGGACGTTGAGAGGAAGCGTGGGGACAACTGGAGCCTGCAGCGCCTTTGCTCTCCCCGCCTCTGCCTCCGACCCGACGACCTCAGGGCCATGCAGCTGCTCCACTTCTGCCTTCACAGCCCCAGCAAGTTCCTCTTTGTCAGCCCTCCGCTGACCCTGGGTAAACTGACGAAATCCGCTCAGTGTGGATCCGGCATCCACACGGGCCTCTTGGAATGTGTTTCTCTTCTGAATCAGAAGTGTTCAACCATAAACGTGTTGATCCTCTGTCCTAGGGATGGCACAGTGCTGGGGGGAAGGGGCACAGTGCGAGGAGGGGGCACAGTGCGAGGAGGGGGCACAGTGCGAGGAGGGGGCCCAGCGCCTGGGGGGTCCATCCAGGTGACTGTCCTCTCCCCTCCTCTGCAGCCACAGTCCCCTTTGACAGCCTGGGACTTGAGTATCGAGATGTCTCCTTAATCACTACGAAAACTGCTTACGAAGGATAGTGAGAAATGGGGGAAAGAAAGGAAGAAATGGCAACCACATATGGAGGTAAATTTACATGCCAATGAGGAGGAAATTACCATGCTCACCATCCTCTTGCTTCTGTAGCTGGACACAGGGTCTCACCAGCAGGATGCCATTCACTCTGGCTCCCAGCCAGCACCTGGCAGCCTGTGTTCCCCTGGGCTGAGACCATGATGTTTGGGGTGCAGGCTGTTTATTTGGGGTACTACCTGTGGAGGGAGGAGGGAAGCAGAGCAGGACAGAGGGACATGCCGCTTGTAGTGTGGGCCCAAGGCCACCCGGGTCGGTGCCCTGGGAAGGCTGCTCTTGGCAGGGCTGAACTGGCCTAGCTGCCATCCGCCCTCGCTCTCTAAGTGTGACTTTCCAGGATGGGCATGGCCTCGGGGAGTGAACACCACCCAGAGGCCCTTCTCATGTCCAGGCAAGAGTGCTTCTCTGCGGGGGGCTTCTCCCCAGGCAGAGCAGCCTGGACACCCCAGCTACATCTCTCACTGCCTCAGGCATGCGGTGATGGGGCATCCCTGAGGGGCTGCAGGCTCGAGAGGGGCCTGTGCCCCTGCTCCTGCACCTTCCTGGGCTTGTGGGATCTGGTGGGCCTAGGGCAATGCCCCCCAGACCCCCACCCCCCAGGTGAGCTCTCAGCACGCAGGAGCCCTTGAGCCTCCCGTGGATGCCTGGGAGGGTATGTGGGCTCCTGAGCAGGCGGCCACCCAGCTCTGCCCCCATTTCATTCTCTGCCGGACTGACCCAGGTAGGTGCCCCGCAGCCCACACCTCTCTCAGCACCAGGAACCGTGTGAAGGTGGGACCTGGCCTCCCTGACCTGTGGCCTGACACTTCTAGATGAGTAGCACTTGCAGATGTCTTTTTGCTGTTGATTTCCAAAGTCAGTGGTGGAGGTGAGAGGACATAGTGTTTATAATGCGGGCTGCACGGGGTGTGTCCAGGCAGCCTCTGTGACCACGTGTGCTCCGTGTCCTGTGCAGAGGTTCTTGCCATCTGTGTTTTGGGGTGTAGTATTCTCTATCTCTACGTGTAGGTGGTTCAAACTTCAGACATGTTCTGGTATTTCCCTGACTCATCTCTCAATTCCCAGGAGGTCTGTGGACCACCCCCACCCCCACCCCCACCCCCACCCCCACCCCGATCCCGGTGATGGCGGTCGTGAGGGGTCTCCGCCCCCACCCCAGTGATGGTGGTCGTGAGGGGTCTCCGCCCCCCACCCCAGTGATGGTGGTCGTGAGGGGTCTCCGCCCCCCACCCAGTGATGGTGGTCGTGAGGGGTCTCCGCCCCCCCCAGTGATGGTGGTCGTGAGGGGTCTCCGCCCCCCCCAGTGATGGTGGTCGTGAGGGGTCTCCGCCCCCCCCAGTGATGGTGGTCGTGAGGGGTCTCCGCCCCCCCCAGTGATGGTGGTCGTGAGGGGTCTCCGGCCCCCCCCCAGTGATGGTGGTCATGAGGGGTCTCCGCCCCCCCCCAGTGATGGTGGTCGTGAGGGGTCTCCGCCCCCCCCCAGTGATGGTGGTCGTGAGGGGTCTCCGCCCCCCCCAGTGATGGTGGTCGTGAGGGGTCTCCGCCCCGTCCCCCCAGTGATGGTGGTCGTGAGGGGTCTCTGCCCCCCCCAGTGATGGTGGTCATGAGGGGTCTCCGCCCCGCCCCGCCCAGTGATGGTGGTCGTGAGGGGTCTCCGCCCCCCCCCAGTGATGGTGGTGGTGAGGGGTCTCCGCGCTCCCCCAGTGATGGTGGTCGTGAGGGGTCTCTGCCCCCCCCAGTGATGGTGGTCATGAGGGGTCTCCGCCCTGCCCCCCCCAGTGATGGTGGTCGTGAGGGGTCTCCGCCCTGCCCCCCCCCAGTGATGGTGGTCATGAGGAGTCTCCGCCCCGCCCCCCCCAGTGATGGTGGTCGTGAGGGGTCTCCGCGCTCCCCCAGTGATGGTGGTCATGAGGGGTCTCCGCCCCGCCCCCCCCAGTGATGGTGGTCGTGAGGGGTCTCCGCCCTGCCCCCCCCAGTGATGGTGGTCGTGAGGGGTCTCCGCTCCCCCCCCCAGTGATGGTGGTCGTGAGGGGTCTCCGCCCTTCGTTCAGGTTTCACTGTGTGTTTTCATTGTGGCCTCCAACACGCTGGCGATTGTATCTTTTGGGTGTCCTTCCTTCAATCTTTCAGAAGTATTTCTTTTTTATACTTTTTATCTTAAATTCAATTTTGCCTGGTATTAATAGTGCTGACAGATTCCAATTTTGCCCATTCCTTTATTTTTCATTTTTCTCTTTCATTTTAGCTTAATGTGTTAAACTGAATGCATATATTGCCTTTTTCTTGTTTGCATTGAGGAATGTTTCTTAATTGATTGGTTGGTCCAGTGTACAAATTTTAGGATTTCAGAAATATTTGCACTTATTTCAGCCATATTATTATATTTTCTACTATGTTTTTTATTTACTTTTTTCTTTGTTTTTTCTCTCCTTTTTGTATATTGATCTAGTTTCCTTTTTAACTATTCTTCTGTAGGTTTTAAAGTCATAGTGTATTTCTATTCTTTTAGTTTTTATCTTTATATTAATATTATTAATACAAATGCATATCTTTTTCTAAAATTTCTAAAGTAATAAGTATTTAAATTCTCCACAGATAGAAAATAAGAAAATTAGCATAATCATAATTCCCTCCACTCTTATCAGTCTGTTACTGCCCTGTCCACTGTCTGGGATTTTAGTTTTTAAAAGTTTGTAAAAATCATCTTATTTTATATTAAATGTGTTTTTTTAAGTTTTTAAAGGTAATATACTTAGGCAATGATGTATTTTATTAATTTATTTGTTACTATAACTTCATATCTCATTGCTTCTGTTGGACTAAGTTTTCTTTTTATTGGAGCATGTTCTCTAGAGTTGGTGAAAAAGAACTGGTGAGCAGTGGACTTCTGATTCCTAGTGAGTCTGAACCTTCATTGGATGACAGATTGGCCAGATTTACAATTCGGGATTCCAAATTCTCTTCCCTTAGCACTTTAAAAACGTTAGCCCACTTTTCTTCATGTATCCAGCAATGAGAATAGTCTGATTTTACATGATTTTTGCTTCTTGTGGAAAAGAGGATTTCTTTCTGTAGCTTTAAGGATTTCTCTTATGTTTCATGTTATGATACTTCACTGCAGAGTGTCTAGGGGTAGGTGTGTGTGGTGCTAAGTCACTTCAGTTGTGTCTGACTATTTGTGACCCCATAGACGTAGTCTGCCAGGCTCCTCTGGTCATGAGTTTCTCCAGGCAAGAATACTGGAGTGGGTTAGCCTCTGCCTTCTCCAGGGGATCTTCCCTACCCAGGGATTAACTCACGTCTCTTACATCTACCTGCATTGGCAGGCGAGTTCTTTACCACTAGTGCCTAAGTGAGACCTATTTATGCTGCTCAGCATTTGACAGGCACTAAGGACTAATTTATTGTCAGGGAAGTCCCAAGAATTACTTCTTTATATAATGATTTCTCTGTGATTTCTCCATTCTTTCCTTTGAGAGCCGGAGTGAACATACGTCTCATCTGCCTTCCCATCTTTTAACTATTACACTATCTAGATTTCAGACATTCAGGAAAAATCCCTCAGCCTCTTCTTATGGCTCTTAATTCACAGTTTTGTTGTGTCCACTTTAAAATTCAACACATAACCTGAACTTTTACATTTTGACAGTTACAGCCTCAATTTTCAGAATTCCTGCTTTGTCCTCTTTCCTAACTGCCTCCTTGGACGCCCGTGTCCTGCGGTGTTAAAGACTTCCTCAGGTGGGGCCGTCAGCTCTCTCATGGTCCCGCAAGGCCGCTTCCCCAGGCCCAGCCTGCGTAGGGGGCTGTGGAGCCTTCTCTTCTGGGTTTGGTTCCGAGGTCAGCAACGGTGAGGGCGTGGACGGGCCGTGCTGCTGAGAGGGGCCTCTGCACCTGCTTCTCCACTCTCGCCACCACCCCGCTTCTGCCCCTCCCTGCTCTGTCTGCCAGGCTGAGGGGCCCTGGGGGAGGGGGCAGCCCACCCAGCTGGTGCTTTCCCAGGAGTGAGCCCTACCTAGGGCCTTGCCTCTGAGTCCCCCAGGGTCTCGGGACCGGCGATGAAGGCTGCCATTCTCTTCTCCCGTCTCTGGGGTGTCCTCAGGGCCGAGTCTGGGAACCCTCGCTCCGGTTCCTCCCCTCGCGTTTGCTATTTCCGCCATCCTTTCAGGGTTTGATGCACGAATGAGGAGAGACTCAGCATATACTTGACTTGCAATCTTAATATTGAAAGCATTTCTACTCATTTAAAATACGATTAAGAAGTTATAATCCTAAATAGTAACACATCCTCTTTTAAAAATGGCTTTGCTATAAGGCTCATTCTGCCTGTTCTGGAGGAATTATTTCTTAGAGGCACTGATAAAGAGACAAATTACATGTTTACAAAGATGTCCTCTGAAGACAACAGATTTACACATTGATGTTATATAAATTGACTGTGAAAATCTCTTCTTGAAGTTGTGTGTGGTCTTCCTTTGGAGGAAAAGAAAGATTTGCTAAGGGGTGATTCATGATGGTGGAATAATCGTGAGGAATCCTGCCTGGGTTTTCATTTCTTGATCTTCTGCTCTGGTTGCATGTTACACATTTTAATCTAGCAATTCTGGCAATTGGTTTGCTTAATGGGTTTAGTGAAAACAGTTAAATAAAATAAGAATGAGTGAATGAAGCACTGGGCCGGCATCTTAACTGGTGCTGTGAGTGGGTGAGGCGCACCCACGAGGGCTCGCAGCTCCAGTGTGACGCCACCTCTCACCGGCTTTTAGTCTCAGGGAGCCCAGTGTTGGAGACTGTCGCTTGCCTTGACTCATCACTACGCACGTGTACCGTGCATCTGCTGCAAGCACTCACTGTGTTGACGGCGGGGTCACAGGGAGAGCTGGGGGCCTGGCCCCGCTCCTGCCCCGAGAAAGACGGCTGAGCTGACCAGGCTCCCGCCACCCCCCGCCCCCACGGCGGGAGCCTGGACCGCAAGGGCCCGGCCTGGCGGGGCGCAGGCTGGGGGTGGGGACTGCTTCTTGAGGGAGGCGCTCTCCTCAGAGTGTGAGAACAGCCCACCAGCCACTCGGGCCTGACTCCCAGCCACTCCTGACAGGGGGTCCTTCCTTTGGGCTGGGCATCCCACCCCCAGCTTCTGGGTTTCTGCCTGGGTGGGCTTCCTGCTGGCTAGTGACACACTGGGACCTCAGTGGCTGGGCCGCCTCTGAGGCCCTGTCCTACATGTGCCCGTCTCCGCCAAACACAGGCCTTTTCTCAGGAAGGTGCGCTTGGCAGAGAAGAGACCACAGGGTCCAGGGGCCTGGGGGCCGGCGGGGGCCATGCAGCAACCGCAGTCCTGGGTCCAGGCCCTGCTGGGGACAGGCACCTGGACGGGCGCTTGCTGGTGAGGAAGCAGCATTCACGTCAGGGTCAGCCCCGAAATGCACTCAAGAGAAGCCAGCTGTGGGCGTGTCATGGGGCTGCTCAGCTTGACCCCCCAGGGCAGCCTGGGCTGGAGCGGTGTGTCCAGCATGGGGACAGTACAGAGAGCCTCAGATCTGAGAGGACAAAAGAATCTGATGCTGCTGATGAGGTGCTGATAAGGAACGCAGCCAGCAGTGGTCAGGACCCCCAACGAGTAGCCAGGCCTGCGAGGAGTCAGGGAGGGAGCAGCCGGCACTGGGGCAGCCCCTCAAGGGGCTCCTGGCAAGGTCAGCTGCCAGGTAAGTGCCATGAGGTCCCAGGGTGGTCAGTTCACCAGTCCTCCTGGGCACAGTGCCCAGTGTTTCATCAAATACCAGTCTAGTTGCCCTGAAGGTGCTTTCAGGTGAGTTTAACTTTCATTATCAGTTGACTTTAAGTCAAGCAGATGGTTTTCCACGTGTGGGTGGGTTGTGTCTGAGCAGTTGAAGACAGTAGAGGAAAAAAGTTTTTCCAGAAAAGAAGCGCTTCTACCTCAGGACATCCTGCCTGTGCTTCCAGGCTGCTGGACTGCCCTGCAACCTTCACAGGCATCAGCCCCCATGACCGCCGAGTCGGTTCTTCAGATCTCTCTCTGACACACACACCCACGTCCCGAGGGTTTCTCTGGACACCCTTGGCTGATGCACTGATTCCATGCCAAGGGCTCTATCTCTGGGCCCCCGTGCCACGGTCCCTGTGCTCGCCTGGGGCTGGGTCCTCCACCCAGACAGGCACGGTTGATTCCAGCTCCGTCCGCAGCTCCTGCAATCTGCGGTGCACGTGGCCATTGCAGGGCCCCTGGGAGGCAGACGGCCAGTAGCACTGGCCAAGAGAATGTGGCCAGGCCGACTGACGGTCCTTGGGACAAGGTGAAGGTAGAAGGGATGGCGTGGGGGGTGGGGGGCCCGCACTGCCCCCTGGCCCAGCCCCTGGCCAGAGGCAACTCTTAGGAGTGGATGAATCATAAACATGATGGTGGCTCCAGAGGGTTGCTGGCCCTGTCCACTCTGTCTCTGCAGGTGAGGGTCTAGGTGACGTGCTTTTGACCTCATCAAATCCAGTGTGATCTCTGCTCCCCCTCAGCTCCAGGGCCCCTTAGGAGGTGGGCTCGGAAGGCACCCAGGGTGAGGTCTTGCCTGGACAGGCTATGGAGGCAGGGAGTCTGTGTGCTAGCTGTTCCCTCCTCACCTGGACGTGGGCTCCAGTTGTTTCACCTTTGATCCAAATGGCAGCATCTCTGACAGTGAAGCAAGACTGCCTTTCCCTTGAATCTTGAAAAAATCTCACTTCTCACATGAAGGACATGTTTCATGCAGCAAACACTTAGCCGTCCAAATGTGGAAAGTCCACTGTCGGTCCTGACTCGCTGACAAGGGTGGACAGGAGGCCTGAGGAGATGACCATGGAACACCGCCCCCCCGCCCCTGTTGTCACGATGGATTACCTTAACTCCAAGTTTATCCCTATCGTGGGCAAAAGCCTTGCACTTCCTTCATTTTTAAGCTCTGTAATTAGGCGCACACAGCTCCTTTGATCAGCATAATAGCTGTTTACAGCCGAAGCAAGGCCCAGCACCACCCCCTCCTCCCGGGGCCCCCAGGCTGCGCTCGCTGCCTGACTGGGGAGAAGAGAAGCAATTTTATTAAAGCCTCATGCTTTCAATCGCGGGTCCCCTTGGGAGGCCCCTTGGGGACCCTCGGCCTTCCTGCACCACCGCCACAGACCATCGCCTGTGTTCTTGTCCCTCCTAGTCTGCAGGGCAGGCCCGCTCCAGGTGGTGTCAACGCTGACGGCCTGGAGAGCCCTCAGCACCCCCAGTCTTGTGGCCAGAAAAACCAGACTCTTGACAAGCAGCTTCCTGTACAGTCAGTCCCACGGCCTCCGGACAACAGGGCCTGGTTCCCGTGGCCTGTGGCCACCCGGAGCTGCCTCTCTCACGGAACTGGCTGGTTGTGGGGCGCTGGGCCTGCCTGGGGACGCTTTGAACTTGGCCAGATGGAGCTGGCCGCGGGCAGTGCCTCAGTCCCAGCAGGATCGGATCCCACTCGAGGGCAGACATGCTGTGATGTGATCGACAGCCTGTCCGGAGCCTTGGCTTCTGTGAGAAGGGCTCCTCCCTGACCAGTGGCACTGGTGTCCAGCAGGTCTGCCCAGGACTGGCGCTCCTGTCCAGCGAAGCTCTGTGGCCTCGATGCAAGGGTGGAGGGCTGTCGGCAGAGAATTTAAAAGCAATTCAACCAGAGAAATCGTGTCTTGCTTTTATTATCACCACAAATCGGTAGTTCTAAATTCAAAATTCTATGTTCAGGACTAACGGCGACCGAAGTCATGGAGCAGGGGTGCCCGGTCACTCCAACACCTCTGGAATGTGGCCCCTGGGAGTTAAAACAGCAAATCCCTGCGAGCTGCCTGGTCTTCTTTGGTGAAGAGACATTCATAAAATTAAGAAGTGTTAATCTATGACTCTTTTCCTTTTTTAGGAATATAATGCCTGTTTTTACTGTTTATCAGTTTTTAACTTTAATTTTTAAAGTTTTACTACATGAAGTTTCATGACAGGAGATTTCTCTTTCCCAACCACTGTTACTGTTTGTCTCCCGGTTGTTGCTGAGAGTGATGTTGCCGTGTGGACGGGAGGCTGGAGTGACTCACAGAGGGGAGTGTGTGGGTGCTGTCCCAGAGGCCAGGGGCTCCTCCAGCCTGAGAGGCTGCGCGGCGGCCTGCGAGTGGTGTCCAGAGGCTCACAGGAGGGGTTTGGGTGGCACCTGTGCTGGGGGGACAGCGGCGGCCTCCTGCACTCCTGCGAACCGGCTGTCCCGACCCTGTGGGTGGCAGCTTCCCTGCCCCTGGTCCTGAGGAGCCTGAGGTTTATGTTCCCTGTCCCGTCTGGACCAGTGGGTGCTGGCGTGATGGCTAGAGAGCGTCTGCTGTTCCACGTGCGATTCCCACACATCAGAGGACGTGCCGGTCCTGGAGGAGCCGCTCCTCCTGTGACCTGGACTCTGGAGGCAGAGGCCAGTCACTGTCACGTGGGCTCCTGGGGGCAAAGCCCCTTTAGGCGAGGGTGTGTGTGCTCACAGCTGGGCCACCAGACTGCGCGAGCTGGGTTTGGGGAGAGCTGGTGAGTTAGTTAGCAAGGCCGGTGGGCCAGCTGCCGTATTCTAAGTGCAAACACAGTGGATATTTATGATTGAATGTAAAGAAGAGGAAGAAAGAGACTTCTTCAGAGGGAAGGATTGTGGCCAGCTTTCTTCAGCGCAGACACCCAGTGGGGCCGTCGGCACCCCTCGCTCTCCAGGACCGTCAGGGGCACCGCTTGGGTCGGGCCTGGAGCCCACCACACACTCACAGCCCCCCACCTGGGGTCTCGTCTGTCCCAGGCAGCCTCCCTGCCTCTGTCTGAGGCGTCTTCCTTTCCTTACTGGGCTCATCCCAGGGGCATCTCTTTCAGCCCTGTGGCCCTTAAAGCCGTCCAGGCTGACAACCACCAAATTTGCCAGATTTGTCTCCTCAGCCCAGGTCTCCACCATCAGCCCACCCAGTATCTGCACAGCACTGAGACAGTCCAGGTCAAGGTCTCAACGTCCATGTCCCCAGTCTGCTTCTCCTGTGTCCTGCAGTCTTCCGTGAGGCCCTGGTAGGTGCTGTCTGAGCTGAGGGCTGGGTAACCTTGGTACTTCTCATCTGCTGCAAACATCCAGCTGTCAGCAAAGACCAGGGCCCTCTTCTGAGCACGACGGGAATCCAGGGTCCTGCCAGCCCCAGCCAGGAGTAGCCACCCAACCACACGCAGCCTGGGTCCCTGCGAGGCCTCCTGCTGTCTCTGCCTCTGAGCCCTCCCCGACCCCTGACCCCCGGGGCTCACAGAGCCACTGGTGGGCCTCCTTTACCATGAAACGCTCTGTGGTCCTGCAACCTGGCCCTCAGCCCTCTGCCTCCCCTGGCTCGCTGTTCTCATCCCCAGGCCCTGGCAGAGCTGGTCCCTGAACACGTTCAGACCCCCTCAAACGCCTCCGGTCGGAGAGGCCCCAGTGCCCCAGCCACCGCCCCCCCAGCCCCACTCACTATCTCCGTCAGAAGCGTCACGGCTTATTCAGGGGCTGTGTCCCCAGCCCTGGGGGTGGCGGCCTGAGCCGGGACTGGCTGCCAGGCTTCCTGAGAAGGCCCGCGGGCCCTATGTCCCTGGTCCCTGCCCTTGGTTCTGAGACGCGCTCGGAGGCAGCGCAAGGCTGCAATGGAGGAAAGCTGACCCCGGGGAACTGGGTGGGGTCGGGGCCTCTCAGAGCAGGTGGAGGACCTCGCGCTGCGGCCCAGCCCTGTCCACGTGCTCCTGCTGGGAGGGGCCGAGAGCTGCGAAGACGCCCCGGCGCCCCTCCAGCTGCGCTCTTGGGGAGCCTCAGGGTGGTGGGGTGCCGGGGTCAGCAGAAGGCTGTCCCCGCTCCTGATCCACAAGAAACGTGGCAGCAGCTTACCCCCATCTGCTGAGCAGGCACGGGACCCGTGAGGTATCCAGCCCCGTGCCCTGCCGGCAGAAAGCCCGTAGCCCACAGTTAGTGAACAAACACGAAGTCTGTTATGGGCTGAATCGTGTCCCTGCCATCCGAGGTCTTGACTGCAGTCCTGCAGAATGGCACCTTATTTGGAAATGGTGTCCCCACTGGAGGTGTGTGGACCCTCACCCAGGGCCTACTGTCCTTGCTGAGAGGGGAATTTGGACAAAGAGGAGGATGTACGGCCCTCTGGAGGCAGGGAGGCCATTCCTGGGACCTTGGGGGCAGGCCCTGGACGCTGCGGTCTCCAGCCTCCAGAAGTGTAAGCTGCATGCTTTTTCTGTGTCAGCCCCAGACTGTGATTTTGAAACACCGCCCGGAGAGACACATGGGCAGCACCGGCTCTCCTTGGCTTCTGGATGGACAAACGACCCCGTGAACCAAGTGCGTCCTTCCACTCACAAGGCTCCTCAGGACTTAACTGCTGTATCTCAGAGGCTCATTGAAGCTCAGGCTTCAGAGGCCTTTGTGGAGATGCCGTTCCAGGAGTGCTGCCCCCACACAGGAGACTGGGCAGCAGTGGCCCCTTGCAGTCGCTGGATGCCATCCTCACAGGGGGTCAGGGCTGAGCTTGGGAGGAGGCGGGTGCTGGGGGCAGAGGCGGCGGCCCGGGGCCCTCGGGGCCAGGAGGCCTCAGGCCTCGGTTGCACTGGAACCCATCTGGGTGCAAATCGAGTGGGAACTAAGGAGCTGGACCTTCCCACGGTTGGTGTGGGGCAGCGTTTTCTCTTCCAGTGGAAAGAGAAACCGAGAAGTGCCAGGAAGAGGGAGGCGGAACCTGGGGGTGGGTGGAGATTCCTCGAACCAAGGTCTCTGAACTTCAGAAGAAGCTAGTTTTAATGCTGGTTCTTCTTTCTTTCTCTCTCTCACACGTTCATTTCTGAAGCATTTACAGCTGACTTCCTGGGCCCACCAGGGGCGGGGGACTGGCGAGGTGCCACAGAGAGGCTGGTTGTCTGCTTCCACCTCCAGCTCGGGGCAGCTCGAGGGTCTGCAGCCCACCCCGCACCGGAGCCGCCCGGCTGCCCTCTGGCCCTCTGCCCCCTCCGGCCCTGGCTCAACAGCTGCCATCTCTCGCTGGTTCCTAGGAAGCAGTGGTGGTGAGGATGTAGATTGCATTACAGCTGCGATCCATCCAGCAACATCGAAAAGACCTCCTTAAAGCATCCATGGTCACCATGACTCATCTGCTGCCTGTGCAGAGGCAGCTGAAGGACCGGGGGAGGGCACAGCCTGAGAAGGGCCTGGCCCCCACTTGCCGAATATGGCACCAGCCCCTGAACAAGCACAGCTCCCCCCGCCCCCTGACTTTCTCTCATCTTGGGTCGGGGAGGCTGGGCCGCCTTCCAGGGGGGCCGCTGTCAGGCGATGAATATTTCATGAGGGGGCAGCACTGGTCAGTGAAAGATTAGGAGCGCCACATCCTTGGAGAGAAGAAAGGACCGTCTGATTCCGCGAGTCAGCTGGTGTGCTTCCGGTGGAGGGCGGCTGGGGGCACGTTATTTAGCGCCTTGGAAACTGGGCTTGGGGGAAGTGATGCTGCGTGAGACCACCCCTGGGAGGGGGAAACGGGGAACCAAAGGGCAGCACAGCCCCGCCAAGGCCTCCCTCCAGGCGCCTGCTCCCCAGACACAGGTGCAGCTGAGAAGGAGGAAAGAAGTGAGGTCATTTCAGTCATGCCCCTGCTGTCCCATGACACTGATTTGTGAAAGTACTTGTCAGTCAGCCCGCAGTCTCTGGCAGAATGTAATTGCTCATTTACAATCATGTTACTACTTACAAATTTTTTTCTCTTGGGGAAATTATCAGAAAATAATAAAGCACTTTGTTAGTTTTTAGAGAAGAATTGGAAATCTGGCAGTGAATGCTTACGGCAAAACCAGTAAGGAAGAGTCATGTCAGGGCTGTCGGGGCACCAGGCAGCTACTCTGCCCCAAGGAGGCTGGACACCCCGAGCCTGGCCCGACAGGACCTGCACGTGGCCGGACCCTTACCCCTTGGAGCATGTGGTCCATCCAGAGGGGACCGAGGCTTTACATACTCGTTTCCTCACTAAATTCACGTCAGCTGGTGTTTCCTGGGTCTCTGAAGCGAGGGAAAAGAAAGCGGCACACAGAATGGGTGGGGCGGGAGCCGCCCTCCCCCAGAGGAGGCTGGCAGGGCCGTCACGGGGGCTAGACCACCTCCTTCCTGTTACAACGGCCCAGGGTGACCACGTGGAGACAAACGTGCTGACGTAGCTCCTCAGCAGAAGGAGGTGCAGGCATGTGGGCTGGAAACTGTGGTCCGTCCCGAAGGGTGTCAACTCTGCCGTCCCCACAAAGGCAGCAAAGGCCCAAGTGAGGGCCCAGATGCCCTCTGAGGGCCACCTGGTCTCCCCTGAGTGTGAGCCACTCAGCAGAGGGGTGACTGCACTACCCCACCTGAGGACAGAGTCCAGACGGCACAGATTGCTCCAGACATGATCAACTCCGAGCTCTGAGGCTCCAGTGCCCATGGCCACTGTGGGTGCAGGGGATGGTCAGAGACCCCCCAGGACCACCCTGACTGGCCGCCCAGAGTCCTACGGCGAGTGCCCTGACCGTGACGACTGCCTCCCCGCAAACCATCTCAGCGCCCGAGGACTGCTGCGCTTGGACATTCCGAGTCTCCTCTTCCGGGTTAAGAGGCAGGAAGTGCGGAAACCTCGCTGGATGTTGGAGTTTCTGGTGGGGGTCCCCAGTGAGGGTTTAGGTGACAGCCCTGCACCCGGGACCCAGTCAACAGCAGAAGAGCGGCTGCTGGGGACCGGTGCAGGCCAGCCTCCCTCCTGTAGCATGGAGCCAGCGGGCACCTGGCCTTGGAGCCTCCTGCTGAGATGGCAGACGGAACAGTCTGACGGGTCCAGGTTTCCTAAAGGAGGGCAGAGACCCAGGAGGCGGAAAGCCAGCCCTTCACCCCAGTTCTCTCCCTGCAGAGCGGCCTGGCAGGTCCCCTCAGGCATGCACAGCAGCAGTGCCAGCAACAGCAAGGGTGACACACTCTGGTTGGCCCAGCACTGGAGTGAACCGGGTTCCTCCTCAGAAGGTGCCGTCTCCCCAGCAGTGAGGGTGCTGCCCTGAGGTACAGAGGGGTCTGAGCCACAGTCGGAGTCAGGAATGACCCTCAGCTCCTGAGAGGACAGGCCCCCATGCAGACACGTGGTGGCACTTTCCTGAGGACCCCAGTACCGAGGAAACCAGTTGTGTGGTCAGCGCGGACCAACCTTGGAGACGCAGTGCCCTCTTGACCTTGGCCGCAGCAGCTCTGTGACCGCGGCCGAGGGCTCAGCCCTCAGTGGGAGGAGCTGCTGGGCCTGCTGTCTTCCTCTGGGTCCTCAGAGCGGGTCGCTTCTTATGGTCAGGGGGCTTGGGGAGGGGTAGCACCCCCCATGCCAGCTCTATTCTTGGGTCGTCTGTGCCAGGCGCCTTTCACGGGAACTCAGCGCACACTCCTCTGCATTCAGGTTTCCAATGGGGACAGGAGAGGCCAGAGTGCAGGTGGGTGCCTTTGGGTGGGTGCGGGCTGTGCTTGGGGAACATGAGGGGCCCGCTACTTGCCTGGGGACCACCAAGCAAACACCTGACACCCCCACCCCGCCCACAAGGCTGCCTGTTGGCGAGGCCTGCCGCAGCGTCTGGAGTGTGCTCTGGGGGCAGACATATCCAGGGGCCCTGGACTCTCCTCAGGGTTCAGTGGTGTCCTCAGCCCTTCATCCGGGGAAATGAAGGCACCCAGCCCCCTCCCGCCACAGCAGCTGCCGTGAGCTTGAGACTTTCCTTCCTTCTAGGGAACTGAACTTGGAGTTTGCAGCAAGTGGGATTAGCGGCAGGTGGGAGTGTAAACACAGGAGGAAGTGGGGTTCCCACCCTTGTGGTCCAAACCCTGTGCTGGGGCCCAGCCAGTGAGCCTGCCAGGTGGGGTGGGCATGTGTATGTGGGTGCTTACCTGTGTGTGTGCATGGGTATATGTCTTGTGCATCTCGGTGTGCGCACGTGTGCACACACCTGTCAGTGTGTGTGTGAGTGTGTGTGTCTGTGTGTGCAAAGTTCTGGTCAAGGGAGGTTCAGAGTGATGCCCAGGCTGAGGGTCTAGGCTAGATGGCCAACCTCAGGCTGGCAGAAGTTCTGCCCAGTTGTGCACATGGAGAGATGGTGAGGAGGCACTCTGTTTCTGGGCCCTTCACCGAGGTTTCCAGAAGCTCTTCACGACCCCACAAGGGCAGCCATGGAGCCAGAGCAGGAAGGCAACCGTGAGATCCTGCCCGTGAAGGGACATGGCCAGTCTTGTCCCGATTGCCAGGACACCAACTCTGGTACCACACAGCAGGGTGTCCGGCAGGCCTGAGATGTCCTCTCTGACCTCTCCCAGTGTCCCGTGAGCAACAGAACTGAGGGGTCAAGTTTGCAAACCCCACTTTCTTGACCCCGCAGGGTTGCTGGTGCCAGGTCAGGTCCTTGGGTTCTCCCCTGGTGACTCTGACTCCTCCGGGGGCCGAGGGGCTGTCCTGAGGGCTGACCTCAGTGTAAATCATTCTGTGGAGTTGGCACGAAGGAGGAAGCTCTGGAAGGGACAGCTGTAATCCGCTCATCACATCTTTGGTTCAAAAACCCTCCTTTACAATCCTCCCCTGGACTCTGAACTCTTCCTGGAGTGGGACTGAATTAGAGAACTATTGCCACTGTAACGAATCACCACAAATCTGCTCAGGACTCTCGAGGTAGAGTTCCGGCATGGGTCTCACTGGGCTAAAGCAAGGGGCCAGACTGCTGGTTGTCTCTGGAGCCCCTGAGAATCTGCGTTTGTTCCTGGGCCCTTTCCAGCTTCTGGGGACATCGTGTTCCTGGGCCCGTGACCCTTTGCTCCATCTTCAGGGTCAGCAGCATTAGGGCTCTCTGGTTCTCTATGTCTCAGGTCAGCTGACTAGAAACCTAAATTCCCCCTTTCCAGGGAACAAGACACACAGGTTCCAGAGCTTGGGACATGGCCATCCTTTGAAAGCCGTGCGGCAAGTGTGGAGCCATGGGGACCACCTCCCAGCAGGAGGGAGAAACATCCATCTGATCAAGCAACTGATGTGTGCCTGGTGGCACCAGGCTCCCACAAAAAGGCTGGGGCACCTAATGGGGGGCTTCTCCTGGAATGTCGGCAGTTTGGCCCTTACTCATGGAAGGGTGTACCTGTCATGTGTGTGCATGAATCCATCTAGAAGGGATGGAGGGGCAGTGCTCTGGTCCTGCCCTGGGGGTGGCGGCCTCAGATGACAGGACCATTTCTCACATCTCTGCCTGAATCGGGACTCAGAGCCCCAGGCCTGCAGGTGACATCAATCTTCGCACCCTTCTTCAGGCCTACTCCTCACGGCTCCTTTCTCGTCCACCTACGGCAGTTATGAGCTGAGGAATACTGTTATAAAAACGAAAACATGTGAAGGGAGAGGACATGTAATACTGCCCTTCTGGTGGAGTCAGTTGAGGCTTAAGGCAGCTGGTGCTGCAGCGTCTGCAGGCTCAAGTCCGAGTCGGGAGGCCTTGCAAGTGGGTATGCAGGCAGCAGACTCAGTCAGGACCCTCAAAGCAGCATGAAGACATCTTTGTGCCGACTTGATCTTTCTGTTGCCTGGAGATGCACATTTTATGACAGACCACACCAGAAATATGCATACACGTGTCTGTATGTCTACATGTACAAATTTATATGTGCAACACTTATGGAATACTCAAAGCTATGACAACCTAGACAGTGTATTAAAAAGCAGAGATATCACTTTGCCAACAAGGTTCATATAGTCAAAGCTATGGTTTTTCCACTAGTCATGTACGGATGTGAGACTTGGACCATAAAGAAGACTGAGCACTGAAAAATTGAAGCTTTCAAATTGTGGTGCTGGAGAAGACTCTTGAGATCCTTTGGACAGCAAGGAGATCAAACCAATCAATTCTGAATAAAATCAACCCTGAATATTCATTGGAAGGACTGATGCTGAAGATCAGTCTCCAATACTTTGGCCATCTAATGTGAAGAGCTGACTCACTGGAAAAGATCCTGATGTTGGGAAAGATTGAGGGCAGGACAAAAAGGGGATCACAGAAGATGAGATGGTTGGATGGCATTACCAACTCAAAGGACATGAATTTGAGCAAACTCTGGGAGATAGTGAAGGACAGGGAAGCCTGGCATGCTGCAGTCTGTGGGATCACAAAGAGTTGGATATGACTTAGCAGCTGAACAACAACAGCAACGTGGAAGTTAAAATTGTTAGGTTCATAAGAAAATAGATATTACGCAAAGTGTAATTTATCTATTGGACCAGAATTAGTGCAGAAGGAAACGACTGAGCAGGCTTGTGACCAGAGAGTATTTGAGAGAATGCTGTAGCCTAAGGGGAGCAGCCTGGGCTCGGGGTCATGAAGCTCAAACCTGGCTGGACTGTTGATGCTGGGTGGCCTCACGTGGGTACCTGCACCCCTGGGCCTCAGCATTTGCGTCTGTGATCGGGGATGGTAGTGGTGCCTCCAGGCTTGTCCTGTAGTGTTAGTCGCTAAGTCGTGTCTAACTGTTTGCAACCCTGTGGACTGCAGTCTGCCAGTCTCCTCTGTCCATGGAATTCTCCAGGCAAGAATAGTGGAGTGGATTGTCATTTCCTTCTCCAGGAATCTTCCTAACCCAGGGGTTGCACCTGGGTCTCCTGCATTGCAGGCAGATTCTTTACCATCTGAGCCACCAGGGAAGCCCCAGGCTTGTCCTGAGCCATCTGGATTTAACGTCGTCATTGTGGTGTCTGGTATACAACACCACACGACTTGAGTGCACCTGAGTCTAAAACCATTGCCACTCATAGCTGTCACTTCTCAGGTACACACGATATGCCCTGCTGTGCGGACACTTGGTCTGTGTGGCCAGGGGTACTCAGCCTGGGACCACTGAGGAACATTCAAAATTCGGGTGCCCAGGCTGACACCCTAGGCCGCCTGCACCCCAGCGCTGGAGTCTGGCTGGGCCCCCACCTGTGTGCTGAGCTCAGGGGCGCTGCTCAGTTAGACTAATGAGCAGACAGGCACCAGGTGACCATGTGCTGCCTGCCACACATGGGGCCTGGCTTCTGGGTCCTGCCGATCCGGTGACCAGCCTATCCTGGTTTTCTGTGGTTTTGCTTCTCTGGCAGCAGCATGGGCCACTGGCTGAAGCATGGTGGAGTGCAACGAACTCGGCTCAGGACCCTCCGTCACCCTCTCCAAGATGGCTCCCAGGGTCCTGCCTAGAGCTGCTGCCCATCGGGGTCCTTCCCTCTGGGGACCTGCGGCGTGTCTGGACCTGTGTCTCAGATCCCAGCTTCTCAGAGCGCTGTCTCCTGGCCTTGCCCTCTCCCAGCCCTTGGGGCAGAGAAGTACTTGGTGTAATGCCTTTAACTGAGGTACTGTTGGTACCGAAATGGAGCCTCTGACCTTAGCCCTGGTGTCCTGGCTGCGGGTCCTCCGACAGGCGGTAGGGTTGACGAAGAGGTGTGGAAGGTGCCCTCACCCCACCTGGGCTGGTGGTGACTTAGCCGTGTGTGTCCACTGAAGACCGACAACGACGCAAAGATTTGGGAGCATCAGATGATAGGCTCGTGAACATGAAAGATATTTCTGAAAAATATGTGTTACATGCACACATGAGCTGCTGTTCCGGGCACAACGCCCTCATCTGAAACCACTTCTCGTGGGAGACTCCCTCCTTGTTCAGGGGTCCGGCTGAGCTCGGCGCCTTCACGTCGCTGCGGGACTGTGTGGTCAGTCCTGAGCATGTCCTCCCCGCCCCTTGGACTGAGCTCACACCTGCTGTGCTTCTGGACCCTCTGCTCCTGCCGCACCCCCACTCTGGGTAAAGCCCTGGTTGACAATGACCAGAACCCAGTGTGACTGAGTGACCCTGGGCACACCGGGCACTGAAAGCTGTCAGTTTGGGGAATTAATCTGTGGAAGAATGAGCTGGAGGCAGGGGTCAGGCAGTAGGAGGCAGTAGCTTGGCTCCCAACGGGGGGCTAATGAGACCCAACCAGCGACTCCCTGCCCGACCGGGCCAGCCAGGCCAACAGCCGCCTGCTCCCGGGAGTCTGTCCTCTCCATGGAGGGAACAGCACTAACCAGTGAGTCTTGCCTCCTCCGCTCCAGTGGTGAGACTGGGAAGGTGACCAGCAGAACCATCCCCGGCTTCAATTTCTTTCCAGAAAATCCCTGAACAAAAACTGCTCCTGGAGGATGCAGAAGAGAAGACCCCAGGAGAGCAAGTTGAGTCCACAGAGCCTGCTGTGGGGGGCTCCCTGAATACCCCCACCTGTCCCTCAGAGCAGACTCCCTCAGCAAAGGCTCCCTCAGCACAGGCTCCCTCAGCACAGGCTCCCTCATCACAGGCTCCCTCAGCACAGGCTCCCTCAGCACAGGCTCCCTCAGCACAGGCTCCTTCATCACAGGCTCCCTCATCAGAGTCCCTCAGCACAGGCTCCCTCAGCACAGGCTCCCTCAGCACAGACTCCCTCATCGCAGGCTCCCTCAGCACAGGCTCCCTCAGCACAGACTCCCTCAGCACAGACTCCCTCATCGCAGGCTCCCTCAGCGCAGGCTCCCTCAGCGCAGACTCCCTCAGCACAGAGTCCCTCATCACAGGCTCCCTCAGCACAGGCTCCCTCATCACAGGCTCCCTCATCACAGGCTCCCTCAGCACAGGTTCCCTCAGCACAGAGTCCCTCAGCACAGGCTCCCTCAGCACAGGCTCCCTCAGCACAGAGTCCCTCAGCACAGGCTACCTCATCACAGGCTCCCTCATCACAGTCTCCCTCATCAGAGTCCCTCAGCACAGGCTCCCTCAGCACAGGCTCCCTCAGCACAGGCTCCCTCATCAGAGGCTCCCTCAGCACAGGCTCCCTCAGCACAGGGTCCCTCAGCACAGGCTCCCTCAGCACAGACTCCCTCATCACAGGCTCCCTCAGCACAGGCTCCCTCATCAGAGTCCCTCAGCACAGACTCCCTCAGCACAGGCTCCCTCAGCACAGGCTCCCTCAGCACAGGCTCCCTCAGCACAGACTCCCTCATCACAGGCTCCCTCAGCACAGGTTCCCTCAGCACAGAGTCCCTCAGCACAGGCTCCTTCATCACAGGCTCCCTCATCACAGTCTCCCTCATCAGAGTCCCTCAGCACAGTCTCCCTCAGCACAGGCTCCCTCATCACAGGCTCCCTCAGCACAGGTTCCCTCAGCACAGAGTCCCTCAGCACAGGCTCCTTCATCACAGGCTCCCTCATCACAGGCTCCCTCATCAGAGTCCCTCAGCACAGGCTCCCTCAGCACAGGCTCCCTCATCAGAGTCCCTCAGCACAGGCTCCCTCAGCACAGGCTCCCTCATCAGAGTCCCTCAGCACAGGCTCCCTCAGCACAGGCTCCCTCAGCACAGGCTCCCTCAGCACAGGCTCCTTCAACACAGCTTCCCTCAGCGCAGGCTCCCTCAGCACAGGCTCCCTCAGCACAGGCTCCCTCAGCACAGGCTCCCTCAGCGCAGGCTCCCTCAGTGCAGGCTCCCTGATGCCCTCTTCTCTTTTTGTCTTCAATCAACGTATGTGGGACCATTTTATTGCACTGATGTGTATTACTTACTGGGAGGCGTATTTATGGAGGCTGACGGAGAAGAGAAGAAGCTGATAATTTATGAAAATGGAGGCTCATGATTCTGAAAGACCTGGTAAAGGTGAGTAGCACAAGCATTGCTCCCAGTTTTGCCATGGGTGAGACCAGTCACTGTTAGAAGACTGAAGAGACAATCGCTGCCACATAAGCTCTCTGCACTCGCACAGCTTTATACTTTCCTTGCAATCACTCCTTCACTTCAAAGAAGCACAAAAGTCATGGAGGTTCATGGCTCAACCAAGAAAGACAGTTCATGGACGCACCCCTGCAGAAAGGAGCTCAGGCCTGGCGTCTCAGGACCGTGTGTGACCGTCATCACCTGCCCTGCCTCCCTTTGATGCTGTGCCTGCCTCCTAGGTTGCCTGAGACAAAGGGCCTCGTGCAGCTAGACTGGCCGAGTGATTTTTGTTTTTCCCCCACTTTCTCGTGTCCAGATGGGGGTGATGTGATACCTGGGCTTCTGAGGGCTGCCTGGTGATGTCATCCTAAACTTACCTGAGGGCTGAAGTCCAGGAGGAAGGAAACCGAGTGTCTGACTCCAGGGACCAATCTGGGATCACTTATCAGACAGGGGGACAGCGTCCGCTCATAGCAGGCATCACCTGAATTCCTCACGCCCTGCTCTTTGATGGAACGTCACTGGGCGTCACGGTGGGACCGAGTTCTCATCTTGGGACCCAGTTCTCATCTCGGGGCCAAGTTCCCATCTCGGGACATTGCTCCCATCACAGGACTGTGTTACCATGCCAGTGTGGCTGGTTGTGGGGGCTGGGACACTGTGCCCTGCTTCAGCAGCATCTCACAGTGGCCTGCTGGCAGGACGGGCGCATCAAGACAGCAGAACTGATGGTGGGTGTGCACCTGCTTCAGGGGAGGCTGGCGGCAATTACAGCGGCAGCCCGCGGCAGCCCTGGCTCTGTCTGCGGGCAGCAAGCGGTGATGGATGTGGCCGCACTCCTTCAATTCCAAGCAAACGGGCGTCTGGAGAACACATGGCTCAGGCCCGATAATCAATCATCCGTTTAATCAATTAGGAGGCTGCACTAATGAAGCAGAGCTGGGGCGGTGGGGAGTGGTGGTGGGGCAGTGCCACGGGCCTGGACGCTGGTCTTCCCAATTAAAGAGCAGGTGACTAGGCGGGCAATGCAGCCGGCCCATCGGCGTGGAGGTCTGTCCGGAGCGTGGGCCCTGCGGTGGGATGTGCTGGACAGAGCAGGGTGAACGAGGGGACAGGCTTCGGGGGTCATGTACTAGCTAGCACAGCGCCTCCCCCAGAAGGATTTCTGGAGGCTAGTCCCAAATAGGCCTTCTGGGTTTTCACTCAGGTAAAGCTTTGGAAAAACAGTTTCGGAAATCATTCGTGTTCTCACTGTTCTTTTTGCTGAGATGTGGAGAGTGAATTTAATTTTGAAAGCAGCCCTTGCCTTTTGTCATCAAAGGCGAGTCTTCCAGCGTCTGTCTGCATGGGCAGTGTGGGAAGCAGTGCTGCCTCTTGGCAGCATCACCTGTAGCATAGCCAGGTGACCTTGAGTGAGTGCCTTGACCTTGCCCAGTCAAGTCCCATCTGCAATCTCCACATTCTCAGAGGGTAATGCATGCTGATGTGCATGCGTTGCAAACGCTAAATCCAGTTACAAATGCAGGTTATCATTACTGACAATTAGTCCATTTTACATTTGAGAAAATGTAAACACGCTTTTTGCAGACTCTGCTCTGTTTGTCTCATAAGCTCAGTCAGCGGAAAGCCCCTCCTCCCCAAGCGTCCAGTTTGCTTGGAGGCTCCATGCTGCTCCTCCCGGGTCAGTGTGCCCGCTTTCTAGAGGCTCCAGGGGGAGTTCATCTCCACAGTGGGTCTGTCTCCAGCTTCTCTGGCCGCTTTCCTCGGCTCATGGTCCCTCCCTCCATCTCTGAGGCCAGCAGATCAGACTGAGTCCTTCCCACACACTGCACTGACCTCTTCTGCTGCCCCTCACTCACTTTTAGGTGGAACCTTACACCTGTGATCACATCGGGGCCCTAGGTAGTCCGGGACACTGTCCACCTCAGGGTCACTGGACCAGCACCCTGGATCCCACATTCCTGGGTTCCTGGCATCAGGACATGGACTCTAGGGGCCTCCATCTGCAGCCCTGGAGGAGGGCTCGAGGCACAGCTCTTGGTGGGCTGTGGGAGCTTGGGTCCTGGAGCTCCCGAACGTCAGCTGCAATTTGCTTCTTCCACTTGCTCAGAGGGGCTGGCGGGTGTCGCATCTCTGCCTGCAAAGGAGATGGGCTTCTGGGAGGACTGCCTGGGGACGCCAGGTGAGCCTGCACAGGGTCCAGGTTTGTGGTCACCCAGCAATGCTGCCGGGTGGGGCTTTGGTTTGGGTCTTGATGCAAAAGTTTCCTTCAGTGCCACGCCAGAGCCGCTGATGGACCGGGGAAGCCTGGGGGAGCAGGACAGAGGTGAGGAGCTTGTCACCCAGTGGGAGTGTGTGGACTAGTGGGACCCTGACTCAGTACAGAGGACCTTTGCAGACGGAGGAGCCTCTGGATGCTGGAAAAGGCCCAGATTTTCCCCAGGAGCCTCCACAAGGGCCAGCCCTGCCGACACTTTCATCTCCAGCCCAGGGAGGCCCTTTCCAGACTCCAGCCTACAGCGCTGTAAGGTGGCGGGAGGTGCTGTTGAGCTGTTCAGCACGATGGCTTGTGACAGGGCAACCAGAAGTGGGACGGCTGTGGAGGGAGGTGGGGCCTCACACCCAGGCTTTCTTCCACACACGTCCGGGGCTCTGAGGCCCAGCACACCTGGGAATACCTGCTGCAGGAATCAGAGGTTAGGTGAATCTGAAGGGTCAGTGGGTGGGCTGCAGGGCTCCAGAGGCCGGGGTCCAGCTGGCCAGGTGGGCACTGGCAGATTGGAGGGATAGAAACAGGGATGGTTAGGGCTTGCAATGGCTTAGAGAGACGATAACAGCCCTGACGCATTTCTAACTTGAAACAGTGTCCAATTATTGACCTGCTTGATCCTTTCCACATGTGAGCTGACTTGATTTCAATCTGAATGACCAGACCCCTCCTGAGAGTCAAGGTGGCAGGAATCAGGGCTTTCTCTCCATCCACGTGGCAACTTCCCCTGGCTTTTGTTTTCACTCCCACACCCTGCACCCCTCCTCTCCTGACATGGACAAAGTCTACCTCTCCTTGTCCCAGATGTGAGGATCTTGTGGGGCCCTTGCATCCAGAGAGGCCCCTCCTGTCACAGGCCCAGCATCAGGCCCTCTTGGCTTCACTCAGCCCTCTTCTGATAGCACAGGAGAGGGCAGGGCCCCTGCTGATGGGCTCTGGGCAGGGCCTGAAAAACTGAGGGGACCCCCTCCCTGCACCTTCTTCCGGGGTCACATGCCCTGGAGTCCAGTTTGGCTGTGCGAGGGTGGTGTGCTGGTGGAGGGCTGAGCAGAGAGGACCTTGGGAAATTCTTAGCCGCCCCTCTGGCACGGCTAAGGGGACAAGACCACACCAGGTGGGTGAGGCGCCTATATCCAAGCCAGCGGTTGACCACACACCACACTAGGCCTCAGCTCCGGGGAAGGTCACACGGCTCAGAACCTTGGAGGCGAACCCTCTGCTGCCTCCTGGAACAGCTCCTCTGCCCTTGGGGGCTCAGCCTCCCCCTGGTTCAGAACAACGGCTGTTAACCAGGTCAGATGGACGGACGGATGGATGGCTGGGCTCCTGGAGCAACATTGGTGGGAAGATTCTTCTTCTGAAACAAACTCTCAGGTTCTCAGAAGGTGGAATGCAATTGGCCCTGGTTTCATCCCGGCTGTAAGTTGATTTCTCATTCTTTGGGTTTAAGATTCCATCTCACGCCCATAATTACTTTCTGAATAGGCTTTTGCACCCTGAATGGCCAGGCATCGTGTCCCCGGGCCTTTATCTTGATTAGAAATGGGCTCCATATTTTAATACGTTTGCCAGCCAGTCCCTCACCTGCTGAATCAGCCGTTTGAACAGCAGTTTTGGTCATAAGCCCTTCCATTCCTGAAACTGTCGCCCACGTGGCCGCCAAGTCTGGTCTCAGAGGGCCCCGTATTGAGTTGCAGAACTGAGCCTGCCCCTCCTCCCTGCTGGTCCTGCAGCTTGTCTCTGGATGCAGAAGCCCAGCCGTGGGGTCTGGTTTGGGAAGGTCGGAAGGATGAGGCATGCTGACCGCAGGAGTCAAGCCAACAGGAAAGTAGTCCTGTTTCCATGGCACCCCTGGTTTCAGGCATTCCTCACTCCCGTTTGTAGAAGGAGCATGAGGTCAGCTGGCCCTTGGGGCCAGCGAGCCTCCTCTGGAGGGGAGCTGGCTTCTTTGGAAGGTCCCGGCAGGACATGGAGACAGGGCTCGGGGGACCCCGCCTGGGCCTCTGAGGCCGGCTCACAGCCTGGGTTCTGTGGGGGCGCTTCTCCCGTCGCCCCCCAGAGGGTGAGAGAGGCCCCCTCACGGCTCCCCTGGGCTCCAGACGTGACTTTGCATGAGTAAGTGAAGATGTCTGTGACAAAGAGACTTACATGAACAACTGACCGGCTCAGTTTCCTTAATTTTCAGGATTGGACGCGAACCAGAAGAGGCGTGGTGCCCCCGACAAGGTGTATGGGGCCTTGTGGTTCTCACTCAGGGGGGCTCGAGCCGGGCTGCCCGCGGGGCTGGGAGGGAGGCGGGCCTGGAGCTCGTCGGCTCTGAGCGCCGGGCTGCGCAGACTTGATGGTGGCTCCAGGTTGAAGCACAGGTAGGGGTTTCGGGAGCCCCGGGATCGGGGGGGTTGTCAACAGAAACAGGCTGCGCCCCTCGTCTGGTGGACGGGCAGTGTGGCCGAGGGCCTGCTGCCCTAGCGGAGAGATGCCCCGGGCTCGGAGGTCCCAGAGGACCCGGCAGGCATGAGGGGGGAGCCCGGGGCTCTTGCGCTCTCACGGGGAGCCACCCAGCTGTCTCGTGCGCTCAGGGTGGGCTGCGTTCCAGAACACATGCAGGGCACCAAGCTCCAGCCCTTAGGAAGCTTGGGCAGCATCACATCCTCCTCAAAGGCCTGGCCTGCTTGCAAGGCCACAGGGTCAGAGGAGACGGAGAAAGTCTGACTGCACAGGACGGACGACAGGGAGGGGAACAAGGCGAGGCCAGACAGACAGCAGCGTGTCCCTCAGGGCTAGAGCCTTCAGGGGTTCAGATGCCCGTACACGGGCTTTTGGGGTAAAAAGGGAGACTTGTTGTTGTTGTTTAGTAGCTAAGTTGTGGCCATCTCTTTGCGACCCCTGTGGACTGTAGTCCACCAGGCTCCTCTGTCCACAGGATTCTCCAGGCAAGAATACTGGAGTGGTTGCCATTTCCTTCTCCAGGGGATCTTTCCGACCCAGGGATGGAACCTGAGTCTTCTGCTACTGGGACCTCGAAGGAACAGGGGTGGGAGTTAATCACAGAACCCCCTTTGATACAGGAAAGCGGGTGCAGAGGGCGAGGAGGGAGCAGTGGGCCTCCAGGACTTGGGGCCGTGGTGTAGCCCCTCCTCCGCTGCCCTTGACCTACGGAGGGTGTGACCACCCTCTGGCAGTGCACCTGGTACACCTGTGTATCACACCTGGGCAGTGTCCCCAACCTTCTTCTTTCTGGTTTTGGTTGTAAGACCCCCCACCCACGGAGGACCCTGGGGCAGGAAAGGGGGGAGCAGCAAAGACCAAGGATGTCCCAGGGCTGGGGGGTTAGCTTCTGCAAACGCTGTCCTGAGGGCAGGCAATCCCAGGGGATTCAAGGTCACAGTGGAAGTCACCTGGAGGCCTGACTTTAGGAGACAGGAACACGAATCTCTTTGGAAAATCTCTCAGCCCGCTTGCCTCTGCCCTCCAGCTCTCAAGGACTCAGGTAAGATGGATGGAAGGGGTCTCTGGGCCTCCCAGGTCAGAGGCAGTTCCTGCTGGAGCCCTGAGCCTGGGCCACAGCCAGGCGCCGCCCCATGTCCCGCCGAGCAGAGCTGCTGACTCATCCTGGGTAATTAGGGCTCGTCAGGGATCCTGCCCCTGGGCTGAGCCCCTCTTTTCCTAATGGTGCAGCAGGTCACAGAGAAACACAGCAAGATCAAGTCACCCGTGGGGTCTGTGCCCAGTGCCTGCCAGGCCAGCTAGAGCGCAGCCCGCCGAGGTCGGAGCTCCCTGGGAGGGGCAGAGCAGGAGGTGGCGGGGGGCTGGTCTCCAGGCTCAGAGGAGGGGCCATGGACAGGCTGGGGGCAGCACTCTGTAGAGCCAGCCCGAGTTCGGTCCTGCAGAAGTGACCTCTCTGAGCTTGGGGCCTGGTGCACAGGTGGGTGGAAACACCGTGGGAATGGCTGCACCCTGGCTGGCAGGTCCCTGGAGCCCCACCCTGATTTCTGACCCTTCCAACCGGGGGCCTGTGAACCAGGGCTGGCTGAGGTTCCCCGAGCACCCTCAGACTACCAACTGCATTGTCCAGAAGGACGGAGGAGCTGGCTGCGCTGGACCTGAGAGGGAGAGATGCTGGGGGCGCCCACTGAGTGGACGGGCTCTTTCCAAGCCCAGATGGCCTGCTGGACTTGGAAGGAGAAGGGGCTTTGTAAAGAGGGGACCCGCTGGGCCTGAAGGTGTAAACTATGGCTTTCAGGGAACACGCGGCTGCCTTGCTGCAGTCCTGCACTCTTTCAACACCCAAACTCCAGCCAGGCCTCTTTCAGCCAATCTGCCCGAGGTTTGGCCAGAGGAACCGGCCAAACACAGATCCTCAGGCCCATCGTAGCCTCAGAGGGCAGACACGGGCTGGACACCAGCTCCAAGGGCTGCAGCAACGGGGACTCATTCTGCATGGCGCATTTCCTAAGGGAGGGGTCTTGGCCTCTAGGGGCTTCTTCTGCACCTAGCCTTGCCCAGTGCACAAGACCAGCTGAAGACCAACCGAGCTTTTTAAAGTAAGTTTTCACGTAAATAATTCAGATAAGTGAGAAAAGTCCCCATTCTCACCTCCAAAATGAAGATCACCTAGATTTCCCTGGTGAGCAGGGTGAAGCCGACTTCTGTTTCAGCTGAGCTGAGGGTCAGGGCTGGCGCGGGCAGGGCTGGCACGGGCAGGGCTGGTCACTCAAGTGTGCTTTGCTGGCCCTTCCGGCCAGAGGCGCTGACGGAGCCTCAGGGGCACAGGGCCAGGAGGGGAGGCAGGCCCGCATCCTTCTGACCCCGTGATAAAGAGCCACAGAAACGCACACAGACAGAACCCTGCACGTTCCTCTCACAGATCCTGTCTGCGCTCCTTCCCCAGGGTGTCTGAGTACCAGGCGTTGCCCGGGAAGTGCCGGCTTGTCTGTGCTGCCACTGGGTTGGGCGCCTTGGTCTCTGGGCCAGTCCTCAGGTGCGTGGGCCCCCAGGTCCCAAACTCAATCACCAAAGGCCGACAGAGCTCTCCCCCAGGCCCCACGAGTCCTGCATACTTCCGTCTTTCAGAAGGCCGCCAGGCTGTCCACGTCCACAGCGAGGCTGGGTTGTACATCCACTTCCCATATTCATGGCCCTCTCTTCCTCAGGGGAATTTACCACTCATATATTTTAAAGAAAAATATACAAAAATATGGGCTTCCCTTGTAGCTCAGCTGGTAAAGAATCCACCTGCAGTGGTGGAGACCTGGGTTCGATCCCTGGGTTGGGACAATCCCCTGGAGAAAGGAAAGGCTACTCACACTGGTATTCTGGATGTTCATGAGGTCACAAAGAATCAGACACGACTAAGCAACTTTCACTTCACTTCATACAAATATTTGTCTTCTTTAAAAACAAAATCCTAAAAAGCAAAGGAAAAAAAAGCAAAAATAGACAAGTGGGACCTAATTAGACTTAAAATCTTTGGTACAACAAAGAAAACCATTCACAAAATGAAAAGACAACATACTGAATGGGAAAAAAAAATATTTTCATATGATACAGTCAAATAGGAATCATATGCAAATTATATAAATAGCTTATACAACAACTCAATATCAAAAAACAAACAATCCTATTAAAAAATGGGCAGAAGATCTGAATAGACATTTTTGCAAAGAAGACATACAGATGGCCAACAGGTGCTAATCATCAGGGAAATGCAAAAAAAAAAAACCCCACACAATGAGATATCACCTCACACCTGTCTAGATGGTCATCATCAAAGGACCACAGACAACAGAAGTTGGGGATGATGTGGAGAGAAGGGAACCCATCTAAACTGCTCAGTTCAGTTCAGTTACTCAGTCATGTCCGACTGTTTGTGACCCCGTGGACTGCAGCACGCCAGGCCTCGCTGTCCATCACCAACTCCCCGAGCTTGTTCAAACTCATGTCCATTGAGTCGGTGATGCCATCCAACCATCTCATCCTCTGTTGTCCCCTTCTCCTGCCTTCAATCTTTCCCTGCATCAGGGTCTTTTCCAATGAATCAATTCTTCACATCAGGTGGCCAAAGTATTGGAGTTTCAGCTTCAGCATCAGTCCTTCCAATGAATATTCAGGACTGATTTCCTTTAGAATGGACTGGTTGGATCTCCTTGCAGTCCAAGGGACTCTCAAGAGTCTTCTCCAACACCACAGTTCAAAAGCATCAATTCTTCGATGCTCAGCCTTCTCTGTGGTCCAACTCTCACGTCCATACATGATGACTGGGAAAACCATAGCTTTGACTAGATGGACCTTTGTCAGCAAAGTAATGCCTCTGCTTTTTAATATACTGTCTCAGTTGGTCATAGCTTTTGTTCCACGGAGCAAGCGTCTTTTAATTTCATGGCTGCAGTCACCATCTGAAGTGATTTTAGAGCGCAAGAAAATAAAATCTGTCACTGTTTCCATTGTTTCCCCATCTATTTGCCGTAAAGTGATGGGACCGGATGGCATGATCTTAGTTTTTTAAATGTTAAGTTTTAAGCCAGCTTTTAAACTATACCTCAATATAAAAAAGAATCCAGGCATTTCTAATTTCACAATTCGAGTCTGATCAGAAATAAATCGTCAAGTGGCAGATATGAAGTGCGTTTTGGCTAGCTGTCCATTTCTGACTCCGGGCTGTGCCTGCCGAGGGGTGCTGGTGCCACCCGGGCTCTCTTGTCCGTCCATCTCCCTTCTTTTCACCTGCCTGTGCTCTGCTCACAGCACTTCCAAACGTGGCAGCAGAGCCCAGCGATCAGCACCCAGGGAGGGGCGTCCTCTCCTGTGAGGTGCCCTCGCTGTCCAGCAGTCCCCCACCTCCACGCGAGCTCCTGCCCTCCAGCTCCACTTGGCTCCACGGCGAATCCCAGGGGTGGGGGTGTCATCTACGCCCCTCCTCTCAGCAGTAGGACCATGCTGTCACTGTCCCATCCACTGAACCTGGTCAAGCTGAGCCGGCTGGCTTCCCTGCACACCAGGGATTGTGCAGATGATGTCACGGAACATTCTGGAATCTGGGTGTATTTATTGCAGCGCTTCCTTCTCGTCCAACAGCTGCTGGCCTGGCCCGCCCTCTCACACAAGCCCAGGGAAGGCCTCCTGCAGCTGAGCAGCTGGACGCGCTCCCATTCTGTCTCAGCTGCACCCTGATACTCAGAGGAAGATGCTAATGTTTAAAGAACACCCAGATATTCCGACTTACACTGAGGCACTTGGGAATATCCGGGCAGGAAGTTTTAAAAAGCTTGGTCTCAGTTGGGTATGAATTTGCAGGAGAGTCCAGCCTGGCGGGGGCTGGAGTGGTGGAGCTGGGCTCTGCGCTGGGTCCCAGCAGCTCCCCTCGAGGTGTCCTCCTACCCTCCCCCACGACCAGGGCCCTCTCCCTGTCCCAGGAGAGTGGCCTTGAGTGCACACTCCCTGAGTTAAACCCAGATGCCCCTCGGGCCCACATCTGACCCATCTAGTCTGCACCTGTCAGGGCGTCGTCGTCCTGCTGGGAGCTTGGGAGTCTGGAGCCAACCTTCACACTAAACCTGCAGGGGCCCCTACCCCGTGGTGCTGCCCAGACTGACCCCTCCTCCGCTGCTGGGCCCAGGCCACAGGGACCCTCCAGCTTTGGCAGGGTGTTGAGGGGCTGTGGTTCTCAGAGAGCTGCCCTTTCCATAGTTTGTTTCCTAAACAATACACCTGACTTCTAGGAACTTCTCCTGAGCCCCGCTGTTTGTTTTGCTCTTAAAGAACAGCACACCGCCCCACAGCCTGAGCTGACCAGCAGGGCTGCGCTCCCAGGAGGCAACTCTGCTGCTGTGATGGCTGCTGCAGCTTGGGGATGAAGGCGGACTCCCCAGTCCAAGGCTTCGGTGGGCGAGCAGCGAACCCCCCGTTACACCATGAGCCTGCCACACGCAGCTGCAGACGGCTTTGCTGTCTAAAAGGGAGGGGAAATGGGCTCCACGCCTCTGTGAGGGCTTTCCCTTGTGGTCAGCATGGGGCAGACTGACCGAACCACCAAGATGGAAGAGACAAGACGGGCCTGCAACAGGAAAACGAGACCCGCTGTCCTGACATGGTGTCCCTTCCTCCTTCACGAGGAGACCCGGGTGTTCTCACGCGTGTTGTCAGAGCGGGTGACTGCAAAAAGAGAGAGAAAAATGGAACTAGAGGTACCTTTGTCAAGACGACAGGGACGTGGATTCTAAGAAAAATGCAAACAGATGAAAGGACCTACAATAAGAAGGTGTGGGGTCATGGGATCTCGAACCCTTCTGAGAAAAAAGAGGGCTTTTCTCTCCCCTCCTGCCCCTGCCTCGCCTGAGTGCTCATGGGCCCTCCCTGGGTGCTCATGGGCCCTCCCTGGGCCCTCGCTGGGTCCTCTCTCCAGGCGTTACTCCTCAGCACGGGGGACACACCATGAATGAAGCTGAAAATGTTTTGAACCCATCCAGTGCTGGCATCCCAGAGGGAAGACAGAACGTGGACGAGTGAACGTGTCCTGGAGGCCAAGTTCGGATGTGGGGGTTTGGGAAAGGGTGGGCTATGCAGAGGGGAGCTGTGGTCAGCACCCCATGGAAAGAGGCTGGGAGGAGTAGGTGGCAAACTCGGTGTGCACTCACAGGTGCCTGGGAGCGTCCGGTCAGGGTGGGCAGGACCTGAGCTCTATGTGAAATGTGGGATCCTCTGGATGAGATGCGGGGGGCGGGGTGCTCAGGGTGAGGGGAGATGGTCTGGGGAGGAGGATAGGGGGGCAGGGCCTGGAGCTGAGGCCGCGTGGCCGGGGGCCAGAGCTGCAGGCTCAGGACTGAACGCCGACTGCAGGTGTCGGGACAAGGGTCAGGCCTGAGGAGCTGCCCAGGGGAGCCAAGGCCTGAAGCCTGAAGAGAACTGACTCAAAACAGAGCAAGGGACAGGCAGGATGGGGAGGCAGTGGACCGCTCCTGCCAGGGCTTTGCGGAAAAGACGAGCCGGGGAGGCCACAGAGGCTAAAGGGAAAGGCAGACCCAGGACAGGCCTCGTCTCGTGTGGCCGTCCTTAGCACGCAGACAGAAGCCTGGTGTGTTTTCGGGCAGCTCAGCTTGTTCAGGAACAGGGACCGTCCTGAGGGGAAGGCGTGTCCCGGGGCTGCAGGTAGGGGCGGGGGCGTGGGTGGCAGTTCCGGTGCAGAAGAGGGGGCTACTTAGGTGGCCAGGTTTATGGTCAGGGATTCGGGAATTTTTTTCTACTGCATGAAATGCATCTTAAATAAAAAAGAAGCAACAATGGCCACTACTTTAAAATCAGCTTATGAAACTGCTCTCTGTGGTAGGATACGCCGTGCTCAGTCGTGCTCAGCTGCTTTAGTTGTGTCCGTTCTTCATGACCCCGTGGACTGTAGCCTACCAGGCTCCTGTCCATGGGGTTTTCCAGGCAAGAATATTGGAGTGGGTTGTCATTTCTTTCTCCAGGAGTTTGTTCAAACTCATGTCCATTGAGTTAGTGATGCCATCCAACCATCTCGTCCTCTGTCGTCCCCTTCTCCCTCCTTCAACCTTTCCCAGGCTCAGGGTCTTTTCCACTGAGCCAGTTCTTCCCATCAGGTGGCCAAAGTATTGGAGCTTCAGCTTCAGCATCAGTCCTTCCAATGAATATTCAGGGTTGATTTTCTTTAGGTTGGACTGGATTGATCTCCTTGTTGTTCACAGAACTTTTAAGAGTCTTCTCCATTACCACAGTTCAAAAGCGCCAATTCTTTGGCCCTGAGCCTTCTTTATGGTCCAAATTTCACATTTGTACATGACTACTGGAAAAACCATAGTTTGGCAGGAAGCTCTTGGTGGAAAAAATTCGTTCACATAACTTTTAGATATTATGTTAGGTATCTAGTATTGCTCTTGATAAGGCCAACACCACTATAATAATAGTCATTTGGGGATAATTTTAGATTTACAGAGCAGTTGCAAAGATAGTATGTTTCCTACACTCTTCCCTCAGCCTCCTCTTCTCAGCATCTTAGACGATGACCAGAATGCATTTGTCAACCCTAAGGAAACTACCTGGCCCATGGACCCCACTCCTGACTTTATTGGGATTTCCCCTTTTTCCTTCCCCGACCTCACCCAGGGGCCATGTTGCACGGTCACGGCTCCCTCAGCTCCTCTGAGCTGTGGCAGCTCCTCAGTCTTTTTTGTTTTTTTAATGACTTGGTTAGTTCTGAGGAGTTCTGCTTGGGGGTTTTGTAGAATGTTAAGTGCGTCTGATGTTTTCCTCATGGTTATACTAGGGTCATGAGTTCTAGGGAAGAAAGTCACAGAGAAACACTCTTCTTATCACACCCAATTAATGAGAGTTTCTACCTGTGATGTAAATCTTGCTCACCTGGCCAAGCTAGTGTATAGGGCCAATACTATCCTCATTTCAGGTTTTTTAGATTGACCTACCTGTTCGTTTTTATTTCTGGAAAACCCAATTTTGATTCCTAATATTTTTACAATGATAATTGGCATCCCCCAACTCCTGTGTAACATTTAGGATTTTTTTTCTTTTTAAAGGGTCACTACTATTATAGCTCTAATGGACATCTTTCTACATTACCTTTGCCTTTGTGGGGGCGGGTTACTGCCTTAGGCTAAGCACAGCAAAGTGAAAATTGATGAACTCATTCTAAACCACTGGAGAGTTGCAGCCTCGTGATCTAACATTTCTCTAAGCAGACAGAACTCCTCAACCCCCAGGGTTGGTCACAAGCAGGCGGACACAGAGGAGTTCTCGGAGTAGACCAGGTCTGCCCAGGCTTCCTGGAGGAAGAGAGGGCAGGGCTCACGAGGGGAGGCCAGGACTTGTTTTGGAGACGGAAGGGCCCGGGTCTGCACAGGAGAGCAGACACTGACCCCTGCTTGGTGGGGAGGCGACTGGAGCTCTCTGTGCACGAGGAGGTCGGGGGCCAAGGTCACCGTCTGGCTCTACTGATGGCGAGAAAGAAATGGAAAACTGAGGCCAGGTTTTCAGGGGCACAACCCACGGGGATGCTGGGAAGTGAGGGTGACCCTCCCGGCCTCAACCCGCACCCACGGGAACGGGCTGTGCTGTTTGTGCAGTGCAGTGATGTCCCTCCGTGTCCGCCTCTCTCGGGAGCCAGGAGAAGGCCCGCCAGGATCCAGGGGCCCTGGAGCAACATTAAAAGAGGGACGTCACTGTGAAGAGAAACAGGCCTGACCTTTGTTCAGTCAAGCCTCTCGTCAGGGGTCACGTCTGTGGAAAAACAGGAAGGTCTTGGGAGATCCCCTGGGAAGAGCACAGCAATGTCGACCTGCTTGGGATCCTGAGCCCCTGTGTCGAAGTCAGAGGGTTTCTGGATCGAAGAGTCCAGGCCAGGTTCTGAGGGCAAGGCTGACAGTGTTTGCTGATGGAGCGTGCTACACGTCCAGACAGGCACTCAGATTGTAGAGTCTCGCCAAGTCCTCCTCGCCCTGCTCCACATCCTTCTCCAAGCCCCACCTTTTCTGAGTTAGTTTATATTTAAAAACAAAATAAAACTAAAAAAACAGAGATACCGCTCCTCCCCCACCCCGGCCCCGGAAAACCACGGCTCCCAGGGGTTGGAGTGGACCTGGGCCCTGACCCCTGTCTGACAGAGTCTGGGTCTGAAATCCTGTTTATGGCCATGGGGCCTTTTCATGTTGAGGAAGCAGTTTGTTGTCCAAAATAGCTGCCGCAGGAATTGACTGTATTTTTAGGAGCAGGAAGGGCTTGGGGCTGAACTTGTGCATTTTTATGGCCCGCTAGTTTCCTATTGTCCTCAAAGGCGGTTCAGTCAGGTCACAGGAGCAAGAACCATCATCTAGAATCAAATGTCCTGGGGTGAGAGTGCCCTGAGGGTGTCCTTTGTCTTCCTGAAGCTCCCTCTCTCCCCGGAGGATTTATTATCCTGTTATCTTTTGATTTCTCACCCATGGTCCTGGCCATTAGCAATATCATTTGACAAAACTAGAAAACAGTCCAAAAAATCTCAGAATTAAAAACATGGAGCTTGTGCTAAAACACGGCTCAAGTGGGAGCACCGGCTTAGTGCCTCTGCTGGACACTTGAGGACGCATGGTCAAAGTCAGCCTCATCTGGGACCAGGAGACTTGGGTGGGACGGACTGTTCATCAGGACAATGGCCTAGGACACCAGGCTGGCTCCCCTGAGACACACGGTCCTGAGGCATGAGGGGCGCCCCCGTCACAGGCTCCAGGCCACAGAGGTGGGAGCCGAGGCTGCAACACAGGAGAGAGACTGTGGCCTTTCTGCTGGTTCTAAGCCACGTGCAATTCCAGTTTCAACAGTGACTTTAGTCTTTCCTGCCCAGAACCCAGAAGCACCAGAAGCATGTGGACTTGGCCGGGCAGGGAGTCGTCGGTGCCCTGCCTGGAGCAGGGTCCCGGAGCCCCTCCCCTGAGTCAGTGAACTCTGAGGCTGTGTGAGCGCTGCTGCTCGTGCCGGGGGGAAATCGATGTCCTCCCGGATGGGTGCTGGGTGAGCCCCCAGACGGCGCGGCACTCAGGGGCGTGCACGTCCCCCACGATCCCGCTACAGTTAGATTCTGACAGCAGGTCGGGGAGCGCTGGCTCCTTGCTTCAGACCCCCAGGTGGCTGGGCGCTTAGTTGGGGACTGCACCTGGGTGTCCGGGCTGGGGAGGCACCTTGATGCAGCTCAGGGGCGCGCCGCATCCCTTCCCCTGGGAGAGTGCAGCGGGTCGCAGACACAAGGCAGACGAGCGGACAGGTCAGTTCACTTATGAGTGTGTCAAGAGCCTCCTTTGTCAAGTGTTCTGCACAGAGTCAGAGATAAAACTGCAAGAGGCAGACGAGCTCTCAGCCCTTGCAGAGTTTGCAGCCCGAACAGTGGGCTGTGCTGGGGGATACTCAGTGCTGCCTAAGCAAGCGGGAGGGGTCAGAGCCACCAGCCTCCAGAGCCAAAGCACAGCGAGCAGGGAGCCCGCCAAAGACAGAGGGAGGCAGGGCTGAGGGCCACGCGGCTTCTGCCAGAGAAGGCTTTATGGGGTTCGGAGCAGGGTCCTCCACGGGAGCTTGAAAGAGGAGATGGGTTTGCAAGACAGAAGGGGAGATGGAGGCAGGCTCTGTGGTCCGTCTTCCTCCAAGTCCAGCACGGAGACCCGCAGGGGACTCAGACGCCGTGGGTCCAGGGGCTCTGGTCTGACCTCAAGCCTCTGGAGGAAAGGGAGCCCAGCAGCCTCTTCCTCACGTTGCTCCCCGAGGGCAAGTGGCCCCTGCGCCCCCCATGCGCCTCCCCAGCCCCCGCCTCTGTCTGCCCTCCCTAACACCTCACGGGGGGCTTGCAGCACTGCCTTCTCTCCCGCTGAGGCTTGCCCTCTCGCAATCTCTGGAGCCTTGGGCTCCTGCCCTGGGTGTGAAGCCAGAGCATCCACCTCGTATCGCCTCCAGGGGCGGAGGAGCCTTGTCCAGCCTTGTCCATCCTCGTCGGGTCCTCTCTGGTGCGGCAGGGGCCCAGGCTCGGTGTGAAGCTGGAAGAAGGTGGGCAGGGATGGAGAGACCCCCACCCGCACAGGTGAGAGGGGCGGCCAGAGCCCCAAGGGGTCTGTCCTTGCTTTCTCTGAACAGCGGGTGGTAGGTGGCCCCTGGGACCTGAGGCGGCAGCATTGCCTCAAGAGGAGGGATCTCTGTCCAAGGGGGACCAAGCCCTCCAGGCTGGACCCGCTCCCCATGGCCCTGCCCAGCCTGGCCTCTACCCGGAGGAGGTGACCACCTGCTGCCGGGGTGCCTCGACCGCAGCGCTAGGCGTCCCTACCAGGAGGACATCCGGGGCTCTGTGGTGGGACCTGGACCTCAGGCTTGGGCGTAGTTACTGTTGGGTGGACTCCACGTCCCTCAGGCATTGCCTGGGCACAGGGAGGATGCACCTTGGAAGTCTCACTGTCATTTCCGGTGCCGTGATACCTAGGCCAGCCCTTCCCAGTGTGGGAAGCGGCTACGCAGGGGCGATCCGGTGGGTCCTTGCGGCCATCCCTGAGGTTGGCTACCACACCATCTAAGCAGCAAACACTGAATAGCTTCCCTTTTTTATTCATTCTCTTTCAACAAAGGTCCCTGTCAACAGATCTGTCGTCTTTTCATTTGTGAATTCTCAGTTGGTATACTAAGAAAGACCTTTTTCACTTCAAGGTTATAAATTCCAGGCAATAGTTGAGAAAAGCATCATTTATACTCTTTCCTTGTTTGCATCCAAATAGTGATTATAGATCCTCAGGGCTACAATTTTATTTTATCCTGGAACGAACCCAGAGGCAAAATATTTTTATTATTCCAAATTCACATTTAGGGAAACTGAGGTTCAGGGTGATACACTGATTTACCTGAGGTCATAAAATGAGTCAGAGGCAAAATTGTTAATCCATCAGTTGCCAATTACAGGTTGAGGTGCTGAGTTGACCTGGGCTCTCCTTCTGGCAGGCTGTAGGCTCTGCTGTTCTGATTGGACACAGAAGACAGGGCTGGGTGCCTGTACTGCCAGTTCCCCAGAGGGTGAGCTCTCAGGCCCTCTGGCTGGGACTGGCCCCCAGAGCCTTATCAGCTCAGGACTGAGTTCCACCTTCGAGACTGCTAAGATTCTGAACCAAGAGACTGTTGTCTCTGCCAGTCTCTGCGTCACTGCAGTCTCTGTGCATGCAGTGTGTTTGGGTCTTGCACACACACATACACCTACATTTGTTTTAGCTGGAAGCCTGCATTTAGAAGACTGTATTCCTAGGTGCCATATTCCAAGTGGGGTGGGTCCTGCTTGCTTCACATCTGAGGTTCTTGTTCCTACATGTGCATCAGAACCAGCCAGAAAATGTTTAAAGCAACACATGAGGCTGGTGACCACACACCCCAAAGCTGGCTTAGCAGTTTTGGGGTAGAGCCAAGCATTTGAGATATTCAAAGCCTAACAAAGCAGATTTATCATGAAACCAGTGAAGTTTAAACTTCCCAGCCCCTTACTTGCACAGGCTCTTCTAAGGCCCTGTAGTAATTTTACATTCTTAATTTTGAATGATCTTAGCAAGTTCAGTTCAGTTCAGTCGTTCATTCATGTCAGACTCTTTGTGACCCCATGGACTGCAGCACGCCAAGCTTCCCTGTCCATCACTAGCTCCTGGAGCTTGTTCAAACTCATGTCCATTGAGTCAGTGATGCCATCCAACCATCTCATCCTCTGTCGTCCCCTTCTCCTCCTGCCTTCAATCTTTCCCAGCATCAGGGTCTTTTCCAATGAGTCAGTTCTTTGCATCAGGTGGCCAAAGGATTGGAGTTTCAGCTTCAGCATAGTCCTTCACCACAGTTCAACACCACAGTTCAAAAGCATCAATTCTTCAGTGCTCAGCTTTCTTTATGGTCCAACTCTCACATCTGTACATGACCACTGGAGAAACTATAGCTTTGATTATATGGACCTTTGCCGGCAAAGTAATGTCTCTGCTTTTTAATATGCTGTCTAGGTTGGTCATAGCTTTTGTTCCAAGGAGCAAGCATCTTTTAATTTCATGGCTGCAGTCACCATCTGCAGTGATTTTGGATCCCCCCAAAATAAAGTCTGTCACTGTTTCCATTGTTTACCCATCTATTTGCCATGATGTGATGGGACCAGATATCAAAAGTTGGACACGACTGAAGCAACTTGGCATAGCACATTACCTGCAGGGAAAAGGAACAGGAATAACAGTGGATTTTTTTATCAGGAACTTTGAGGACAAGGAGGAAGCAGCATAAAGTTCTTCTTGTTCAGTTTCTAAGTCATGTCTGACTCTTTGTGGCCCCATTTACTACAGCACGCCAGGCTTCCTTGTCCTTCACTATCCCTGAGTTTGCTCAAACTCATGTCCATTGAGTGAATGATGTCATTCAACGATCTCATCCTCTGTCGTCCCCTTCTCCTCCTGCCCTCAATCTTACTCAACATCAGAGTCTTTTCCAGTGAGTCAGCTCTTCGCATCAGGAGGCCAAAGTGTTGGAGTTTCAGCTTCAGCATCAGTCCTTCCAATGAATATTCAGGACTGATTTCTTTTAGGATGGACTGGTTGGATCTCCTTGCAGTCCAAGAGAATCTCAAGAGTCTTCTCCAACACCACAGTTCAAAAGCATCAATTCTTTGGTGCTCAGCCTTCTTTATGGTCCAAGTCTCACATCCATACATGACCACTGGAAAAACCATAGCTTTGACTGTACGAACCTTTGTCAGCAAAGAGCCAATTCACCAAGAAGACATAACAATCCTAGTTGTGTGTGCACCTAACTACAGAGTTTCAAAATACATGAAGTAAAAATAACAACTGAAAGAGAAATACACAAATCTCCAGTTGTAATTGAAGACTTCAGTGCTACCCTTTCAATAATTGGAATAACTAGTGAATAAAAAATCTGCAAAGATACAGAAGATGTGAAACTGGTAGTTTTGCTTTTTAATACACTTTTTAAACTCTTCAAGTGCTAAAAGGAAGATACTGTCAACACAGAATTCTGTGTCCCTCAGGAATGAAAGTAAAAGTACAGGCATATTTCAACAAACACAAGTAAGAGAACTTTGCCATTAGAACTACTTCAAAAGAACTGCTGAAGGACGTGCTCTGGACGGAAGGGAAGCGGCACCGGGAGGAGAGCGGAGCTCAGTTCATGAGGAAGAGCAGCAGAAACGGCGAGGGCCTGAGCAAGACGGCGAGGGCCTGAGCGAGACTCCGGGCTCTTCCCCTCTGCAGTTCTTCAAAATGCATCTTACGGAGCAAAACGCAACAGCACCTCATGGGGTTTCAGGGCACCCAAGTGAAATACAACCTAAAGAAGAGAGAGCAAAGGCCAGATATGAGGAGGGGTTTCCACTTCACATTCAAAGCAGCAACATGCTGATTCTACGTGGACTGTGAAAAGTATGTTCAAAATGACCTGGAGTAACTACTAATAACATTAGTCAAAGAGACATAGCAAACACACAGTAGATAAGTTAAAATGGAGTTATAAAAAGTTCAGAGAGCTCACAAGAACGCAGGACTGGGGAAGCAGAAGGACGCAAAACAGGAAACAGAAGACGAACTCGAAACTGGTGGTTCCAAGTCCAAAAGTAATAGCTGCACTAAATGTTAATAATCTAAGCACATCAGCCAAAAGGCAGATTGTTAGAAAGATTGAAAAACACGACCCAACTGTATGTCATCTACAGGAAACTCTCTTCAAATAAATGATACGTGGAGGTGAAAAGTAACTGATAGAAACATATACAGTGTAAACATTAATCAGAGTGGTTACGACTTCCCAGGTGGCGTTAGTGGTAAAGAACCTGCCAGCCACTGCAGGAGACCCGGGTTTGATCCCTGGGTCTGGAAGATCCCCTGGAGAAGGGAATGGCAACCCAGTTCAGTGTTCTCACCTGGAGAATCCTATGGAGAGAGGAGCCTGGAGGGCTATAGTTCACGGGGTCGCAAAGAGCTGGACACGACTGAAGCGACTTAGCACAACAACACAGCACATACCGATAGGAGACAAAGTAGATTTCAGAGCTAAGAGAACTTCCAGAGGTAAAGAGGAACATTACGCAATAATAAAACAGACAATTCACCAAGAAGACTTAACAGTCCTAAATGAGTGTGCACCTAACTCCAGAGTTTCAAAATACATGAAGTAAAAATGACAGAACTGAAAGAGAAATATACAAATTGACAGTTGTAATTGAAGACTTCAGGTCTATCCTTTCAATAATTGAAATAACTAGTGGACAAAAAATCTGCAAAGATACAGAACATCTGAACAGCAGCATCAACCAACAGTGTAGAGTTGATATTTATGTAGCGTAACTGAACAATAGGAGACACATTATGTCCAAGAGTGCACACGGAGCATCCACCAAGATGGATTGTATTCTGAGTCAAAAAACAAGCCTCAAGACATTGAACAGGATTGAAATTATATTGTTCTCTGACCCTAAAAGAATTAAACTAGAAGTCAATAAAGAAAGGACAACATGAAAATCTCTAAATACTTCAAAATCAAACAAAGCAATCCCAAGTAATCCTTTGATCAAAGAGAAAGTCTCAAGAGAAATTATAAAATATCGAGAAATTAGGAAATATTAGAAAACCATGTAAATGAGAATATAGTATATCAAAATGTGTGGGTTGCTCTCAAGGCTTAGAGGGGAAAGTAGAGCATTAAGTGTTTAGAATAGAAAAAAATTTTCTACTTTCAAAACAAAAGATTATTGTTAAGCTTCAAATCTAACAAACTAAAAAATGACCAAAATAAATATAAAGAATTAATATAGGAGCAGAAATAAAATTGAAAACATAAAAACAATTTAGAAGAACAAATGATCCCATAGGCTGGTCCTTTGAAGTGATGAATTGATCAGAATTCTTAAAATACTGACAAGAACAAAGGCAAAGACAAAAGAAGAGAGAATGAGCAATTCTGATGTCAGGAACAAAAGAGGGGTGTGATACTCACAAACGTTACGTGCATAGTAAAGGCAGTGCTTTGAACTCCAGACCCAGACGATTTCACTGGCAAATTCCACCAAAAATTTAAAGAAAAAATAGCTTCTATTCTACAAAAATAACTTTCGGAGAATAGAAGAAAAAAATCACTCAACTTCTTTATGAAGCCAACATTACACTGATACTCAAATTCAGACAAAGACAGTACTAGAAAACTACAGATCAAAATCCTTTATGAATATGGGTCCAAAAATCCTCAGCAAAATCTTAGTGAATGAATCCATATTTAGTTATAGATATATCACAACCAAGTGAAGTTTATTCCTGGAATTCTAGGATGGTTCAATAGTCAAAAATCCATCAACATAATTCATAGTATTCACAGTTTAAAGAAGAAAAAGTACACAAAAATCTTATCAGCTGATACATTAAAAAGCATTTAAAAACATTTAGCATTCTTCCATGACAAACTCCCAGTAAGCCAGGGTCAGTAGGGGATTTCCTCACCCTGATAAAGGTCAGATAAAAAAAGAAAACAGTCCCACTGCTGACTTTACACTTAATGGTGAAGCTATTGCTTCTATGCCAAGGTTCACTTGGAGGAAGATCAGGCTGTGCACTCTCCTGTTAAACACTGCACTGGACGCTCTCAGGGCAGGAGCCAGCACGCAGACTGAGAGAGGAAATATAAAGCTCTTTGCATTCATAGACGACATGACTGTCTGCACATAAAACCCCAAGAAATACACTGAAAAATCTCATAGAACTGACATGTGAGTTTAGCAAGTTTGTAAGATACAAAATCAATATATAAAAATCAATCCTAGAGTAGAAATCAATAATAGCAACTGAAATCAAAATAAGAATACCATTTGTAAGAGCAGCTAAACATGAACTATTTAGTTGTAAATTTAACAAAATATGTGTAGGACAAGCATATTGAAAACTACAAAATGCCATTGAAACCAATCAAAGGACTAAATAAATGAAGAGACATACTGTATTCATCAATTGGAAAACTCAGTGTAGTGAACGTATATATTCTTCCCAAGTTAACCTACACATTTAATGCAATTCCAATATAAATCCTAGATGTATTTTGTGTGTGAGCATATATAAATATATTATATATATATATATATATAAATTTAAAAACTTACATGGAACAGGAAAACTAGAATAGCCAAAATGATTTCTTTTTGCTTTCTGTTTTACACTTTTTATTTCACATTGGAGTTTAGCAGATTAAAAATGTGGCAGTTTCAGGTTGACAGCAAAGGGCCTCAACCATACATGTACGTGTATCCATCCTTCTCCAAGCTCCTCTCCCACCCAGGCCGCCTCGTAACACTGAACAAAGTCCCCTGTGCTGTGCAGCGTCTCCTCTCTGGTTGTCCATTTGAAATGTAGCCGTGTGTACATGTCCATCCCAAACTCCCTAACTATTCCTTCCCTTCATTCTTCCTCCTGGCAACCATACATTCATTCTCTAAGTCTGTGAGTCTGTTTCTGTTTTATAAATAAGTTCATTTGTATCCTTTCTTTTTAGAGTCCACATATAAAGGATGTCATATGACATTTCTCCCTATCTGTCTGACTTACTTCGCTCAGTATGACAATCTCTAGGTCCATCCGTATTGCTGCAAATGGCGTTATTTCATTCTTTCTAATGGCTCAGTAGCCAAAATGATTTTGAAAAAGAATAATACAGTTGAGGGTATCATACTATCTAATTTTGCAACTAAGACAGTAGACAAATTGCAAAGATAGGTGTGTGGATCAACAGAACAGAACAGAATAGATAGTCTGGAAATAGACCCAAAAAGTCAAGGCCAAGTGATTTTTGGCAGAGATTCAAAGGCAATTCAGTGAAGAAAGGCTAGCCTTTTGAACAAACACGACACCAAAGGCACAATCCTTTTAAAAAATGGATAGATTGGGCTTTATTGAAATGAAAAACTTCTGGTATGTTAAGAGAATGAAAAGACAAGCTGTGGAGTGGCAGAAAATATTTTCAAATGATGAATCCAACAAAGGGTTTATGTCCAACAGATAGCACTCAAAACTCAACAGTGAGAAGATAACCCAATAACATGTGAGTGGATAGGTCACCAAGAGGACATACAGATGGAAATGCAGATTAAAACCCTGAGAGATTCCATCGCGCATCTAAATGGCTTAAGTGAGAGATACTGGCAACGCTCAGTGCAGAGGAGGATGTGTCCGGATCACTCACGTCTCTGGTGGGGCTGCAGGATGGACCCCCACTCTGAACACTTGTGGTGGTTTCTCAGGGTTTAACATGGCCATTCCACTCGATATACTGCTGGGAAACGGAAACTTATGGTCACCCTCAAGCCTGCATGAACATTTACAGAGCTGTATTTATAACTGACAAAAATTCGAAACAACTTAAATTTTCTTCATTGTGTGAAGAGATAACAAACTGACCCATCCACACCTTGAACAGCACTGGGCAGTGAGGAACAATGATGCTGCCAACTAAAGACTGTCCCTCAGCATCTGCTTCTACAGGGATTAAGTCATGAGATGCTGCCACTGCTGACCTTCAACGCCCGCTGAGAGAAGGTCAGGGTGGAACGAGACATGCTGTGCTCTGGAAGAAACTGGCAGAATAGGCCCTTCAGACAGTTAGATATTTTCAGGACAAGATTTATGAGTGCAATCCTCACATCTGCTAACGTTCAGAAAAGCACTGAAATTCTGAATGATGTCAACTGCTCCTGTGACCAGCAGCGACCTTCCGCAAAAATGTGTGCTGATCGCATGTGCCCCTCTTTCACCGAAATCATATATGCCGGCCTTCCCCCAGCTCTCGGAGACGCTCCTCAGAGCTATCTGAGATGCTGTCTCCCAGGCTATCGTCCTCGTCTTGCCCCAAGTAAAACTCAACCCCCCACGCTGTGTTTTCCTTTCAGCTGACGAGGCCGACCCACGAAGCAGTGAGGGATCTTGTGGAGCTGTTCTCCTGAGTGAAAGAATCCGGATCTGGAGGTTACCTGCTGCGCCCTTCCATGTGTGACGAGAGAGAGCATGACGGAGCTGGGGGGGGCAGTGCTTGGGGCTTTGGGGGAGGTGGAGTGTGGCTGCAAGGGGGGTCCATTGGGAGTTTGGATCCGCACTGTGGCGATCACTCAACTCTACACACGCGTTAAATTTCCTAGACGTGCCCACTGTTGGAAGGTCAGTTCCGTCATCTGCTACTGAAAGCATCAAGCACATGCCTGCACGGTGCTGTCGGAGTGCCCAGTGTCAGACCAAAGGCCCCAGCTGGGGACCACCCGCACCAAGGAGAGCGTGCCAGGAAGCCAAGGTGGCATCTGGGTGAGATCTGCCCAGTGGGGCCTGATGGCCTGTCATGTGGGGCTAGGGTGCCCCCAGCAGCTGGTTCCCATGGCTCCAGGCTCCCCTGACCCCACTCTTGCTGATGGGAAGCAGGCACCCGCATCTTGTGGGAGGCAGGCTGGGAGGCAGCCCAGCGTCTGCCCGACATCAGGGTCCTGCACCCTGGAAAGCCCCGGGCTGCAGCTGGGAAGGACAGGCTCTCTGGGAGCGGGGGCACCTCATTCTGGACTGTTAGCTGGGGGAGTATTTGGTTCATTTGACAGGAATATCATATTCTGAGGAGGTGTGGGTGGAAAATGCTTGGAAGCAAACAGTCAGTGGAAAACAGAGGCCACGGCCAAGAGCAGTGCTTCTCCAGTGTGGCCCCTCGAGGGCACCTCTGTTCTCAGGAGTCCAGGCCTTTCAGCCCACAGGTTTCCCAGGAGTCTGCCAACCTGTTGGCATCAGGGGCAATGGGGCTGGGCAGCCCCCTTCCTCAGAGCCCCAGCTTTCCTGCTGGACTGGTCTCTGCCCAGCAGGGGCTGATCTGGCCTGGTGGCTCTGCCTGAGCACAGCCACTACCAGTAGAGCAAGGGGCGGTCACCAGCAACGCCGACATCCCAGTGGGGACGCGGAGCAGCAGGGAGCCAGGCGGAAATGTTCCTGCTCATCAGGAACAAGGTGCCCTGTGTGCCCTGGCACATGTGTGTGCTAAGTTGATTCAGTTGTGTCTGACTCTGCGACCCTGTGGACTGTAGCCCTCCAAGCTCCTCTGTCCATGGGATTCTCCAGGCAAGAATACTGGAGTGGGTTGCCATACCCTCCTCCAGGGGATCTTCCCCACCCTGGGATGGAACCCACATCTCTTACGTCTCCTGCATTGGCAGGCAGGTTCTTGACCACTAGTGCCACCTGGGAAGCTCGCACAGCCATGCGAAAACACAGCCTCACTTCTGTTGTGTCTTCGTAAGCAGAGCTGACCAGAGGTGTGGACCGTGCCGGCACCAGTGTAGGAAGAAGGCACTCAGTGGTGTTACTGGGCGCTGTGCAGACCACGTCCTTCACGATCCTGTTATTGAGCACCTGTTCTAGTCAGGCCTTGTTAGCTGTGTCTGCACTCCCCACCCTGTAGGATGTGTGGGGCAGGTGCACACAGCAGGTGGCAGAGCTGACGTGCGGCCCTCCGCGAGGCACCTTGGAAGGCCCGGGCTCCCTGGAGGGCCTGGTGAGCCATGTGCATCGAGCTGCTCGCTTGTGTTCTGAGCCCCCTTCTGTGTGGGTGCTGGGTCCGAAACACACCCCTGCTCCCTCTCCTGCGGTGTCGGACGCCGTCTCCGGATGGATGCTTGGCTGTGGAAGCTCCGTGCCCTGCCCTTAAAGCTGCCGACCACAGCACTGGCTCGGGTTGAGTTCATCCACCTCAAACCTGGGCCCATGTTTACAAAACAGAAGATTTTCTTCTCCACGTCCTGTTCCCGCAGCTCATGGCCTCTTGCCCAGGACAGTGATGCCGAGGGCAGGGAGGCCCTCAGAGGGGGCTGGAGGAAAGAGGGACCCTCCCGACGCCCTGCTGGTCAGAGGGGCAGCCGGCTGGAAGCCCTGGGGACCTGGCTCTGGCATGGAGGGTGCCCTTCTCGGCACGCCGGGGCGCTGGGGCCCTAAAGAGGCTGCCAGGGTGGGGGATCCCAAAGTCAAGGTAGGAGCTGGTGTCTGGAAGCCTTCCCAGCCAAGCACAGGGCCAGCCTCTGCTTGAACTGTTTCTGTAATTGTTGCAGCAGCCACAGGCCTCAGTCCCTGTTTCCAGGAGGGACGGTTTAGGGGTGAAAGGGGCCTGGCCGAGGTCACTGGGTTGAGAGCTGGGGTACAAACTCTTAATTCCGGGCCTCAGCAGACCTTGGCCTTAACTTTATTTTGCCTCTCGTGGGACATTAGCTCTGAAAAGTTCTAGAAGGTTCCTCACTACTGGAGGTGGGGCCCCAGGGTCAGCAGTCCCCGCTTCACCTGGGCACTCGTTAGAAATGCAGTCTTGGGTCCACCTCAGATTTCTTCATTAGAATCTGCATTTCAGCGAAATCCCAGGAGACTCACATCCACCTTAGTGCGGGCAGCACTGCCTTGGTCCAGCCTCTCACCTGATGGAATCCCACCCCAGCTCCTGGGTCTGCCCACTCTGACTTCCTGTCTGGCTCAAGCCACTGGCTTGGCTCTTAAACGGAAATGTGAAATAAGGCTTTGGGCTTGGTGCTAAATTTGATTGACAGGTATTTGTTTTGCTCTTAGCAAGATGAGTAAGGCACAGCTAACTCCTGCCCACATGGGTTATAACTTGCATGTAAATAACAAATTACAAGGTACAAAATGCTAGAGTCCTTAGAGGAAACTCGGAGGGGAAATGGTGCCTGGAGGAGCCGGGACCCAAGAAGGCTGGCAGATGTCCCAACGCGGGAAGAGGGTGACAGGTTGTAGGGAAGCGGCGTGCTCCTGGGACCAGCGAGCTGGGCCGCGCAGGCCTGGGGCTCAGGCAGGCAGTGCTCTGTGCGCGGATAGGGGCAGGGGCAAGATTGTGGACAGGTGATGAGGACAGCCGTGTGGGGGTCCCCTGGGATGAGGGGCAGGGGACGGATGCTGTGAGGATGTGGGGTTAGGAGAGAGGACCCCCGAGCTGCCACAGGTGAGCCACAGATCAGTATCCGGACATTCCCCGGGGGCTGGAAGGGCCCTGGGGGGCATGGTCTGAGGAACTGTCAGGAAGGAGACTCCAGACACATGTGACCCTGCAGCCTGCAGTCTGCCTTGACCACTGGCTTGAAGTGGAGGCCAGAGGAAAGGCGGGGGCTATGTGAGAGGAGGGGGCGGGAGGTGTTGCCAAGAGTGTGAATTTGGAGAACTTCAGGGCTTGGGGACCGAAGCTGGACTGCAGGAGGCCCAGAGTGGGGGGGCTGGTGCAGTGGAGGCGTCGGCTGAGCCACGGGGCTGCCTGGCCGCGCGTGCGAGCCCACGGCACGGTAGAGCCCCAGGCGCACCGGGAGCAGCAGCGCGGGTCGGGGGCCCGCCTGTCTCAGCATTACTGCGTCTGAGCTTTGCGGGGATGGACGTGCCCGTCTCAGGGTCTGTCTGGCGCCCGCTCCTCTGCGAGGGGCACTGGCCCACGCCCACGGGGCGAGCTCTGGTCCCCAGCGAGCTGCTCCGCCCAGGCCGACCTGAGTGTGCACCTGCGTCCACACCCGCGTCTCCGCCTCCACATGTGACGTTTGCCTCCCCAGGTGCCCGCAAGGTTCTAGCTGAGCAGGGTGCGGGTCTCAGAGGCGTGGCTGTGAGTGGCTGACACCAGAGGCCGTTTTGCCCCATTGGAGAATGAGGGGTAGTGACTGTGGAGGTTTGCGCGGGTGGGCGCTCACACCCAGGGGGCCTTCCTGCCCCTCCCGGTCACGCTGCTCTCGGCTCTGCTGGCATGTTTCACTGCCACACCTGTCTGTGCCGTCAGCACCGCTGAGGGCTCAGGACCCCCTGCCCACCTGCCTGGCCCCCTGGAGGGCGTCGGTCCCGGTCAGGACCCTCCAGGGACGGGGCGATTGCTGTTCCTGGGGTGGGGGTGGGGTTTCTGGCTTGCAAAAGCTTGTTTAACATTAGGCGTTATTCTGTATTGGGGAAAAAGCAAAAATCGAGCTTTTCTAAGGAAACAATGAAACCCTGTTGGCTGTTTTGAGACTTCCAGGAAGCAGAAATCTTCTCCTAAAGTGTCCAGGCCTCAGAGCAGAGGCTTCGCTGCGAGGCTGTCCCCACAGGCTGGTGTTCAGGAAGCGAGGCCTGGCCTGGGAAGAGGAGGAGGGCCCTCGGGTCTGCTGGAGGCCAAACCCCGTGAAGTGGGCACCTGAGAGCCAGGCTCGGCACGCACGCTTCACTCGCCACACCCGTCAGCCCCTCTGGCTGGGCCCTCGCACACCTGGGGGCTCCCAGCCGGTGGCCCTTGTAAGCTCCCCCTCCCTGGCCACCTGTCTACGTGGTGGCCGAGGGCCACTCCCCTCAGGCTCCTTGGCCAACCCGTCCAAGGTGGGTGGCCGTTTGCTGCTGACCGGGAGGACGGGAATTTGCCTGAGCATTTAGCTTCTTTCCACCAAGCCTCTGAACCCAGCGTGCTGATTCATGTCACAAGGCCAGTCGCTATTCTGGTTTGCTGCGACTGTGACACAGCGTGGTTGCAGACACAGCAGGTCCATCCAGAGGCTGCTCCCAGCTCAGTCGCCCCTGCAGCTGCGGGAATCTGGGCGGCCTGGAATTCCCGCCCTGGGTGACGAAGGGGACTGTGTCATTGCAGCCACCCCTCTGGGGGAGGGTCCAGGGCAGGTAGGCCCAAGCTGTATGCCCTCTAATTAGCGGCAGCTGGGGCCACAAGGGGCTGTTGGGATTAGCGGCTGGGTTGGTGTTCCGCCTTCAGCCAGATGAGACTCCACCTCTGAGTGTTCCTTATGGGCCCCTGCTCCCCGGCCCTCACGCTGACTCTGCTTGCACTTGGCAGACCACTTGCCCCTCCTGATGCAACTCAACCTTCCACATAATCCCAGGAATGCTTAGGGTTTTTCCCGCAGTTTCCACTAGGAAGCATCTCCATGTACAAGCATCTCTCTGAGTCCCACCTCCTGGTGGCCAGGCAGGGGATGAAGTGGGCCTGGCTCCTTTCCCGTTCTCTAGAGATTGGGTCTTCAGGAGGGTCTGGTGTGGAGTTCTCCAGAGGTTTGGTGTGTGGGAAGACCTGGCACGATTGCTGATGAGCCTCCCAGTTCAGTTCAGTTCAGCCACTCAGTCGTGTCCGATTCTTTGCAACCCCATGAATCGCAGCACGCCAGGCCTCCCTGTCCATCACCAGCTCCCTTTGTCCACCCAAACCCATGTCCATCGAGTCAATGATGCCATCGAACTATCTCATCCTCTGTCATCCCCTTCTCCTGCTGCCCTCAATCTTTCCCAGCATCAGGGTCTTTTCCAATGAGTCAGCTCTTCGCATCAGGTGGCCAAAGTATTGGAGTTTCAGCTTCAACATCAGCCTTCCAATGAACACCTAGGACTGATCTCCTTTAGGATGGACTGGTTGGATCTCCTTGCAGTCCGAGGGACTCTCAAGAGTCTTCTCCAACACCACAGTTCAAAAGCATCAATTCTTCGGCGCTCACCTTTCTTTATAGTCCAACTCTCACATCCATACATGACCACTGGAAAAACCATAGTCTTGACTATACAGACCTTTGTTGGCAAAGTAATGTCTCTGCTTTTTAATACGCTATCTAGATTGGTCATAACTTTCCTTCCAAGGAGTAAGCGTATTTTAATTTCATAGCTGCAATCACCATCTGCAGTGATTTGGGAGCCCCCAAAAATAAAAGTCTGACACTGTTTCCACTGTTTCCCCATCTATTTGCCATGAAGTGATGGGACCGGATGCCATGATCTTAGTTTTCTGAGTGTTGAGCTATGAGCCTCCGGGTCCTTGCATAGACACTAGAGCAGGCAGGGCTCCTTGTGCTTTTATCTGAATCTTCATGACCTGAGTTCTCCCTGTGACCTGGGCAAATCACTCACGCTCGCTTCCTGACTGGAGCGTGGCTGGTGTGCACTCTTGCAAAGCTACTGCACTCGTGAAATGAGGCCTTGGTTCCAAATTTAGTCAAAACAAGCTGTGGAGATGTTAGACTTGTGACTGGCCACAGCACTTCAGGCTGAGGCATTGATCAGTGATCAAATGAGCCATTTGAATAAAGATGACGTTAAATCCCACGTTTCCAAAGCAGAGAAAAGGTAGTGGGCAGGCGTGGAGCCATCTGCGGCACGGCCAGTGCTCTTGCCAGGTGCTTCGTCATCCCTTCAGCCCTCGGGTGGGCCCTGTGTGTGTCCAGGCTGGAAGGAAGCCGGTCAGGGGCAGCAGGCGGGACACCCCCCCCACCCCACATCCTGCGTGTGGCTGCTGTCGACTCCCACCCCACACCCCCGAGCGGGTTACTGTCCGGAGCCAAAGAGAACGTGCCGTCCGGACTCCGTGTCCCAGGCCCTCTTGCTTTGACTCTCCCCTCTGACCAAACCCTTACCTCGGGGTCCCACATGAGGAAACCCTCAGGAACCGGTTCTAACACCCTGCGTTCCTGCTCCCAGGAGGTAAGCCTGTTGCTGCTTAAGAGAAGCATGGAAACGGCAGCTCCAGGAAACCCCACTGGGCAGGAGAGGACACCGGAGCACCCAGCCGTCCTCTGGAGACCGACGACGCGCGGGTGGCCAGTCTGCACACGCAGTGGTCCGTCCACAGGTCCGGGCCACCCTGGCCTGGTGGGGGTAGGGCTGCGCTACCGCCAGACTCTGGCTCGTGGATGCCTGGGACTCACTAAGTGAGCGGCGAGCGTCTGAGGAGTCGAGCCATCCCCCTCGGGCACCGGCTCACACGAGACGCTCCCTCGCGCTGCAGACACCTGTGCCGGTCTCGACAAGGGCCGCTGCGGGGACCAGGCTGGAGGAGTGCGGTCGGCGTGCAGAGACAGGCTGGGCGGGGGGCGGCCTGCTGGGCTCCCGATCCCCGTGACAGAGCCGCCCGTGTGATGTGTCTTCTGCTCTCGGCACACAGCCTGTTGCGGGCAGATCAGCACCGCGGGCATCTTGTGTCTACACCCGCCTTCCTTGGGGTTAACTCCTCCCCAGACCCCTTCCCTTTCCCTTCCTCGGGCAGGCTTGAGTTGTTCTCTGTAGCCCACAATTGCAATCCCCCAATTACTGTGACATGCTAAGTCCTCCGCACAGTGGCTTTTGCTGACTGCGCATCTGGACCTTCCTTGGGCAGGACTGTCTGTGACTGTTACTTGCGTGTAGAGCCCCATTTACAGACCTTTCCCTCAGGGTATACAGAAGAGTCCTTCACATCTGCACGGACTTGACATTAGTTCCAATCTGTGGGCTGGGGCTGGGGACTCAAGCACAATGAGGTAGGTGGGTGCCGGCTGTCCCCTTTCTCTGCTGCACTTTCAGAGGAAGTGTGACTACAGGGAGTGTGTGTGAATGGGCATGTGTAAATGGGTATATTCCAGTTGGCCTTGTTTTTTGTTTGCTCTCAGCATGTGGTGACCTGGCTGCATTGGGCACAATCTGGTATTTTTGTAGAGAAGATGGCGCCTAGTCTGACTTTTGGTTTCAGTCTCCAGAATTAACTACTGAAAAACCTCAAGAAGAAGAGAAAAGTGTAGGTTTGAGGGGGAAAGACAGTGACACACTAGTGGGAAACACAACTGGTGTGTGTGTTTGGAAGTCGGGGCAGGGGCTGGAGGCAGCAGCCGAGGAGGGTCCAGGGAGCAGGGCCATTCCCGTGCCGCCTCCCCAAACGGCCGCTCGGAACTGAGCAGCTTCATTCAGCATGCACTCTGTGCAGCCATCGTTTGCTTCTCCGCGTCTCTGCCTGCGCCCCCGAGCGGTGGACACGTCTGCAGAGGAGTGCCTCCCGGCCCCCGTGCTCCTGAGCACAGAAGCCCTAGTGGACAGGCGGCAAGAGCCGGTGGCTGAGCCGTGGCTCAGTGTCTGCCCACCGCCAGCCCACTGCTCTTGTTACTTCCTTGTTGGGGACGTGGTCCATGGCTGGTCCTGGCCCTTCTCTGTCCACTTCACCTGACGGGGTAGCTGGCCCCCCAGAGGAGCATGAAGTCACAGGCCAAGATAGCTGTAGGCACAGCCAAGAGGAAGGGAAGCCAAGTTGAACAAAACATACCAGTGAGATACCACTAGACTTGGACCAGATAACGCACAGATGAAGACCATGGGGCCCTCCATGAGGTGAGCAGTAACGTTCAGTTCAGTTCAGTCACTCAGTTGAGTCCGACTCTGCAGCCCCATGGACTGCAGCACGCCAGGCCTCCCTGTCCATCGCCAACTTCCGGAGCTTACTCAAACTCATGTCCATCGAGTCGGTGATGACATCCAACCATCTCATCCTCTCTCCTCCCCTTCAGAAGACTAAATATCCTCACAGAGGAGAGGACGTAAGCAGAACGAAGTCATGAAACTGGATCAAGTAGAATCATTAGGGCTGAAGCAATGGTAGTGACTATGACAAAGACAGGAAATGGGATAAAGAGCAAAGTTCTTGTCACTTGTTTAGAAAATTAGTGGATGGAAGATCAAATCAAGGAACCTTCTGACAAGGCAGCACACACAGATAAAGACTTAGAAATGTGTGTGTGAGAGGTGGGGGGGGGCATTAATGTGCACACAAGCGCGTGTGTACAGGTTCATGTGAGTTGTGGACTAGAGCTCAAGTTATACCTAGAAATGTATTGCTTTAAGTACATTTACCTGGAAATAGAAAAGGTGGAAAATTATAAAATAAGCAATCAATTTTAAAAAATCAGTAGAACAAATCCACAGGACAAAAAGGAAAGCAGTTAGTAAAGGTAAAAGAGAAGCTGAAGGAGCAGAGACCAGAGCAACCAAACAATGTTGTGTGTGTTAGTTGCTTGGTTGTGTCTGACTCTTTGCAACCCCATGGACTGTAGCCCACCAGGCTCCTCTGTCCATGGGATTTCCCAGGCAAGAATACTGGAGTGGGTTGCCGTTTCTTTCTCCAGGGGATCTTCTGACCCAAGGATAGAACTTGGGTCTACCAGCACTGCAGGCTGATTCTTTACTATGGAGCCACCAAGGAAGCCCCACCGAAACGACAGACAAGCTTAACGAGAGCAGACCTCTGCTCTGTCCCGCTGTGTGTCTGTCTGCCCTTTGTAGCCCCGCACCATCCCCAACAGCGTGGTTTACAGTGAGTCCTGAGTGGAGCAGTGCAACCCCCTGCTGCGTCCTTTTCTCCCCACTGCGGTGTTGGTTAGTTGGGGCTTCTGCCTCTTTGTATAAACTTGGGCATCAGCTTGTCAAAACCCACAGATTAACCTACTGGGGTCTTGGTTTGGATTGCATTGAATTTAGAAGTTAAGTTGAGAAGAGTTGATGGCTTAAGACTATTGAGTGAAGGGTCTTTCTCAGAGGCCTTCCATTCCTTGATGTGTGATAATTGAACAGCGAGCCCAGTTCGCAGTGGTACAGCCCATCGGCAGTTTCAGAGCATGGGTTTAAACAGACGGGCCTTGTGCACTAGGAAACACCTAAGCAAGCTTGGGAACCATCGTCGACCTTGAAAACTCAACAGTGGCCACAGGAGGTCACGGGCTGCTCTCTTATCAGGAGTCGCTCTCCCCATGGGGCTTCCTCTCCAACCACTGAGCTCCGGGGTGCCTTCAGGGTGGGTGGATGCAGACGAGGGGAGCAGGCGGGCCAGAAATTCCCTGCTTCCCCTCCCAGGCCATCTCAGTTCACTTCCCCTCCATTTCTTCTATGTTAGATTCATTTCCTCCTGCACTAAAGTGGGAACTTAGAGCATGTGGTCTTAGGTGTGAGTGCTCCACGTTGCGGCCATCGGTGGCCAGCCCTGTCCACCTCCAGGCCGGGTGTGCGGCACAGACACACCACGACTTGCCTTCTGTAGACACAGCGGGCCTCACGGGCTGTTCCCAGTGTTGGACTGTTAGAGATAAAGCTGCTATAACATTCATCTGCAAGTCTTTGTGTGGCCACGTTTTTATTTCTCTTGGGTAAACATCTCAGATGGAATCGTAGATCTTAGGGCAGGTGTGTGGGTTTCCTAAGTGGCTCAGGGGTAAAGAATCCACCTGCCTGCCAATGCCGGAGATGTACGAGACAGGTTCAACCCCTGGGTTGGGAGGATCCTTTGGAGGAGAAAATGACAACCCACTCCAGTATTCTTGCCTGAAGAGTCCCATGGAAAGAGAAGCCTGGCCTGCTAGAGTCGATGCGATTTCAAAGATTTGGATACGACTGAGCAACTGAGCACGCATGCACACAGGACAGGTGTGTACTTGCTTTGTAAGAAATCACCAAGCTTCTCTTCAATGTCCTTGGGTCGAATGTGGTTCGACGAGATGTGTGAGTTTTGTTGCCTCACAGCCTTGCCAGTATTTGGAATTGTTCACACTTACCTTTTTAAAAATATGTGTGTATCTTGTGTTAGTAGCCATCCCACATCCAGCCTATCTCTGGAGCCTCTGACAAGTGGCAGAGTAGCCGTCTCAGTGTTCCCGTCCCCCCGCCCAGGGTCTCACTGGTGGGAGGCAGGCCATTCATACATGTGGGGTGGGAAGGAAGATAGGAGATCACACACCCGAGGTCATCACACCTTCAAGCACAAAGTGCCTGCTTTTAGCTAAGAAAGAATCTTGAGCAGGTGGAAGTATGGACCTGGAGTCTTGTCTGCTGAATTTGGATCCCAAATCCTCCGCTCACTGAGAGTCTCTATGATCTTCACCGGAGACTGGATCAGACAGTGGACAACAGTGTCTAATAATGTGGACAACGGGGAGTTAAATGGATTGTGGTGTCTGAGTTTAGTTCACGTCTGGTGCCTGGCAGGGCTCTACTGATGAGGCTGCTATGTCATTTCATTATTGTCTGGGCCGTGGCTCCACACCCCCAGAGTGTTTGGACTCACCAAGAGTCTGTGTCTTGCGATTCCTGGGATGCAGGAGAAAGCCAGGGTGGGCAGGCCTGAGTCCTGCCATGTCCCTGCCACCAAGCTTTCTGTGTGACCGTGGGCACATCAGGAATCCTGAGGGCCTTCCCCTGGGACATGGAAGCTGAACTAATGACGAGGATTTTGACAGTTTGGAGACAGTATTATGAGACACACAAGGTATTTTCAAGCACTGCACTCATCTGAGGAGCCGCCTCCTGTTATTGAGGCCCTTCCATGTGTGGAATCAGGACAGTGGCTTCACTGCTCAATCTATTATGTCTTCCCACGGCAAGGAGGAGTTGCTGTCGTCTCCACACCGACGCCACACCTCTGGCGCCCAGGCTCCTTCCAGTCCGAGGATCTGCTCTCTGCCTCCTAGCTGTTTGGGACAAGCCATCCTCGTTCCCCACTCAGCGCCCTGCTCAGGCCCCTGTGACGGGGGCGGAGGAAGCCGGAGCGCGGCGGGCAGTTTCCGCCCTGGGGCTGGTGGGCCGGGCCCCACGGCCACCCTGCTCAGCATAGGCAGGAATTGGGGTTTCCTGAGCTGGTCCGCTTCCTCCCAGGAGCCCTCTCTGGGCTGCGTGGCCGCCACACCTCTCACATCCTCTGGCCTGGCTCCCGAGGACGCGGCCCCCAGGCCTGCAGGCTGGAGCTCTCAGCATCCGCGCCCTTCCGCTCCCCCCACCCCCTGCGCCCCAGAAAGGGTTTTTGTCGCTCATACTCTTACTTACTGACCCGGAAACAAAGGCAAAGGGCAGGCTTGTGAACAATGGGATCAAACGGGTGCTTGACCTGACAGTGGTCTAGGGTCCCTGCTGGCTCCAGGCCCTCCCCCAGCACCTCCGTCCTTCCCTCGGTCTTCACAGAAGCTCACAGTTCTTTCAGGGCATCAAACTGTATTCTCTCAGCAATTATGCAGAAAACTGGCTTTGTACAAGCCGTAAATGTTTGCTTTTCCTTGTGGCTGGTCAACCACCTTTGCGACGTCTTCACCGGTCATGCCCCACCCTCGTCACTTCACACATTGGTTCTGAGATTTCCTTCCTGCGTGTCTTTCTCTTCTAGGAATTTATAATGTGAAAAACATCAGACAGGGAAAGACAGAGTAATGAGGAGCTAAATTCAGTGGTCTCTGAACCCACGTGCCGCCACCGTGGCAGGAGGAGGCGGCGGGATTGAGCAGGAGGCGCCTGGTGCTGGGGGAGCCACGCAGGGCTTCAGGGGCAGCCAGGCCTGGGAGGCAGCAGAGGAGGCTGAAGGTGCTCCTGAGAGACGAGTGAGGTGCAAACGCATCGTGGGCGCAGGCGGTGGGCGCCCTGGAGGGTTTTGGGAAGACGGACGCCGTGAACCCTCGCTGTCGGACTTACAGGAGGTGAGCCTGGCCTGCACCTGCGGGGTGGCGGCTAAAGAGGGTGCAGTGCTGGCTGCACGATCAGAAAAGGGCCCATGATCCCAATGGGACTTGGATGATCTGAACTCAGTGGGTGACGGCCGCCGGAAGGAGAGCTCGGACACAGTGACCAGATCAGCCTCGGAGCGGGCAGGGCTTCCGCGGTGTCAGGGCAGGAGCAGGCAGGGCTTCCGCGGTGTCAGGGCAGGAGCGGGCAGGGCTTCCGCGGTGTCAGGGCAGGAGCGGGCAGGGCTTCCGCGGTGTCAGGGCAGGAGCGGGCAGGGCTTCCGTGGTGTCAGGACAGGAGCGGGCAGGGCTGGGGGGAGAGGCGGGTGGGGCCCCAGGGCCTCCCTCTTGCCCTCTCCTTCCTCCCTTCTGCTCTCAAAGCTTCACAGAAGTAACAGGGCGGTGGTAACTTGTCTTGGTCAAATTCTCGATGGCGTTTCCACCCTTGTTAATATTCCTAGGGTTTCCCAGCGAAGTTTTTGCTTCCTCACTACTCTCTTCAGGGAAATTTCTTCTCAGTTCCGGGGCTGTGGTTCTGTGATTAGGTCAAACTACTGTTGGCACTTGGGCAATGAGCCTTTGGACCTGGAAGAACAGCCGGTTACATCCGGTTAGACTCTGGACATTTCTGCCCAGACTGGCGGGCAACTGGGAAGGGAGCTAGGCGGCGCCCATCACTGCAGGGGCTGCAGGCAGCTGTGACCGAGGCTCTGCGGTCAGAACCTTGATAATGACTGTCAGTGAGATAAGGGACAGTGGAACCGCAGGGCGTTCTGAGTGACCACCCGTGATCGACAGCTGTCACCGTCTCTTTGTCAGGCTCTTCAGGGTGGACCGTGGACTCTGCCAGTCAGCACAGAAGAGGGTGAGATGCCTGGCAGGGGCAGGCCCGATGCCCCAGCTCTTCAGGGCTATGTCTCTAGCCTGTGTGAGAACAGCATTCTGTCTTTAAAGACATTCGCCTGTTTACCTAGTTCTTCCAGAATGATGCATTTTCCTACAGTTTGCTAGCATACGGAGTAGAGATAAGCAGACATAAATGCTAGAAATCACTCCAAAACCCATTTCCCCGAGTAACTATTGTTCTCACTTTGTTTCATTTCTTGTGCTTGCACATACACTTCTCTCTCTCCAAGGTGGAAGTCTCTTGTATAAACTTGTCACCCATTTTTTCACTTCAAAGTATATTTTGGTCAGTTTTCCAGGCTGTTAAGCGTACTTCTACAACATGTTTTTTTCAATGGCACACATGTGTGTTAGGCCCGAGGGCACCGTTCGGTTCCTTTAACCCACAGCTCCCTTGCTCTACCTTCAGGTCTTTTCTATACGTCACTACAGAATTGAGCACCGGATTTGACGAGCACCTTGGCGCTGAGACAGTCCTCAGTGGAGCTCCGGCCCTGCCTTTCCAGGGAAGCTGTGTGATGAGCAGGCTGGGGAGGCGCGTGTCTCCCTGGGGAGCAGGAGCGAATATGTGAGGACCGTGCTCCTTATGGCTGTGTATGTGCGGGTGTGGCCTCTGCATCATTGGTGGGGAGCGGCTTGGGGCACCCCGACCAGAAAAGGCCATCTTAGCATGAGGATTCTCTTTCTCCAGCCCAGAGTCTTAAGTCTCTACGCCCATCCCATGGGGCCGTGGCAGCCCCTCCAGTTTGCAAGGATGGCAGAAACTCATGGAAATGCCCCATGTTCCGGGAGTGGTGGGAAGAGCCAGGAAAGCCCCAGCCCCTGCTGATTCCTCTGGGTAAGACCCCCCACGTGCCCGAAGGCCTCCTCCACGGGGCTGGCAGGCAGCCTGATCCCCGACAGCCAGTGTGCAGCCATGCAGCTGAGCGAGGGCTGCATCCTCCCCCTCCCACCCCCACCTCAGCCCGCCGCTCCAGGTGGGCCCTGGTCCCTTGGGGCTTCCTCCGAGCTACCAGGAAGGTGCAGACTCTGCTGAGGCTAATTCCAGAGAGGACTGAGTCACTGGCTCTGAGTCAGCATTTGCTCTGTTTCCTGGAAGAACGTCAGGTGTCAGGCATCACTCCAAGCGGCCGTGAGCAAGAAGAAAGCGTGCCCGGAGGACGGGCGTGTGTGCCTTTACGCCAAGAGCCTCGCACACTCACCTGCTCTCGTGTCCACAGAACACACTCTGGAGAGGGAGGGGCCTTTCGTGGGACCCTCTGCCCCCCTCCCCACCAGTGTCAAGGACAGGAAGCCCCCACCCTGCCCTTGGGAGCTCACCCTCCTAAAGGGCATGCGGCCTCAAGGAGCACAAGGGCCCCTGTGTTGCCCTGCGGGATGGAGGCCCAGGGAGGCCCAGCGTCTGCCCTGGTGTCCTCCGTCTGCCGGTCCTTGTCTGGGTGACTGTAGGATTCTGTCTCCTTGTCTGGATTCTCTGAAGAGCAAACAGACCTCGTTCACGGGCAGGAAGGGGTTAAGTGGCCAGTGGGGACGCAGGGCTCTGGGAACAGGCGCCTTCCTGGGGCAGCAGAAGCATTCCAAGCGCAGTGCTTTCTGTTCTAAATATGGACTTGGGAGACAGTTATTTTTAGGAAGCAAATGGTAATGATTAGAGTTTTAAGATTTAAGTAGTCATTTAGTCATAAAAGCTGAATTCACATGCTACAGAAAAATAGTCTTTTCCTTTGGTTGATGATAGGGTCCCTTCAAGTGCAGTAATTGTTCATCGCTTCATGAATGCTCCGCAGACAAGGGTCTGTGATTAGCCTCCACCCCAGGCTCCCTTGGAAGAGCAGGGAGACGGCTGGAGGTGGCTCCGCGCTGAGAAGGGAGGTGGTGAGCCTGCAGCCCAGGGCACAAGCCTGCCCTGGCCTGCATCTCGGGATCCATGAGAGTTCGGGGCTGCCTCGCCCGCTGGCGAGGAGACCACGCCTCAGGGGCTCCGGCTGGCCCCCTACTGAGGCCGTTCTGTCCACACGCGAGGTGACCTGACCGCGGGGTGACGCCTGGCGCTAACCTGCAGGTGTAAGCCAGGCAGACTGTGGATGAGGAGCCTAGGTGACGTCAGAAATCACCGCCCAGGTCTCCTGGAGAGAAGCCTGTGGGAGCGCGGCCTCTTTCAGGCAGGTCTCCTGCAGCTGGGCCTCACCTCCACGTAGGGACCCGGGACGGAGTCACAGAGCTGGGAGGAGGCGGAGACGCCGGGCAGCCCTGGCAAAGGCCTAACGACTATCCAAGCAACCACTGCAGGCCTGAGAGGCAGGGCCTCCGGATGGTCAGCTGGAGGTCTCTCCATCCAGACCAGGCACAGTCCAGACACCGGGACCTGAGTTCTGGGCTGAAGGCCACTTCTAGAAAGAGCAGGTTAAGGGGCAAAGGGACTGAGGGAGTTCCTGAGATGGGACACCCGCAGGAGGCAACCCCATGGGGCATCACAGGAGGTAACAAATGGGATGGTGACCTGGAGTGTGGGAACCCCTCCCTCTGCCCCTCAAGCTGAGTCACCCCAGAGCCCTGCCTCTGGTCTTCACCTGAGTCACCCCAGAGCCCCCTCCCTCAGGCCCCTCACCCTGGGTCACCCCAGAGCCCCCCCCTCAGGTCCCTCACCCTGGGTCACCCCAGAGGCCCCCCTCAGGTCCCTCACCCTGGGTCACCCCAGAGGCCCCCCTCAGGCCCCTCACCCTGGGTCACCCCAGAGCCCCCCCCCAGGTCCCTCACCCTGGGTCACCCCAGAGCTCCCCCTCAGGACCCTCACCCTGGGTCACCCCAGAGTCCCCCCCCCCGGCCCCTCCCCTGTCTGTGTCCAGGCCTCGGAAGCCGCTGCCCCGTCCTGCCTCCCGGTCCCCATGGAGACCCGTGGTGCTAGTGGGCTGCTGCTCTCCATCACAGGGTCTCCTGGGAGCTGCCTGGATCCTGAAGGGGGAGGAGGAGAGTGGAGAAAAGACTTAAGAGGGTCCTCACAGTGGTTTCGTGGTTCTGGGCTGTGTAGGGGATGCCTGAGTCTGTGGTTTTGAACAGGATGGCCATCTCTGCCCCACAACAGGCGTTTCCACCAGGAGGATCAAGGCCAACAGTGCCGGCCACCTGTCTGACCCTCCGCCTTGCACTGACCAGTTCAGCAACTCTGAGGGGTATCCTCTAGCTTTTTGGACCTCATCTGGAAACAAGGCAACTAGCACCTGCATTTGTAATATCCACTGATGATAAGCTGATTCGTGATCAAATGCCATTTTGTGGGGGAGGCGACCAGCACAGGTGTCCTCGAGTGCTCGGCTGTGTCTCTGTGCCAGCAGAGGTCTGGACCCTCCGACCCCGGGGGCTCCACCAGAGCCCTGGGGAGCTCCAGGGCCCCAAAATGACAATATTGGCTGGATTTGGCCCAGAGTGGTGTCTCCCATCCCCCCCCCCCAGTGGTTTTCTGGTCATCGGGTGACGGGCTGTAGGAACACCCTCTTGCTCTGTCACCCCCTGGAGTTCTGTGGGGTTTGTGCCAACCCGGCTGCAGCAGCAAGGGCCAAATGGGAGCTGCCAGCATAGCTGGCTCTGTACGGGGGCTGGGAGGGAAGAGGAAAGAGGAGGCCCTCAGTCCAGAGACTGGCTTCCCCCAGGCAATCTGCCGGAGTCAAGGGGAAACGGAAGGCTGATTGCAGAGGAAAGTCGGGGGGGGGGTGGGGGGGGGAGGTCCTAGGGCTGCCAGGTCACAGTGACTGTTCAGGGCTAGTTAGGATTCCCAGGGCAAGTTACCCACTTTCCTGAGCCTCTAAGCCTGTGGGTGAACCCTGAGCCCTAACCCCAGCCAGTGCTGCGGGGTGGACGGAGGCAGGCAGGGAAGGAGCGCAAAAAGCCAGGACTCCCTGCAGTGGCACAAAGAGTAAGGCCACCTGTCCTCTCGGGCTCACCCTGCCGACTGCAGTGGGCCGTCCAGGGTCCCTGCTAGTGGCACAGACAGGACACGCCCGTAGCGCTGTCCTGCCCAGCCCCTTGGCCCACCACACCGGCAGCGTTCAGACCCTTGCTCCCAGCAGGTCAGACAGAGAAGCCCAGGCCTGACCGGGTTTAAAGTCAGAATCAAGCCTGTTTTGTTGCTGCCCGTGCAAAGTCAGGAGTGATTTGTGTTTCTGTTGCTTCGTCAGAGCTGGTTAGATTTTGGTGAATGAGGCATGTGGTTAAGGCGCCGTCCATGAAACAGTGAGCTTCTGATGTGTGACCACCTGTTTTTGATGCAAAAGCTCCTATACACCCTGGCTCCCGCATCCCCCTTGCCTTCCTGGAGCAGCCCCTAAGAGCATCCGAGGGGCTGTCTTCCCAGGCTTGAGTCCTCAGTGTGTCCCCAAATAAAACGTAACACTCAACTTCTAGGTTGTACATTTTTTTCCAGCCAACATCTTGAAAGGAGGCTAGAGGTTGGAAAGCAGGGAGGGTCCCGCTGTGGGCGGGCACTCAGACCTGCGGGTGGGCAGTGTTCTGAGGGGGCCTGGAGAGGGTGCGGTGGCCTGACCTGCAGGTGGGCAGTGTTCTGGGGGGGCCTGGAGAGGGCGCGGCGGCCTGACACAGCCTGTCATGCTCGTGCGTGGGGACGCGCTTGGGAAGAAGGTCTGTGCAGATGTGGTTGAGGGTCTGGTGAGGAGGTCACCCCCAGAGGCCTGAATCTAATGACTGGTGCCGTCAGAGATGGGAAGAGGCACTAGGCAGGCCCTGTGACCTTGGAGGTGACGTCAGGTGGTGTGGCCACAAGCAGGGACACCTGGGGCCCAGCCACCCGCGGAGGCAGAAAGGTCCCCTGCTCCCAGGGGTCTCAGGGGAGCACGCACGTTAATCAGGACGGTCTCCAGGACTGGGGGAGCACAAGCCCCTGGAGTGTAAGTTTATGGCTCCTGCGATATGCAGACTGGACACTGGACTCGGGCTGGGGTGCTGGGGCGAGCACCGGCCTCTGGGGAGCAGCCATGGGCGTCGCACCGGGAGCCTCAGGGGCTTCCGGCCCTGACAGCTCTTAGGAAGGACTGCCCGGGGGGAGTGGGTGGTGCAGGCGTTTCCAGGCAGCTCTGTGCTGAGGTGGGACGATCTGCCATGCTACCTGGTGGGAGGGGTTCACCTGGCCAGGGGATTTTAGCCTCCGTGTCCAGGGCAGGACCCATCTGCTAAGTCAGGACCACTGGAGTGTGGTGTGTGCAGGGCGCCCGGCCTGGGGTCGGGAAGGGCAATGAGTGTCCAGGAAAAACCCTGGCCCTCGGGCCACTCAGCCAGCTGAGCCTCTGAATCCTTGTTGGAAAAACCAACCTCGGAGCGGTGGTGTGGCATAAAATACGGGAACGCCGTGTTAGGGGCTCTGTAAACTTCGGATTGCCTGAACATAGTTGATTTCCATTCAAGAGGTTGGTTGCCGGTTTACAGCTGAGCCCCACCCAGGCTCACAGCCGATCCCAGGCGTCCCCCACCCACCTGCCGCAGGTCCGCCCTGCTGACCAGAACACAGTCCACTCGGACTGGCTGGAGGACGCTGGGAAGTGCTGGGAAAGTCAGCTCGACGCAGCCTCTCCCTCGGGTAGAGACAGGAGCTGCAGAGGCACATGGGTGGGCGCGTGGAGCGGAGGCGGTGGTTTCTGCCGGAGAGCGCAGGTGCGGTCTTGTGTGCCAGGTGCTCGGCCTGCTAGGAAGGCCCTTGTGGGCGGGCTCGTGTTTCCATCTGTGGTGTGTGGTGATGAACGTGTGGTCACTGTAGGGGTCTGGCTTCTGGCCAAAGCTGCATTCCTGAGGGGCTAGGCTGACGGGGAAGACCTCATTTGAGAACCCAGAGTGAGGCTGGGCTGTGCTTGGGTCCACTGGCTGCACTCTGGACAGCCGGGCAGAAGGTGAGGCCCAGCTTCACTCTGAGACTCGGAATGTGGGTCCCTGCAATGCAGAGCACCAGGCTGGGAGGGAGGTGGCGTGAGCAACATCCAGCCACAGGGACCCCCCTGCCGAGGCCAGGGCTCTCTGGGGCCTCGTCTCCCTGTTGGTTCACAGCCTGCTCTCTGGAGGGATGAGGACCCACCTCCCAGGTCTGGGCTGGGGGGAGTGTGGGGCTCCCTGCTCAGAACCTCGTCCTGCAGGCCCCTCCTGGCTCTGGACTTGGGGCCACAGACCTGTCCAATTCTGGGCCGCCAATTTCTCTGTGCACTTGGGAGGCCCTTAGTGTCTCTGGGCCGGGCTCTGGGAGGATGCAGGGGTCCACAGCTTCCTGCTGATGGGCAGCAGCTCCAGCTAGTCAGCTCCCTGGCCCCCAGCTGCCCCCCGAGTCTACATGCTGCTTCTCCCTAGAAATGGAACTCCTGAAAATCTGAGCCTAGCTGTAAGGTTGTCCCTCCCTCATAGCTGCAGCTTGGGGGTCACGGGGTCACAGGCTTGCAGCAGCACCACTGACCCCAGGAGCCCCTGCTAGGTTGGAAGGGCTGTGGCAGGTCTGTGTCGTTGTTGGAGGCTCGGGTCCAGTCCTGCCCCGCCCCCACTTTTGTTTTTCACAGGCACCCCCATACATCTCTCATGCTCCCATCTGCCCGGTGATGGCTGCTCCCCAGAGAAACCCCCGTGGCTGGCATCACTGCCCAGCCCACGGGCAGAGGGCTTTCATTTGATGGTGGTGTTTGGAGAAGTAGCTTTGGTCACCACGGAGACAGGGCTGAAGTGGGGTGAGTCGGGAGCGAGCCAAGAAGCTGCGGTTGGAGCCCAGGCCCCCGGCTCACAAGAGCCAAGAAGGGAAAGGAGGGAACCAAACATCGTAATATTTTCACAGAGAAGGACGGATGTGTGGAGCAGAAAATGAAGAAGGTGTGTTTTTTCAGATTGTTTGATGTTAAAGGTTGCAATTAACTTTGTAACGGCAGGGCAGTGGGGATGTAGTCAACTTTGTTCAGAACAGGAAAAAGGCCAGCGTGATGGCGAAGCCGATAACGGAAGAGTAAGAAAGTCTACTTCCTGCTCAGGACAATCAGCATAGGTGGGAGAGCTGGAAAAAACCACAGTCACAGGCAGGAAAGTCATGATAAGAATGCCAGGCGGCAGGGAGCAGAATTCACGTTTGAACCCGAAGAATGTTGGCAGAGAAGTCCTGATGGGTGGGAAGTGCTGAGCGGGGCCTGCAGGCGCTGCAGCTGCAGAGGGTCCGGCGGGCGCTCGCGGGCTCAGATGGGGCCTCCATGGGGCCGGGGGCCGGGGTAAGAACAAAGCGGTAACTTCAGGCTGGACCCAGAAGTAGGAGCTCGGGAGGAAGCTCTCCTTGTGCAGTTTCTGAGAACGCTGAAGAAACCCTGGCAGATGGGATGTCAGTTTAAAAGGAAGAATTAAAGATTTAGAGAAAATCCATTGCCTCTTGGGCAGCTGTGGACATTCTGTCTACTGTTCCACAGGACAGCAGGGTCGACGCACCCCAGAGCTTCTGGTGCGGAAACCGCACTGGGCTGGGATCTTGTAGCCCCGAGACGAGGGTCTCCCAGGCCAGCCCCAGGCCCGGTCCACCATGCCCGGCCCGCTCCAGGTCTGCATCCTTGCGGAGGCTGGGTGTGCAGGGAACACATTCTTAAATGGCGCAGAAAACTCAGATGGAAAAATGGAACCTGGTGGACTTGGCTGTGCGAATGGCAAAGGCTTTCGTAGCCAGAGTGAGGTCAGCAAGGTGTACGAGGGGCAGGGTCAGCACCAGGGATCCAGAAGGGTCAGGAGAGGAAGACTTCCTACACAGTAGAGAGGAGGCTCGCACAGCAGAGAAGAGGCCATATCAAGATAAACAGTTTACAAAACCAGAAATTCCAACAGCCTGTGAATGTCTAAAAACTGCCCCATCTCACAGAGATCAGGGAGAGGGATATGGTTCCCTCTCAGATTAGAAGACACGAAGGTGCCTGATGTCAAGCTCTGGGGAGCCAGCAGTGAACAGATTCTTCCAAGTACTTTTAGGACTTGGAACTGGAAAACTGGGCTTTGGGCAGCACTGACTGGTGTTCAGATGGGCCCGCTCGGGGCCCCAGGCCCTCTGTTAAGCTTTGCCCTGTAGGAGCCCAGCTCCCAGAGGCGCCTGCTTGCCAGGGAAGCACATCAGAGCAAGTGTCCCCAGCGGGGTGAAGCCGCCCTTCAGCGCGTCTGGATGCAGCGCCTCGGAACGGCAAACCGGGCGCTTGGTCTGTGCCATGTGCTCCCCAGAGCTCAGCACCACGGGGAGAGGGCAGCCGCTGTCTGACCGCAGAGAACAGGGCGGCCCGGAGTGCAGGCGGGGGTCTGCAGCCCCTCTATCTGCCGTGTTGTGCTCTGTTTTTCCGAGAAGATTCTGTTGAGATGAGATTTCAAGGCTGAATTATAGTTGCAGATGAAGAGAGCTTCCCGGGTGGAGGGGACGCTGACGTGGCCCAAGGAGGGGGCTGGGCGGTGGGGTGAGAATGGCTCCTGGCCGCTCAGGACGAGGAGCCGTCGAGGGTCCCAGGTGCTCAGAGTGGCCACAGCGTCCTGCTCAACAGAGGCTGATGCGATTGTCCAGAGAGTGACCATCTGAAATAAGACGGGTGTTTTAACAATCCTCCCTGAGAAGGATGCTGGAACCCTCGTGACCAGAGAAAGCAGGCCAACTTTGTTTTCAAATGAGGAGGGGAGATAGCGAAAAAAAAAACACCTGTTACAGCTGGGTTTTAAATTGAGCTGTTTTACTTGTAAACAAAATTCAGTTTTTCCAATGCAAAAGTTGTATACTTGCATTAAACCAATTTTAGAAAATTATGCTAAGATAGACGGGAAAAAGACAACCATAAGGTACTATACAGAAAACTACCATTTATTGTATCACCAGCTGTTTTCTATACATAGGTTTTGGTTTGCTTTATTTCATGTAATTGCAGAATACATTCAACTCACTAGCCTGTTGTTCTCTTACTTGCTTTTTATCAGTTTCTTGTGTGTTTTTCCTTGTCTAGAAGTTCCCTCTCAGAACTGCCTTCTGAGTCTTCTGAAGCTTTCTCATCTTTACTGTCAATAAAGTTTTATTCTTCAGAGGATGTCTTTCAATTTTGTGAGCGATTATTAAGAGCCAGTTCTGAAGAATTAATCCCAACCGTGACTGACAATGAAGGATGACTGAAATGCTTTCATATGTGGATCCTTAAGGGTCTTTAAAATGACTCTGAAATTAATCAAAAGCAGTTTCACGCAAATGTTTGGGCACACGATGGATATACTTTTAAGTCATTTGAAAACATACACTGTGATGTTTTTAATATTTATAAAATTGCATGTAATCAATTTTCTTACTTGGGCTTCTTGGCTAAAATTTTCCTGTGTTGAGTGAGGAATTAAATAAATAGTAACTCCTAGAGTTGCTTTAAACAACTGACTGATATCACAATTTTTGTTTGTAGATGCAAACCAGAAAATATCCGTGCAAGCAGGGCCAGCTGGTGTGTGGGGGCAGGGCCACACATCCACCTTTTCCCTGAATCCTCTCCCACGATTCCCAGCTTTCCCTACAACCCAAGCCTCACAGAGAGTTCATTACAGCAGAAATGTGAGGAACAGATTTAAACTGCTCAGAGTAGCATTTTCTTTCAGAAAGTTTTGTCTGGTAGATGGACAGGTCCGCCGTGGCCGCTGTCCACTCCCTACAAACCCCGAGTGCCCCTGGGAGGTCTCTCTGGGCCTCAGGTCCCGAGCGGCACAGCCTCATGAGAGCGGATTTTTTCCTCACGGATTCGAGATCCTCCTCTTTAACAAAACTGCGGGACGTGGACAGCGTTGGAGGGAGATGGCACCTGCTGCCTGATGGCGGGGCTCGTTTCAGCCGTGATGTGACTGCCTGGGGGAGACCTCGCCTACATCCAGAGGGGGCACAGGGTGTCTGCAGCCCCGGGGGCTCTCTGACCGGCAAGAGCGCCATCCTTGAGGGTCTCCTACCCTGCTTCTGACTGAGGCATCTCCAGTCTCTGGGGGGGAGTCCTCCTGCTTCTGACTGAGGCGTCTCCAGGCTCGGGGGGGAGTCCTCCTGCTTCTGACTGAGGCCCCAGAGAGGCTAGAATTGGCCTCTGTGGAGGTGCACTGTCCCCAGGCCCCAGAGACCCCATATCCTGGTCATCGGTGTGTACTGCCAGAGCCCCCAACCCGGGATTGCCCGTGACGTCCATCCTGCCGGACCCCTGGACTCTGCGTCTGCCCCTCCCTGGGGAGCCCCGAGCACTCTGCTCCGTGTGAGCTTTCTGCACGACTCTGCTCCACTCAGTTCATCTTGACGCATGTGTCAGTCCACAGTGTCCCCTCCTGTCCCCTCCTGTCCCCTCCTGTCCCCTCACTGTCCCCTCCTGTCCCCCTCTGTCCCCCTCTGTCCCCTCACTGTCCCCTCCTGTCCTCTCACTGTCCCCCTCTGTCCCCTCCTGTCCCCTCACTGTCCCCTCACTGTCCCCCTCTGTCCCCTCACTGTCCCCGTCTGTCCCCTCCTGTCCCCTCACTGTCCCCCTCTGTCCCCCTCTGTCCCCTCACTGTCCCCCTCTGTCCCCTCCTGTCCCCTCACTGTCCCCTCACTGTCCCCCTCTGTCCCCTCACTGTCCCCTCCTGTCCCCTCACTGTCCCCCTCTGTCCCCTCACTGTCCGCCTCTGTCCCCTCCTGTCCTCTCACTGTCCCCCTCTGTCCCCTCCTGTCCCCTCACTGTCCCCCTCTGTCCCCTCACTGTCCCCTCACTATCCCCCTCTGTCCCCTCACTGTCCCCTCCTGTCCCCTCACTGTCCCCTCACTGTCCCCCTCTGTCCCCTCCTGTCCCCTCACTGTCCCCCTCTGTCCCCTCACTGTCCCCTCACTATCCCCCTCTGTCCCCTCACTGTCCCCTCCTGTCCCCTCACTGTCCCCTCCTGTCCCCTCACTGTCCCCCTCTGTCCCCCTCTGTCCCCCTCTGTCCCCTCACTGTCCCCCTCCGTCCCCTCCTGTCCCCTCACTGTCCCCTCACTGTCCCCCTCTGTCCCCTCACTGTCCCCCTCTGTCCCCTCCTGTCCCCTCACTGTCCCCTCCTGTCCCCTCACTGTCCCCCTCTGTCCCCTCCTGTCCCCTCACTGTCCCCTCACTGTCCCCCTCTGTCCCCTCACTGTCCCCCTCTGTCCCCTCCTGTCCCCTCACTGTCCCCTCACTGTCCCCCTCTGTCCCCTCACTGTCCCCTCACTGTACCCTCCTGTCCCCTCACTGTCCCCCTCTGTCCCCCTCTGTCCCCCTCTGTCCCCTCACTGTCCCCCTCTGTCCCCTCCTGTCCCCTCACAGTCCCCTCACTGTCCCCCTCTGTCCCCTCACTGTCCCTCTCTGTCCCCTCCTGTCCCCTCACTGTCCCCTCACTGTCCCCCTCTGTCCCCTCACTGTCCCCTCACTGTCCCCTCACTGTCCCCTCCTGTCCCCTCACTGTCCCCCTCTGTCCCCCTCTGTCCCCCTCTGTCCCCTCCTGTCCCCCTCTGTCCCCCTCTGTCCCCCTCTGTCCCCTCACTGTCCCCCTCTGTCCCCTCCTGTCCCCTCACTGTCCCCTCACTGTCCCCCTCTGTCCCCTCACTGTCCCCCTCTGTCCCCTCCTGTCCCCTCACTGTCCCCTCACTGTCCCCCTCTGTCCCCTCCTGTCCCCTCACTGTCCCCTCCTGTCCCCCTCTGTCCCCCTCTGTCCTCTCACTGTCCCCTCCTGTCCTCTCACTGTCCCCCTCTGTCCCCTCCTGTCCCCTCACTGTCCCCTCACTGTCCCCCTCTGTTCCCCTCTGTCCCCTCCTGTCCCCTCTGTCCCCTCACTGTCCCCCTCTGTCCCCCTCTATCCCCTCCTGTCCCCCTCTGTCCCCCTCTGTCCCCTCACTGTCCCCTCCTGTCCTCTCACTGTCCCCCTCTGTCCCCTCCTGTCCCCTCACTGTCCCCTCACTGTCCCCCTCTGTCCCCCTCTGTCCCCTCACTGTCCCCTCACTGTCCCCCTCTGTCCCCCTCTGTCCCCCTCTGTCCCCTCCTGTCCCCTCTGTCCCCTCACTGTCCCCCTCTGTCCCCCTCTGTCCCCTCCTGTCCCCCTCTGTCCCCCTCTGTCCCCTCACTGTCCCCTCCTGTCCTCTCACTGTCCCCCTCTGTCCCCCTCTGTCCCCTCACTGTCCCCTCACTGTCCCCCTCTGTCCCCTCACTGTCCCCCTCTGTCCCCTCCTGTCCCCTCACTGTCCCCTCACTGTCCCCCTCTGTCCCCTCACTGTCCCCCTCTGTCCCCTCCTGTCCTCTCACTGTCCCCTCACTGTCCCCTCACTGTCCCCCTCTGTCCCCCTCTGTCCCCTCACTGTCCCCCTCTGTCCCCTCCTGTCCCCTCACTGTCCCCTCCTGTCCCCTCACTGTCCCCTCCTGTCCCCCTCTGTCCCCCTCTGTCCCCTCACTGTCCCCCTCTGTCCCCTCCTGTCCCCTCACTGTCCCCTCACTGTCCCCCTCTGTCCCCTCACTGTCCCCCTCTGTCCCCTCCTGTCCTCTCTGTGTCCCCTCACTGTCCCCCTCTGTCCCCTCACTGTCCCCCTCTGTCCCCTCCTGTCCCCCCTCTGTCCCCTCCTGTCCCCTCACTGTCCCCCTCTGTCCCCTCTGTCCCCTCACTGTCCCCCTCTGTACCCCTCTGTCCCCCTCTGTCCCCTCCTGTCCCCTCCTGTCCCCCTCTGTCCCCCTCTGTCCCCTCCTGTCCCCTCCTGTCCCCCTCTGTCCCCCTCTGTCCCCTCCTGTCCCCTCACTGTCCCCCTCTGTCCCCTCCTGTCCCCTCCTGTCCCCCTCTGTCCCCTCACTGTCCCCTCCTGTCCCCTCCTGTCCCCCTCTGTCCCCCTCTGTCCCCTCCTGTCCCCCTCTGTCCCCCTCTGTCCCCTCACTGTCCCCTCCTGTCCCCTCCTGTCCCCCTCTGTCCCCCTCTGTCCCCTCCTGTCCCCTCACTGTCCCCTCATTGTCCCCCTCTGTCCCCTCACTGTCCCCCTCTGTCCCCTCCTGTCCCCCTCTGTCCCCCTCTGTCCCCTCACTGTCCCCTCCTGTCCCCTCCTGTCCCCCTCTGTCCCTCTCTGTCCCCTCCTGTCCCCTCACTGTCCCCTCACTGTCCCCCTCTGTCCCCTCACTGTCCCCCTCTGTCCCCTCCTGTCCCCATCTGTCCCCCTCTGTCCCCTCACTGTCCCCCTCTGTCCCCCTCTGTCCCCTCACTGTCCCCCTCTGTCCCCCTCTGTCCCCTCCTGTCCCCCTCACTGTCCCCCTCTGTCCCCCTCTGTCCCCCTCTGTCCCCTCACTGTCCCCCTCTGTCCCCCTCTGTCCCCTCACTGTCCCCCTCTGTCCCCCTCTGTCCCCTCCTGTCCCCCTCACTGTCCCCCTCTGTCCCCCTCTGTCCCCCTCTGTCCCCTCCTGTCCTCTCACTGTCCCCCTCTGTCCCCTCCTGTCCCCCTCTGTCCCCTCCTGTCCCCCTCTGTCCCCCTCTGTCCCCTCACTGTCCCCCTCTGTCCCCCTCTGTCCCCTCCTGTCCCCCTCTGTCCCCCTCTGTCCCCTCACTGTCCCCCTCTGTCCCCCTCTGTCCCCTCCTGTCCCCCTCACTGTCCCCCTCTGTCCCCCTCTGTCCCCCTCTGTCCCCTCCTGTCCTCTCACTGTCCCCCTCTGTCCCCTCCTGTCCCCCTCTGTCCCCCTCTGTCCCCTCCTGTCCCCCTCTGTCCCCCTCTGTCCCCTCACTGTCCCCCTCTGTCCCCTCACTGTCCCCCTCTGTCCCCTCTGTCCCCTCACTGTCCCCCTCTGTCCCCTCTGTCCCCTCACTGTCCCCTCACTGTCCCCCTCTGTCCCCTCCTGTCCCCCTCTGTCCCCCTCTGTCCCCTCACTGTCCCCCTCTGTCCCCTCCTGTCCCCTCACTGTCCCCTCCTGTCCCCCTCTGTCCCCTCCTGTCCCCTCACTGTCCCCCTCTGTCCCCTCCTGTCCCCTCACTGTCCCCTCCTGTCCCCCTCTGTCCCCTCCTGTCCCCCTCTGTCCCCTCCTGTCCCCCTCTGTCCCCTCCTGTCCCCTCACTGTCCCCTCCTGTCCCCTCACTGTCCCCCTCTGTCCCCTCCTGTCCCCTCACTGTCCCCTCCTGTCCCCTGCTCTCCCCTCACTGTCCCCTCCTGTCCCTCTCTGTCCCCTCCTGTCCCCCTCTGTCCCCTTCTGTCCCCTCACTGTCCCCCTCTGTCCCAACACTGTCCCCTCCTGTCCCCTCACTGTCCCCCTCTGTCCCCTCACTGTCCCCTTCTGTCCCCCTCTGTCCCCTCACTGTCCCCTCCTGTCCCCTCACTGTCCCCCTCTGTCCCCACACTGTCCCCTCCTGTCCCCTGCTCTCCCCTCCTGTCCCCTCTCTGTCTCCTGCTCCCTGCACTTTCGTATTTCACTCTGGAGAGTGTAAGTTCCCTGAGCCTATGCTTTTCTGGTCCTCCTGATAGGCCCCAGAGCAGCCCCAAGCCTGCGGTGCAGATGCAGTTCTCGGGGGACAGGTAATCAGTGGTGGGTGTCCCCGAGCTCACTCTTGAGAAGCCCTCACTCGGATCTGTCCTGCAGGGCAGCCCGCAGTCCACTTCTCGTGGCCTCGCTCCCTCATGCCAGCCCCGGCCCTCACCCAGGGCTTCCTGCCTGCTCCTCACAGCTCCCCAGGGCCGTCCCTGGTGTGTGGCACAGACCACGCTTCTTTTGTGGTTTTCTATGTGAAATGCACCCTATTGATCTGTAAATTTAAGTGATTAGTATAAAGATAGTTGGAAAGAATTGAAAAGCAGAGATGAGATTAATGGTATTGTCCCAGTCATCAGCAATTTCTTAAACATTTTATTTAAGTAGGATTCTCTTTTCTTCAAATGGGAAGATTAATTCATGGCCATGTCACTACAATAGCCTTCACACCCTTCAGTCTCCAGTCTGAGAAAGAAAAGTAGGTCATGCAAACCCAGAACAATGACCTTGTGAGAGCCCAGGAATGGAAAATTCAAGAAACATGTTAATCCACATGTCTTTTATTACTGGGTAAAGAAAGGCTTCATAAGAAGACAAGGAGGGGACATGGAGTCATTACTTAATTCTTTTGTTCAGCACACATTCATTGGATGGACTTGCAGTTCAGGCGCAGTGCAAGGCTGTGTGCGTTAGCAGGATCCTGGCTCTTGAGAGCCTTGTGCTCGACTGGGACACGGGACAGAAGAGAATAAAGACCGTAAATGTGTTAAAAGGACTCAGAAGATGGTGGAAGCTGAGCAGATGGGAGCAGTGGCTCAGGAGGTGGTCTGGAGGGCTGGTGAGGGTGGCCGGGTCAGGGGGATGCCCGTTGTGGGTGACCCCTGAGGAGGAGTGAGGACTGAGTCGGGGAACCAGGGGGGACGGGGTGTCTGGGGTGTCCTCTGAACGCACGTCGCTTCCCGTGTGTGCAGCCAGGGCTGCGCAGCACCTCCGGGGCTGTGTTCACTGCAGGCGTGTGAAGCAGAGCAGGGCTGTCCTCAGCCTTCCCCAAAACAGCCTTGTGTTTTCAAGGACAGCTAAATGCAGCAGCCTGTGATTTAGGCGGTCTGTGCTGCAGAAAGGCCTCACAGACATGTTTTACTTTCAAACAGCGGAGAAGGAAGTCAGGACACTGCAGGATGCCCAGCCGGGGTGCCTGGTAGATGCCAGACCCTAGCTCGGGAAAGAGTGAAACTCTGGAGCGTTTGCCCAAACATCGGCTTCCGTGCTGGGCAGATTTCTCGGTAGGAGGGGAGTGGACGCAGCCGATGTCCCAATCAGTGAATCTTCCGGCACATCGCTGGTAATGCCTCGAGCCGAGGTGTTGTGCTTTCCCAGAACTCTGGGGCCTCAGGAAGCACTGAACTCTTCCCACGGGATTATTTCAAGGTGTGTGATTAACTGAAACACCACACAGGACAACACTGAGTCTGGGCTGTTCCCTGAGCGGGAGGGGTTCTGAGCTGCTCACTCAAACCCGCTCACTTTCCGGAGACGTCTGTGCGTCCCTCCCTCCAGGGAGCCCGTGAGCAAGTCTTGGATTCTGAGGGCCAGCTCCGCCCCGAGTCCAGGCCGGCAGGGGCCGCTCTCCGCCCTGTCCTCTGTGGAAGGCTCCCTCCCTTCTGCGGGCCATCTCCCACCCTGAGTGCTGGTCACCACCAGTGTCAGGGTGCCCCCGAGGGGCTCCCCCCCACCGGGCACCGCCTTGTTTCTCCTCCCTGGGGGCTCTTCTCCGGTTCTTGGAGTCGTATGTGGAACCCAGGGTTGTCCCTCCGGGGTTGTTGCCTAATTCCACCACCACCACCCACGTCTGGTAACACGAATGCTGTGTATGTTGTGAACATTCAGCTACACGTGGAGGTGGACCCCTGCCGGTGTCCAGGCTCCTCCCCGAGAGCCGTGTGATCCCCAGGAGCACCTCGCAGAAGGGAGGGGGAGCAGACTGCCTCCAGGGCTCTGGCCGTGGGGAGGGTCCAGTCCACGACCCGCGCGTAGAGGTGCCTGGCTCTCCTCACGCCCACGTGATCCAAGCACTTATGTGCAATGTGCTTTCAGTCCACTGAGGAATCCGGTAAAGAATGGCTTGTCACTTTTATGCAAGACATGGGGGCAGGTGTGAGGACACACGACCGCAAGTGTGCCTTTTCTAGCATCTCCAGATCGAGTGCTGCGCATGGAGGCCCAAGCTCTGGTCCTCCTCACGTGGGTCTGCAGCCTCCTCAAACTGTGTGCACGCGCTGCCTTACCCGTCCTTCCTGGTTGGAGCGGTTTGTCCTAAACCTCACTGCCGTCCATGGAAGTTTGCCTTTTACTCTTAAATTGACCCTGAGAATTCTGTGGCCACACAATTCTTGACTTATTTAAGTCTCATTTTGTGGGAGGAAATGTCTCCTGAGAGCCAGCCCTCAAACCAGAGATTGCAGGCTACCAGCTCGGCTCGTCTGGAGCTCTGGGTTGAAGACGCCGCCCGTCTTGGAGACGTCCCGCCTCCTCCGCCCCACACAGTCTCCGTGAGAGCCCCATGGAGCCAGGACGGCTGTGAGATCCGTGTCCTCTGCAGGTGGACATGCCGCCCCTGTGAGGACACCACTGCTCTGCCCGCCTCTGCTCTGGTCCAGCAGGATCACTGTCCTGCTACCAGTGGCCCGAGGCTTCCAGGGTCCTCCACGAGATGGGTCTGACAGTGAAGCAGATGGGCCTGCCTGGCTGGTGACCAGGAAGAGTGAGTCTGGTGCAGATGTGAGCGCCGGGCTCCGGAGCCAACCTGCACAGGGGAGGCCCTGTCCCAGGCGCCGGGCTGCAGGGGCCCCCGCGGGTCACTCCGGCCTCCCTGGCCAGCTGCTCACTGCATTGCTTCTTCCTGAGGACCCAGGAGAGAAACCGGAGCCTGTTTCGCTGGAAGGAGGCATGGCCAGCCTGCATCCTCCTGAAGCCCACAAGCTGCGCCCACCCAATTCTCACCAGGCCACGGCGGCCTCCCACTCCTGACATGCAGGCCTTGGCTTTTACTCAGAAGGCGCTGTGGGTGAGCCATCTGTGTCGGCCAGGGGCGGACTGCAGGGAGGAGCGTGAGTGGGGGCCCCTGTCCCCAGGGTCACCCAGAGCCTGAGCTGGGGACCGGCCTGTCGCCCTGGTGGTCCTAAGCCCTGTAGACGCTGCCTGAGCTTGGTGCCCAGTTGCGTCTGGCTAGGCCTCCTGGGGGCTCAGGGTTCTGGGGTCACTCGGCTCCCCTGGGCCCGCCCCAGGCCACACCCCGTCGGCCCGGAGCCTGACCTCCCACCCCGCCAGCCCGGAGCCCGACCTCCCACGCGCCGCGCCGGGCGGTTTCTGGCTCAGCAGCCCCCCAGCAGCGGGGCTCAGGCTCTGGAAGGCTCCCAGTGACCAAAGGGCAGATTCTTGGACGTGGGTCCACCTTCCACAACTTCAACACTGGGCTCCCGTCACAGACCTGAGCCCCCACTCCCCAGCCCCCTGGGTGGCCCCCCAGCCCGAGGGGCTCCCATGCTGGCTTTGGGGGGGTCTCCTCACAGGCGAACTCTTCCTTTAGTGGGTGTGAGGGACACACTTGCAAATGAGCTTCCAGCCTGGCCCGGAGAGGAGGGCCCGGCGCTCTCTGCCCCCTCAGTCTCCCTCCCCTCCCATCTCCCTTCCCCCTCCCCCTGCCTCCTTCCCCTTCCCCATTCCTCCCCACCCCTCCCCCCTCCCCCTCTCCCACCCCCCGGGAGGGGCTGGGATGAGGAGGAAGAGTCCTGGGGCTGGAGGAACAAACTCTGTGGACCTGTGGGCCCAGGGGTCAGGAGGTCGCAGTGAGCGGGAGGGGCCGGGCAGCAGATTGGGAGTCCCCTGCCCCTCCAGCATCATTTAGACAAACAAGCAGATGGCAGGTGTCAGGGGGACAAAGAGCCATCTGTGCAGCGAGGCCGCCCGCTCTCTCAGAGGGGCTCCGTGAGAGCCGCGCCCGGAGACGGGGCTGCCCCTCAGCCAGCAGCGTCCTCGGGGCTGAGCATCCTCGGGGCCGAGCGTCCTCTGAGGCGCTGGGCTGCCCATGCGGGGCTGGACCATAGGGATCCCCGCCCCCTGTTCCTCCCTCTCTCCCCGGGGGCAGCGCCCCCTCTCAGGTCCCAGGTACGTCCTGCGTGGCCCTGGAAGGGAGCCTGGGTAAAGAGGCCATGGTCCTTCCCCAGCCCTGGCCCCGGCCCAGCTGTGCAGGGCTGCTTCTGGGGCTCGGGCCGCAGGCCAAGGGGGTGGGTTGTGTCCGCGGTGAGTGGACAGCATCCTGGAGGTTCTGTCTGGGCGGCCCTGTGGGAGGTGTGGCCGCAGGACCTGGTGCAGAAGAGGGAAGGTGGTCGCGGTCCCCACTTGGCTAGAGGGCCCTCGGCGCTCAGGTCACAGGGAGGGGGGGACGGCGTCACTCCTGAGACACGAGGAGGAACCTGCCCTGGCTTCCTGGTGCGGGTCCCGGAGCTGTGTCCACTCGGCTCCACAAAAGCTCGCAGCCCCGGTCCAGACCGCTAGCCCCCGTGGGCCCCCGACCTCCCCCAAAGCCACCCTCACAACGTCACCACCACCTGCAAGGAAGCCTGAACACTTCAATTTCCTGTCAGTTGATACTGGTGTAAAATATGACAAAAATGGTGTACTGCAGAAATAAAATTACAAACACTTGAAAATATACCCCCTAATTTTATTATATTCAACAGACATAAAATTATGTTTCAAATGGTAAAACCAAAGCAAAAGTAAAAATAGGACAACAGAAAAGAATTTGCATGAACTCTTGGGGTGCCACCGAAGGTGTGGAGTCGCTTCTCAGTACTCTGCTCCTCCCAGAACCATGGGAAGGGATGCCCCTCATGCACCAACGCCGCGCCGCGCCAGCCGGCATCTCCGTGAGACAGACACGCTTCCGGTCGCCTCCATCTGCTGGCACCACCGTGGGAGCAGGGCTGGGTGTCTCCGGTTTCTGTTTTGCTTCAGTAACAGTCGTAGCTGAGAAATGTCATCAATGTGTTGATGGGATGCAAGGAGCAATTTTTAAAAGTTCAGCAGCCTAAGACAGTCACACTTTTATCCAAAATGAAGCAATAGACTTTCTATTTCCAAATCGACCGCTATCCTTCATTTGCAGCCAGTTCCAACAATTTATACTCAAGTTTACGGTTGAGTCTAAACTGACGAGAAAGAAGTGGGTCCCAGACTGTGAACTTGGCTACAGTCGGCGGTGGGAGCGAGGTCCTGCAGGTGAGGTGCCTGCACGCTGGCATCCAGGGTGGCCCCGCCTGCTGGAGGGGGGCGCAGCGCGGCACTCAGGGCCAGAGCTGCAGACAGACACGCAGTCAGCGCCCTCGCACCCCCGTGGAGCGGGCGCTTGGGCTGAGGAGAGGGGGTGCTGGATGGGCGGGCTCTTGTGGCCTTGCTTTCCCTGCTCCCTGTTGGCAGAGTCCCTGCAAGGGCCGTGACTTGGGTCAGCAGCCCGGGAGGAGGCAGGCAGAGACCGTCCGTCTTTCCACCGGGAAGACTGGCCCTGGGTGTGACTGTCACCTTCAGGACCGGCCCCGGAGCCCTGCTTCCTCACCACTAGGATGGAGACAGTCACCCAGACTTATCGGGTGGCTGGCAAACTGACCACGGCCTCAGCCTCCCCGCGACTCCACTGGGGAGCGTCCACCCTCAGCCCAGCCCAGGGGCCCCTCAGGGCCACTCCTCCGCCTCACTCTGACCCAGGGTCTGGGAGCTGGGTGTGATGGACTGAGTCCCGGGGGCTGCCCGCGGGGCTGGCCCTTCTCACAGGCCTTCGGGATCCTCAGGATGAGTGCTTCTAATTGTCCTTATGAAAGGGCGCTTATGAAAGTTTATTTCGAAACAGGGAGTTGAGTTTGTTTTCTCTTGGGAATAAACCAGATGATACTCTCAGATATTCCTGACCAGCCCACAATGAAGCCCAGGAGGCTTCACCACTTCTGAAATGGCCCCACGTCGGGGAATCAGGCCGGCACATCAGGCAGGACCGAGAAACCCCAGCCTCGCCCTGACCCTGGCCAGGACATGAGCAAACAGTTCTGAGGCTGAAGGGATGTTCTATTCTGTTCTGTTCCAGTAGCTGCTGGCTCTTCCGGCCTTGGGGGATCTAAGCTGAGGGCCCCTTGCTCCTGGGAGGCCGCCCTGCATCTGTCTCCATTTCCTCTCAGCTGACCTCTGACCCTAGACCCTATACCTCCCACCCGTCCCGCCTCCCTCAGCCTCTTCCCTGAACCGAGCGTTGGGGCGGGGTTGGACAGCCTGCCTTCAGGGTCCGCAGAGTGGGGCTTCCCCCCACGCCTCCCGAGGGGCTCCGCCCTGTCTTTGCCCCGAGGGGAGGTGGCCATCCTAAGCGAGCCTTCAGGGTGACTGCTTCCTCAGGCTGACCCCTGGCTGTCCCCCTGGGCCACGTGCCTGGGCTCCCTCCACTCCTGCAGGACCGTGGGCCACCCCCGCCCCTGCAGCTGCGAGGGCCCTGGAAGGGTTCTGACTAACGGAAGGGCGGCCCCACTGGCTCGGGTGCAGGAGGGAGGCGGTGGTTTCTCAGGAGGATGCTCACGACTGTCGCATGAGCATCGTCGTCTCTGGCACATGGACGACACCTGGTTCTGGGTCAGCCTTTCTCGTAGGTCTCTTTACAGATGTCAACGTGTGTCTTCATTCTCTCCACACACACACCCAGCTAGCAGCTGCTGACGCTGGACGCCCACCAGGTGACCCCCCGGTGACGTCCCTGCCTTTGCGTTCTGATCCTCTCCTGGCTCCAGTTCTGACCACGGGGTGGGGGACGGGGCGGGGTGGGAGTCAGGAGAGCGGGGGAGGGAGATAAACCCAGCGGACGCTTCTAGGACTAGAACACCTGCAACTGAACCTTCACTTCTGCGTGTCTTCCTCCCCAGGACAAGATGCCCCTGTTTGCAAAATAAAGTCAGACGGAACAAGAGGTTCAAGTGCACGTCCCTCCAGCCCCACTCACCAGAGGCAGGTCATTTTCTGAACCAAAAAGCTCTCCAGATGATTCTGTGTGTTGATTTCATCAGTCGACCATCCTGAAAGGTGTTGAATGGGTGTGGCCCGAGTGTTAGAGCTGTCACCAGGCATCAAGGGGTGTGAGGTGTTCCACAGGGAGCCTGCACCCCTGGCCCATTTCCTACCCTATAAAGAGCCACCACGTCAGCACTCTCTTCTTAAAATCTATTGAGACAGACAAATAAAGCAAACAAAAGTATTAAAATAGTGCTTAGCCCAAGGCGGATGTTCAATAGAAAGCTATTTTAGCTAACAATAGGTTATTCTGTCTACATGTCTGGTGTTGTTTTAGGTTCTTCAAGAATGTATCTTTGTGTGTATGGTATATGTGTGGTGTGTGTAAACGTGTGTGGCATTAAATGTTTGTGGTATGTAGCATGTGTAAATGTGAGCATAAATGTATGTGGTTTGTGTGAATGTGTCATAAGTGGTATGTGTGGTGTGAGTGATTCTATGATATGTGTGAATGTATGTGGTTTGTGTGAATGTGTGTGGTATGTGTGGTATATGTGTGAATGTGCATAGTGTGTGTGGTGTGTGTGAATGTTTATGGTGTGGGTGGTGTATGTGTGAATGTGTATGGTGTGTGTGTGAATGTGTGTAGTGTGTGTGAACATATATGGTGTGTGTAGTGTGTGTGGTTTGTGTGAATGTGTGTGAACATGTGTGGTGTGTGTGAATGGGGTGTGTGGTGTGTGTGATTCTGTGATGTGTGTGAACGTGTATGGCATGTGTGAACGTGTATGGCGTGTGTGAATGTGTGTGGTGTGTGTGTGTATGGTGTGTGGTGTGTGTGAACGTGTGTGGTGTGTGTGAATGTGTGTGAATGTGTGTGGGATGTGTGGGGTGTGTGTGAACGTGTGTGGTGTGTGTGAACGTGTGTGGTGTGTGTGAATGTGTGTGAATGTATGTGGTGTGTGTGAATGTGTGTGGTGTATGTGGTGTGTGTGATTCTGTGATGTGTGTGAATGTGTGTGGGGTGTGTGGTGTGTGGGGGGGTGTGGTGTGTGTGGGGTGTGTGGTGTGTGTGATTCTGTGATGTGTGTGAATGTGTGTGGTTTGTGCTATGTGTGGTTTGTGTGAATGTGCGTGAACGTGTGTGTTATGTGTGAACATGTGTGGTGTGTATGAACGTGTGTGTATGTGAACTTGTGTGGTGTGTGGGGCTCTGTGGTGCTGACCTGGTGGTCAGGCTGCTGAAGTGAGGGCTCTACAACAGGACCCCGGAGGCAGAGGGAGTCACTTCTTAGAGACCAGCTGAGGGATCTTTCTTTAGATTCTGAAACGAAGACTTTATGTTGGAATTTGATCTCCGGCAAGATGGCCCAGAGCACAGATGCCTCAGGAGCCCACGTCTTCCCTTGCCAGGGCCTCCCCTGGAGTGTGATGGCCCCAACCGGAGGTCTGTGCCAAAGGGCAGTGGGCGCCCAGCATGTGGACAAGGCAGTGCTCTCTGGGCGACGCTCTGAGACCTTCCCGTCGGCCACGTGGCCCGGCCCCGGGAGCACAGGCGGTTCCTAGCACCTCCCCTCCGAAGGGACGCGCATGTGTTGCATTTGAATGTGGTAGGATAGCTATTATGCTGCTCAATGAACACTAATTACTCATAAGAAACACATTTCTTGAGGTTTTCCCTACAAAAGACAGAGATCTAGTTACTCTGTGGCCAATCCTCAGTGCATACGTTTTTAATAATCGATTGGTCTGCTCTGAACAATGGCCTCAGAGGCCTTTTCAACTAGAGGAGAAGCGTGTTTAGGAGCAGCTGTTGAAACTAGACTGGCTTTGGGGGCTGCCCCTTCTCCCTCCTGTCGGGTGTCCAGGATTCCGAGGGGCTGACTTGAGGCCATGTGGACCTTGCAGCCCTGGAAACGCCACAGGGCACTCGGGTAGAGGAAGAGCTACGTATTCCCTGGAGGTGCCAGGCCTCTGGAGAAAGAGAGGAGGCCATGGGGGCCTCTGAGTGTTTGCCCCACCTTCTCTCGTTTCCTTCACGTTCCTGCGGATGTTTCAAGGCTCCCCTGTGCTCACCGCTCGCGGAGGTGTCATCTGAGTGGGGAAGGTGCAGACGTGGGTCTGTGTGTGCAGGGGGATGCCATACGTATGAAGGGCACGGTGTAGGGGGCCCTGAGGGGCCTTCAGATAATACCTTCTGGGAAGCCCTCTCCACCTAGGGAGGATTTGGTCCACGCGACGGCCAAGGACAAGTGCGATGTCCCTGAGAGGGGGCGATGGGGACACCCCTGCGTGGCAAAGCTGGGCTGAGCAGAGCATGAGGAGGGAAGAGAAGGACCCGGATTTGTAGTGAATCAGCACAGAGCTTGCGAGCCCGTGTGAACAGGATGAAAACTCCTTCACGTTACAGGTAAAAGTCTGTTACAGGATCTTTTATATCAACTTTATCAAGGCATAATCCATATCCCATATGATGTTTAAAGTAAGTAGCTGTGGTTTTTAGTACTTTCACAGAGTTGTGAAACCACCATGCATTTTAATTTTAGAAAATTTTCATCATCGTGAGGAAACCTGATCCTCACTGCCCATCACTCAACATTTCCTGCCCACATCCCAGCTTAGAGAATGAGATCTATCTGCTGTCTGTATGAATTGTCATATTCTGTACACTCCGTGTAAGTGGACCGCATGACACATGGCCTTGGTTATCCATGTCTTTCACTTGTTCATGTTTTCAACGGTCATCTGCGTTGTGTCACTGCTCTGGAGTCCAGGCCCCTAACCACCCGGCTGCCCAGCCCCTCCGGCCTCCACCATCCTGGCCTCCTCTCACCTGATCCCGCTGGTCTCACCTGCATCCTTCGGTGTCTTTCACTTGTTCATGTTTTCAACGGTCATCTGTGTTGTGTCACTGCTTTATTACTTTCAGAATCTAAGATCGCAGCATCTGGTCCCATCATGCGTGGCAAATAGAAGGGTAAAAAGTGGGAGCAGCGAGAGATTTTATTTTCTTGGGCTCCCAAATCACTGCAGATGGTGACTGCAGCCATGAAATTAAAAGATGCTTGCTCTTTGGAAGGAAAACTATGGCAAACCTAGACAGCATATTAAAATCAGATATCACTTTGCCAATAAAGGTCCATATAGTCAAAGCTATGGTCCAATAGTCATGTACAGATGTGACAGTTCATAACAAAGAAGGCTGACCACTGAAGAATTGATGCTTTCGACTTTGGTGTTGGAGAAGACTGTTGGGAGTCCCTTGGACAGCAAGGAGATCAAACCAGTCAATCCTAAAGGAAATCCCTTAAATCACTCCCTGGAAGGACTGATGCTGAAGTTGAAGCTCCAATACTTTGGCCACCTGATGTGAAGAGCCTACTCATTAGAAAAAAACCCTGATGCTGGGAAAGATTGAAAGCAAGAGGGGAAGGGGGTGGCAGAGGATAAGATGGTTGGATAGTATCACTGACTCAATGGACGTGAGTTTGAGCAAACTCCAGGAGATAGTGAAGGACAGGGAAGCCTGGTGTGCTGCAGTCCATGGGGTCACAAAGAGTTGGACACAACGTGACAACTGAAAAATAAACCTACAGTAATCAAGACGGTGTGATATTGGCGCCCTGATAGATAATAAATCAACGGGATAGAACTGAGAGTCCAGGAATAATTTTGACAAAGTTTCAAAGGCATTTCAATGAAGTAAATTTAGCCTTGTCAACAAAAGTGAAATGTGAAAATTGCTCAGTCATCTGACTTTTTGCGACCCCATGGACTCTACAGTCCATGAATTCCATGGACTCCACGCCAGAATACTGGAATGGGTAGCCTTTCCCTTCTCCAGGGGATCTTTCCAACCCAGTGGTTGAACCTAGGTCTCCCACATTGCAGGCAGATTCTTTACCAGCTGAACCACAAGGGAAGCCCAAGAATACTGGAGTGGGTAGCCTATCCCTTCTCCAGGGGATCTTCCGACCCAGGAATGGAACCGGGGTCTCTTGCATTGCAGGTGGATTCTTTACCAAAGATGCTGGCAAATTTGGATATCTGTATTTGAAAACAGAACATTATGCCATGTACCTAGATGAACTCAAGGTGGATCATAGACTTAAATGTAAAACCTGAAACTATGGAATTGCAAAAGAAAACACAGGAGATAATTTTGTGACTTTAGGTAAAGATTTCTCAGATATAACACCAAAAGCATGATTCATAAAAGAAACATGATGAATTATAGTTCTTTAAGAACTGCTCTGTGAAAAATGGACTTCCCTCGTGGCTCAGATGATAAAGAATCTGCCTGTAATGCAGGAAACCCAAGTTTGATCCCTGGGTTGGGAAGATCACCTGGAGGAGGGAATGGCAACACATTCCAATATTCTTGCCAGGAGAATCCCATGGGCAGAGGAGCCTGGTGGGCTACAGTCCATGGGGTTGCAAAGAGTCAGACACGACTTAGTGACTAACACTGTCACTTTCTGTGAAAAATCCCATCAAGAAAATAAAAGGACAACTACAGATTGGGAAAAAAACTGCAAACCACACATTTGATAAAAAGCCTTATCTACAGAACATGTGAAAATGTATAACCTTACAATTCACTGGTAAGAAAAGAAACAACTTAATGCAAGTTGGCAAAAAGTGTGATTTGGCACAATCCTAAAGTGGATATACAAGTGTCAGAGAAGTGTGTAAATGGTGCTGAGTGTCGTCCCCCCCCGCCGGAAGTGTGTGTACAACCCTGTGGGAACCAGACTGTGTAGTTAGGGGTGCTGCACCCAGGCTGGAGTGACACGGAGGCTCCGGGACCTTATGCACTGTTGGGCGCAACGCGCTGCAAATACTTGGAAACACTTGTGTCTTGAAAAGGTAAACACGTGTCTCCCACGTGACCCAGTCATCTCCTCGTCTTTTCCTGAGAGAAAGTCGTCAGTGAAAAGATTTGTATACGAAAGCTTATACCAACTTTATGTGTGATAACGAAACACTGAGAAAGGCCAAATGTTCACCCACAGGCGAAGGGGTGAAGAGCGTGGGATGAAGTCACACACAGAGGGATCAGGTCTTTTTTCCTATAATTTTATTTATTTATCTCGGGCCTTTGCTGGGTCTTTGTTGCCGCGTGAGCATCCCTAGTTTTGCTGTGCGGACTTCTCATTGCGGTGGCTTTTCTCGTCGCGGAGCACAGGCTCCGGAGCACATGAACTTTAGGTCTTTGCAGCATGCAGGCTCCGCACTTGTGGCTCCGGAGCGCAGGCTCAGTGGCCGTGCACACCGCCTTAGCTGCTCCGCGGCATGGGGTCTCCCCCAACCAGGGATTGAGCCGGGGGACCCTGCATTGGCAGGCGGACTCTTGTCCAATGGACCATGAGGAAGCCCCGGGGATCGACTGTAACCATATATTAACAACACTGGTGAGTCTCACGATCACACTCAGAGAAGGAAAGCAGATGACGGAGTGTGTGTGTGAGTGTGTGTGTGTGTGTGTGTGTGTGTGTGATTCACACAGCCCTGTGAACCACAGAGCAGTTTATGGTCAGAGAGCAGCCTGCAGGTTTCGAGGTGAGTGTGGGGCAGGACAAGGTGTGCACAAGGAACCTTGTGGGTAATGGGTTTGCTCAATCTCTTCATTGAGGTGATGGATCCATAGGCATATGTGTCTGTCAAACTCTTCAAATTATGCACTTTACATACATCTGGTTTAGTGTGTGTCATGGTAAATGTCCATAAAACTGCCTCTGAAGATGAATATCATGAAACAGACTCAGAGAGGCTAAGCTGCTTGCTGGGGCCACAGCACAGGGTGGGGGTCTGCTGGCATCCAGAGAGCCTTCCCCCAGCTTCCAGTTCCACAGGGTCCTGCCCTGGCCGGCGGGGCTGGGAGCTTCTGAGCTCCAGGGAAGTCCAGGACCTGAGCGGCCTCAGCTGCACTGCAGGTCAGGTCTCCCTGCGGACCTGTGCTCCATCTGCGGGGCCCTCACACCAGCATCCCTGGACGGGGCAGAACAAGGCCCCTCCCTCAGTGCAGCCAGTGACCGAGGTCCCCTGGTGGGGCCCGAGCAGCTGTGCAGCAGGAGCTGGTTCCAGGGCATCTCTCAGGCAAAGGGCATGCTTGCGGGGCTGTTAGCTGCTGCTATACCAAACCCCGCAGACCGAGGGGCTCCCCCAGCAGGAGCCGTCCTCTCAGTCTGTCCTGCATCCTCCGTGGGCCTCACGCTGCCAGCTGGCCATGCAGCCCCTTGGCTTTGGGTGCATCTCCATGGCCCCCTGGCCCCTCCCTAGGGTCTGCGTCTCCCCTCTTGTGAGGATGGCAGTCCCGGGATTGGTCCCAGCCTTCTTCGGGACACTCTTCTCCAGAGCGGCCCCCAGGATAGCCCACACCCAGGTGAGGCTGCAGGCTGAGGTTCCAGGGGGCGAGCTGAACTTGGGGAGTGCATCCAGCCTCGGCCGAGGGCTTCAGAGCGGTGGGCCCTTCTCCTCCTCCAGGTCCCCGTGTCCTTCGCAGTCTCCTGGTGGCCTCACCTGACCCACGTCAAAGGAGAGAGCAGGCCAGACTCAGCCAGTGACCCCCAGGAGGCTGGGGGCAGGCCCTGGGGAGAGGCCCCACGTTGGGAGGCCAGGGAGCCACGAGTGGACACTTGCTCGGCTCTGATTGAGGTCAGCGAGACCAGTGTCCTCACAGAGCCAGTCCTTGCGCTGGGGCCCAGTAGTGTCTAGGCCAAAAGCCACAGCCCGGGTCTGGCCTGGCTGGGGTGGGGAGAGGCCCGGAGCTGGAGTCCACCCCGAGGGCTCCGTGTGTGCCCGGGTGGGCTGGGGAGGGGCCCTGAGCTGGGGTCCACCCCGAGGGCTCCGTGTGTGAGTGTGGCCAGGCCGCCCCTTCCCTGGGGCCACCAGACTCCGATCTGGGGCTTCACTCCCAGAGCCGAGTCCTGATTGAGCCTCTCTGTTCGCAGCAGGATGAGGTGATGAGGCATGAGATGGTTCCTTTGGGGAAAATAAAGCCTTCCAAGCTGGCAAAGAGCTTCGGAGCCATAAAAGAAAATGGATTGGCTGCCTGCTGTTCCCAGCGTGGCTTCATGCTAATGAGCCCCCATGATGCCGTTTACGGAGAAACATCTGAACCAGGCTCCCCATGTCCAAGTGGGTCCCTGCCAGACACAAATCATCTCAGCAGAGGACGCCGTCCACCAAGAGGAGCTGCAGCGCCTGGGCGTCCGCCGCTGCAGCCACGATGTTTCCCAGGTGTGGCCTCCACGTCCCCAGTGGGCACGGCCGGGCATTGTCTTCTGAGTGGCCTGTGGCGTCCCCTGCTGAGGGGAGGCTGTGGTTCAGGGCCTGGGTCATCCAGTGTTGCCCTTGAGCCCTGGGCCGCTGGGCCGGGCTTGGCCATGTCCCGTCCTCGTGGACACAGCAGCCAGTCAATGGCAAGGCCTTGCGGGACTGCAGAGATGTGTGTGCCCCAAGCAGAGGACCAGCTGTGACAGAAACCTCTCCAGGAGTCACAGAGAAGCATGTGAAATCAAATGAGAGAGTCCCCAAGCTGGGACGTCCCAGAGAGCCGGGCCACAGGTGTGCAGATGAGGCCTCCTCAGAGGTGCCCTGAGCACCTTCTTCTCTGGCCAGAGGTCTCCGGAGCGCATGCGTGCAGGACAAGGGCTGAGCGGCCCCATCCAGGGCCTGGGAGGAGCCCCATGGGAGGATGGGCAGGCGGGCAGGCTGGCAGCGTCCTAGCAGGGTTAGGGTGGGGCCGGGAGGCTGAGGAAGGTCGGCTGTAAGGACCAAGTGCTGAAGGACCAGAGCGTGGCCCAGAGAGAGCCAGTCACGCCTCCCCCAGAGCTCCAGCCATGGCCAGCCTGTGCCGTCCTTCCTGGAGCCCTCCTGGTGTGGCCCTCATCTGCACTGGGCAGGGGCTTACCATAGCCCCCTACCCTCGGTCCAGCCCGGGGCCCCAGCAACTGTGGTGTCTCTGACCCTGCGGCCCCCGCAGGGCAGGCTGGCTGGTTGGTTCTGCCACGTCCTCCTGTCTTCTCTCCAGTCTGTTCAGGAGACGAAGCTGCAAACGCTCCCAGTGACCCAAGTTTCCGTAGGAGGGAGGCTGCCTCACATGGGGAGGGGCCTCTGTCTCACGGCAGCATCTGGCTACTCATGGCCCCGGGCCGAGGCTCTTGTCCACCCACATCTGCCAACCTCAGCCCACTTATTTGTTAAGGGGGCAATTAAAGCTCACTTCACAACCATGAGTGACATCTGCGGAGAGTGGGGGCACAGTGGGCGCCTCCCTGTCCCTGTGCTTCCATGTCCCAGTGGGGCTGCTCCCTGGGGGGATTCCACCCAACCCTGCGGCTGGCCGCAGCCCCTGACAGCAGCCTCGAGGCCTCAGGGGTTAATGGTCTGTGCAGCAGAGAGGCCGCGAGGGTGGGACAGAGGCCAACAGTGCATCAGCAGCTGCAGAGGAGGGTACTCCCTCAACAGGTGATGACATCCAACAGATAGCAGACACCCTGACAGACAGCATACACCCTGACAGACAGTGGACACCCTGACAGACAGAGGACACCCTGACAGAGATACCCTGACAGATAGCAGACACCCTGACAGACAGTGGACACCCCAACAGAGACACCCTGACAGACAGATACACCCTGACAGAGATACTCTGACAAACAGTGGACACCCTGACAGACAAAGACACCCTGACAGAGGATACCCTGACACACAGAGGACACCCTGACAGACAGTGGACACCCTGACAGACAGAGGACACCCTGACAGAGGACACCCTGACACACAGAGGACACCCTGACAGACAGTGGACACCGTGACAGAGAACACCCTGACAGACAGAGGACACCCTGACAGAGACACCCCGCCAGACAGAAGACACCCTGACAGACAGTGGACACCCTGACAGACAGAGGACACCTTGACAGATAGCAGACACCCTGACAGACAGTGGACACCCAGACAGAGACACCCCAACAGACAGAGACACCCTGACAGAGACACTCTGACAAACAGTGGACACTCTGACAGACAAAGACACCCTGACAGAGGACACCCTGACACACAGAGGACACCCTGACAGACAGTGGACACCCTGACAGAGACAGCCCGACAGACAGAAGACACCCTGACAGACAGTGGACACCCTGACAGACAAAGACACCCTGACAGAGGACACCCTGACACACAGAGGACACCCTGACAGACAGTGGACACCCTGACAGAGACAGCCCGACAGACAGAAGACACCCTGACAGACAGTGGACACCCTGACAGACAAAGACACGCTGACAGAGGACACCCTGACAGACAGTGGACACCCCGACAGAGACACCCCGACAGACAGAGGACACCCTGACAGACAGTGGACACCCTGACAGACAGTGGACACCCTGACAGACAAAGGCACCCTGACAGAGGACACCCTGACACACAGAGGACACCCTGACAGACAGTGGACACCTGACAGAGACACCCCGACAGACAGAGGACACCCTGACAGAGACACCCCAACAAAGACACCCCGACAGAGGACACCCCGACAGATAGCAGACACCCCAACAGTCAGAGACTCCCTGACAGAGGACACCCTGACTGATAGCAGACACCCTATCAGACAGCAGACACCCCGACAGATAGAGACACCCTGACAGACAGTGGCTCAGACAGAAGCCCAGCCAAGGGGGCTGAGAGCCCCGCCTCCCAGGGACCCGCCTCATGCTGGGTCCTCATGGACAGAATTCTTTACCCTGGGTCCTGGGGCAGGGGCATGCCCCATCTTACAGACCAGCAGGGTCTTTGTGGGGCACAGACGTTGGCCTGATTTGAGCCTGGCTCAGCTGGCTCCAGAGGCACCTGCCTAGGTTGAGGTCATTGCACCTGCCCTTCGTGTGAGCCTCCACTGGTCGCTGGGCGAAGACCGGGGGTCTCGTGGGAGGGGCCGTGGCTCTGTGTTCCTGGGTGGTCCTGGCTGGTCACAGCTCCACTGGCCGATTCCAAAAGTTTACATGTTAGAACAACACAACAACCTCCTCCAAGGACCCTGGAAATAAGAGGCAGAAAGTGTCTCATCTGTAAACATGCTCACACACTCTCAAACACACACACACACTCACCCAGACGCACACTCTCAGACACACGCATGCCCACATGCACTCAGACACATACACTCACACAGGCTCACATATACTCAGACACACACACATGCTCACATGCATTCAGACACACTCACCCACACACACTCAGACACACACACACAGACATACACACTAAGACACACACATGCGCACGCTCAGACACACAGGTTCACATGCATGCAGATACACACATTCACACAGGCTCACATGCACTCAGACTCACTCACACACACATGCACTCAGATACACACACTCATACAGGCTCATATGCACTCACATACACACACTCACACATGCTCACACACACAGACATACTCACACACGCACACATGACTGGGAAGCTGGAGGAGCCCTGTGCTGGGCGCACACCCACATATGATCATCTTTCGAGTGCGGGGGGGCCTGGGGCCTCTGCATCCCTCGCTTCAGGAAGGCCACACCTGGGACGGATTTCATGGCTTGAGGTGTCCGTGGCTCCTCGGAAGCTGAGCCAGAGGGCGGAGCCCCAAGTCCGCCTGCAGGTGTGGGGCTGGACCAGGCTCTGCCCCTCCCTGCGCCCCACTGGAAAGCCCCCAGTGTACAAACAAGGCAAGCATTTAGGGTGGGTCTCTCTCCCTGGTCAAGGCCTGGCTTCTCCCCCACCCCACCCGCTCCCTCCCCTCTGCAGGCCTGCACCAGCCCCTCCAACAGCAGGGCTCAGACCTCGAGGGGCTCCCACCTGCAGACCTTCAGGGACCAGCTTGGGCACAGAGGGCGGGAGACCCAGAGTGTCCTGGGCACGGCCGGGCTACAGGGGGCCTGGGGACTGTCCCCTTCAATGCTGCCCGCAGCACGGGGGCCCAGGCAGCCTCCGGCCCAGCTCAGCACTCAAGTGGGCAGGCGGTGTAAGTTTCTCCAGACCTGTTGACCAGCAAGGGGCCGTGAAGAAGGTGCAGAGGGCAGAGAGGACGCGGGCAGGGGGTGTCCCCTGCTCCACAAAGCCTTCTGGGCACCAAGCCATCCTTTCAGTCTCGAGAGCCAGGAGCACTCTGGGGGTGCAGCCGAGCAGGTAGTGCTTGAGAACCTGGGTCCTCTGGGCCTGGCAGGGGCTCGACCGTGGACAGAGGCCGGCCCAGAGGTCTGCGTGCAGTGGCGTCACTGTGGAGTGTGGTCCCTCCTGGGCAGAGGGGGTTCCCGGGTCCACCTGCTGCTCGCTGACTCAGCACTGGGAGGCCCAAGGCCTGGGGGCTGGCTTGTGACCTCAGAGCCTCCCCTCCTTCCATCCTGATGGCCTCCTCAGCAGGGAGAAGGGCCTGGGGGTGGGGCAAGACCCCGGCCTGAAGTGTCCAGAGGCCGAGGGGCTGTGGGGTTTGGTTTCTGGGAGTCTGGGCTCCGCGGAGCCCTGGGTGTTTGCTCAGCTGCGGTGGCCGTGGAGCCTGGGGGTCAAGGCCCACTGGGAGCTGGGGACAGACAGTGACACACCGCAGGGCACCTGCCCCGAGCTGGGCTCTTCACAGGCCCGCACGGCCGGAGGAGCCATCTGCCTTGAAGCTGGTCGGGGGGCGCCCTGCTCAGCAGAGGGAAGAGCGCTGAGTCCCCTTGCCCCCAGCCCCCTCAGCTGGCCGGCAGAAGCCGGCAGAATTGTGAGGACGGCGGTAGCCGCTCGTGAGGGCAGCCGGGGTGGGGGGCAGGCTCCCCGCAGGAGGGGCCCAGCTGACCACAGGCAGGAGGGACAGTGCCGTTCCGGGCCGCACAGTCATCCTCCCACCGAGCTCAGTGCTCTGGGGCTTCGTCCCAAGGAGCAGACTGGACTGTGCACTGGCCCCTGCCCCGTCCTTGCGGGGCCGGGTCAGCAGTGGTCACCCAGGGACGCCTCCGGGAAGGGAGGGCTGTCTCTGCGGTGTCCACCAGAGTGGCTCCCGGGCACCTTGGGTGGCGTGGCTGCGTGACCACGTCTCCACCAAAGTGCTATCCGTGTTCTGGCCACCTCTTGCCTGGCACTCCCCCACGCTCAGGGGAACGCTCCTTGAGAAAGCGCCGCCAGGCTTACAGCAGAGCCAGCAGCCCGGCTCCGTCTGCTGCCAGCCCACACACACAGGTTCCCCACAGCGCTCTGTGCCAGAGGCAGGACGGAAACCCAGGAGAAGGACAGGCTGGTCTTCTGGCCCTGAAGGCTGGAGGGTGTCTTGGTTTTGAAGCCTAGACAGGCCTCCAGGGCTTGCACTGTGGCCTCGCAGACTCCACGTGCAAGCAGACTGTCTGGACCGAGGGCCATTCGCAGTGAGCTGGGCCAGGGCACCCACTTTGCAGGCTCTGGTCAGACCTGAAGACTCTGTGATGGTGTGGATGGCTCCTCCCCTGCTGGCCAGGTGGGCAGGCCCATGGCTGCCATGCTCGACCGCTGACCGTCCTGCTCATCACGCTCCCGGCCACACTCACATTTCCCTTTCCCCATGAGAGTGAGGCGGCTGTGACGACAGAAGAAAAGACAGAGAAACTTGGAGGGCGAGTGGCCTGCGGGGCGACAGTTTGTGTGTGTGATCGTGGTGTCGGCTGTAGGGCCGCCCGTCCCGTGCAGGACTTCGCGGGCTGAGCACTCAAGAGCAGAGACCGTTCTGTCAAGGGCAGGCTGGGGACGTTAAACTAGTTCTGGCAGTGTAAACATTTTTCCTGTCTTAAGTAACTTATGATTGGTTTTATATTATACAAATACACAAATTGGCCTGAAAAAAGTGAAAGCAGTATTCCAGACGGTTTGAAATAGGAAGTAGGAGTTCCACACCAGGCCTCGCTCTCCGGGTGCCGGCCACGGGAGGGGGATGGGGCGTCACCTGAGTGCCCTCTTTGCTGCCGCCTCCCCGCACTCGCGGGGCCAGCTGGACGCTCTGTCGTCCTCCCAGGCCCTGGAGGTGTCAGCTTATCCCTGGTTAGGTTCTGACACCCCTACGCGGCTGGGCATCCATGCATTTCTCAGCACTGTTCTTGGCTGTGGCACAAGTTCCGGGACAGGAATCTTGGGATGTGAGGATGCCAGACTCCAGTGCGCGTTGTCAGACCTCCTGTCTGGCGGCCTTGAGGCCAGGACACAGGACAGAGTCTACCTGTGTCCTCAGGCACAGCTCCTGGGATGTTCTGAGCTCACGTATGGTGGACCTGCACTGACCGCAGACAAGTATGCTCAGATTCTCTAGTTGTGCCCAAGGACGGGGCCCTGGGAAGGTCACACCCACCTGCCTCCCCATGTGGGCAGTTTACAGAATTACTGGGGAGGTTGGACACTTGGCTGCTGCGTCTAAAGGCTGGTTCCACCCAAACTCCCCACACAGTTTGAGTTTGTTTGCCAGCAGGATGCAGACTCCCCAGGTCAGAGTTCATGTCACTGGGGGAGGGGTAAGCAGAGAAGCCGTTTCACACGAGGGTGGGTCTCAGAGACGGTTTGTGAACTCAAGGGTGTCTGCACCTCACACCCTGCTGTCTGATGGGCAGCCAAGTGGGAGCCGTTTGAAGACCCTTCTCTCCTTCCCTCAAGCGTCCTGCTTTCAGGACAAAATAAACAAGGGGGACGCTGGGCCCAGAAGGGGCAGCTGTCGGTACCCCAGGGGCTTGCTGTCCAGTTCATCTAAAACCCAGCAAGCACCGGGCCACTTTCCCCTCTGAGGACGCTGGTGGGCTCCAGGGCAGCCTGACAGAGTTCAGGTCTTACGCAGCAACGCCGCCCAGGAAAGAGACACTTCCCAACTCTGTCCCTGGTGTTTGCCAGCTACGTGGTCCACTGAACTCAGACCGTTACGGAGGCAGTCACGTCGTGTTCAGCGACATTAAGTCAGCACACCCCAGGACAAAGTCATCACGTCTCTAGCAGATACTTGAGAAACATTTAAGATCAGATCTGCCTTCGAGGGCCAATCTACAAGATGGCTGGAAAGTTTGAGAAGGAACAAGTTTTTATCAACTGAACGGGCCCCTTCTCCTCCCCTAAGAACAGAATCCCTGTGTTGACAGAGGAGGGGGTGTCTCAGCTGCGGTCGGGGGTGGGGGGAGCTCTGTTCACTCTGGCGGGCCGACGCCCCCTCGGGTCAGCGCTGAGGCCAGACGCTCAAGGGTGCACAGACCTGCTGTCCGGTGGATTAGCTGCTAGATTTGGGGAGAAATCATTTAGTTTGTAGACAAACATTTGGCTATAAGATGTTCTTTGCACTGTGCTTTATAACAGGGAAAAATTGAAACAAGAAAATGAATATTTCAATACGTTAAGACCCATTGACCTGACAAGAGAATAAATGGATACAACATCATTAAATGTTGTAAGTGGCCTGAGGTGTTTACCGCCTGGGCTCAAGTTCCAGCCCCACCACTTAATTCTGTGTGACCCTGGCCAAGTCATGTAGCCTCTCTGCACCGTAGCCTCTCATAGCACAGTGGAGGTTGTGACCGTTCAATAAACAGAGAACGTCGGACGCTGTCTGACACACACCCAGCGCTGTCGTTACTGCATCATGGAGGACGAACGGCTCTTGATGTCACACGTGCAACTTCATGTTTTAAAGATCACAAGCTCATTAGAAGACTGTACCCTTGTCAAATCATATCTACAGATGAGAGAGAGATAGACATGCAGAAAAGATCTAGAAAGATACTTACAATGGTCCTTTTTGGGTGGTAAGGTTATGGGACTGTTTTTAATTCTCATCAGTATTGATCTGTATCTTTTTTTGTTTTTCTGCAATGGACATGTGGTGCTTTTGTAAATAGTAAGAAGTCAACATTGGTTAATGTGAGGAATGTAAACTATATCCAGATGACCCCCATGCCAGTATCTAGCCCTCCTTCCAGGAAATCCTTTCTCAAAATTCCAGGATTTCATTGGTGCTGGTCTGCAGAGCTTCCGCTTCCTCCACCGTTAATCCATGACTTGCCGGATATTTGTCAGCATCTTCGGTTTCAGATTTCTTCCAGTGAGTCACTTCAATCGTTTTCAGCAAAACCTGAAACCTGGTTTCTCTTTGTTCATGTCCTGTCTCTCTCCCTGCCTTCCTTTCAACTATGGGCCGTACCTTTTGTATCAGAAAATTGTGATGGGAAGGGGTACATAAAGCATTGATGCTCCCTGATCTTACAGGACGGCTGGGCGCAGTGAGGGATGAACACATGGCTATGATTTCAGGACAGACCAGTGAATCATGCATTTGTAACAGTAACTGCTGCAAGAGCTCAAATTAGAAATGTCCAGGGGTTGCATATCGTTTGTGGGTCCTCTGTGGAACTGTAATCAGGCTTCCCGCTTGGAATTCTCCTCCCTTCCAGCCACCACGCAGACTGCAGCCAGAGAAACTCCATGAGTGGACTTGGCCCAGGCATGTCCTGCTCACTGGCCCACTCCACTGCCAGGCCTCAGGCCCTCAGCTTCCCTGAAGTGACCTCCCTTTTCCTGTGGGAACCTGGCATCAAGGCAGGACCCTGACCACATCCTGTAGGGCCCAGCGGGGCATGCCACACTTGCCCCTCAGAATGCTGTGATGGTTTTTCCTCGGTCCCTGGTATTCGGGCTCCCAATTCATTTTTCTACACTTTCACTTGTCAATAAATACACTTGATTTTGCACCGATTTCTGCCTGGCTGATCAGTTATCCTCACATCCTTCCTTGTATTTTGGACTCCAAGGCCCTTCAGGGCCCAGAGTTCCATTCCCAGTAGGAGCCACCCGGGTGACTTGCAGGGAAAAGGGCCAGCCGGACATTAACCAGTCCCTGAAGTGCTTGTTCAACCTGCACTTTTGCCCTAAGAATCGAGGCTGGACTGTCATGGCTGAGCTTGGACTTCCAGAGTGTCCCCAGGACCTCTGCCAGTCTCCGGGCTCTAGCCGTGGCATGACACCATGATACGCCCTGTTGAAGAGGCCCTGTTGTGCGTTTGTTCTGAGGTCTACTACCCTCACCTCAACTCCAACTCTCTGAGCCAACCACCAGCAACCACACACCAACCTCTCCTCACCCTCGCTAACCTCACCCCACCTCACCTCCGTTCACCCCACCTCACCTCACCTCCGTTCACCCCACCTCACCTCACCTCCGTTCACCCCGACCTTACCTCACCTCCGTTCACCCCACCTCACCTCACCTCCGTTCACCCCGACCTTACCTCACCTCCGTTCACCCCGACCTTACCTCACCTCCGTTCACCCCACCTCACCTCACCTCCGTTCACCCCACCTCACCTCACCTCCGTTCACCCCACCTCACCTCACCTCCGTTCACCCCACCTCACCTCACCTCCGTTCACCCCGACCTTACCTCACCTCCGTTCACCCCACCTCACCTCACCTCCGTTCACCCCACCTCACCTCACCTCCGTTCACCCCGACCTTACCTCACCTCCGTTCACCCCACCTCACCTCACCTCCGTTCACCCCACCTCACCTCACCTCCGTTCACCCCACCTCACCTCACCTCCGTTCACCCCACCTCACCTCACCTGACCTCATCCCACTTCACCTCGTCTCATCTCACTCCGACCTCCATCCACCCCACTCCACCCCCACCTCACCTTTCTCCTGCCTCACCTCGTCCCATTTTACCTCATATCACCTCACATTCACCCCTAGCTCACCTTACCTCCCTTCACCATGACCTTACCTCACCTCACCTCACCTGCAGTCCCTCCCACCCACCTCACTCCATCTCACTTCACCACTCCTATCTCATCTCACCCCACCCCATGTTCACATCTCACCCCACACTACATGGGGCCCCTCTCAGCGACAACACACCCCACACCACGTGAGGGAAAGTCACAAAGACAACACACTCCACACCACACCATGAGGACCCCTTACAGCGACAACACACTCCACAACATGTGGGGGCCCCTCACAGCGACAACACACCCCACACCACGTGAGGGAAAGTCACAGAGACAACACAGCCCACACCACATCATGAGGGCTCCTTACAGCAACAACACACCCCACACCACGTGGGGGCCCCTCACAGTGACAACACAGCCCACACCATGTGGGGGCCCCTCACAGCGACAACACACCCCACACCATGTGGGGGCCCCTCACAGCGACAACACACCCCACACCATGTGGGGGCCCCTCACAGCGACAACACACCCCACACCATGTGGGGGCCCCTCACAGCGACAACACACCCCACACCATGTGAGGGAAAGTCACAGAGACAACACACCCCACACCATGTGAGGGAAAGTCACAGTGACAACACAGCCCACACCACATCATGAGGGCTCCTTACAGCAACAACACACCCCACACCATGTGGGGGCCCCTCACAGCGACAACACAGCCCACACCATGTGAGGGAAAGTCACAGTGACAACACAGCCCACACCACATCATGAGGACACCTTACAGCAACACACCCCACACTATGTGAGGGAAAGTCACAGAGACAACGTACTCCATACCATGTGGGTGCCCCTCACAGCGACAACACACCCCACACCGCGTGAGGGAAAGTCACAGAGACAACACACCTCACACCACATCATGAGGGTGGCTTACAGCAACACACCCCACACCACATGGAGGCAGTCACAGAGACAACGCACTCCACACCACATCATGAAGACCCCTTACAGCAACAACACAGCCCACACCACGTGAGGGAAAGTCACAGAGACAACACACCCCACACCACGTGAGGGCCCCTCACAGTGACAACACACCCCACACCATTGAGGGCAAATCACAGCAACAGCATATCCCACACGGAGTGCGGCCATGTCACAGCAGACAGTGATTCTCAGGGCTCATCCCACACCATGTGTGGCCCAGTTACAGTAGACACTGATTCTCAGGGCTCTGGAGGCAGGGTGTCCATGGTCAGGTGCATCCTGTGTCCGGTGAGGCTATCCTCATGTGGCAGTCAGAGTGAGGGAGCCGTGTGGGGTCTCTGCAATCAGGGCCCTCTCGTGACCTCATCACCCTAACACCACCACACGGGCTTCCACCTTCACAGCACGGATCTGGGGACGATGCATGCTGTCTGTGGCACCGTGAGCCTCTGAAGGTGATCAGGGGGAGCCGGCTCTTCGTCATCCCCCCAGCAAGATGCAGCCTCACTCACAGTGAATCAGACTGAACTGAACCTAACCTCTTAATGGATTTCAAGTAAGATTTTCAGGTGCACGAAGTGAAGTCTAAAATTCACAGACTAGGGAAAGGGTACTGTTTTCCCCAGATTTCTTGGCTGATTATATGTCAGAATAATGCAGCCTGATGTGCAAAGCGGTGCAATGGGCATGAACTCCCAGAGCTGGTGGATGTGGGATCAGCCTGGGTCGGTGCATTCGATGCATGCCTGCTGCCCTGGTGCTTCTCAGGATAACCAGTTGGTTGAAATCTCAGTTCCACTTATTAAAACGTATGTGGAGTTGAGTGAGTTATTGAAGTTTTTCAAGCCTCAGTTTTGTCTGGAAGAAAAAAAAAAGAGGAAATAACACAGCACAAGCGTAGGTTGTTGTGCAGCTGAGCGGAGACAGAGCGGAGGATCTGGACTCGCTGCTCACGTTGTTCCCGGGCGGCTTCTGTGGTCCACGCACCCACCCACTCGAAGTGAGTTCCCAGTGCAGTTCAGCTGAGTGTCCTGATCCACACTGGAAGCCTGAACTCTCCTATCACGTCTGCAGGTGGAACAGGCTGCTTCTGGGCAGAAAAGGGCCTAGGGCAGGGCTGGAAGGCAGCCTTGTTGGAAGACAGGTTTGACCAGTATTTTAACCTCTTTACTTATTGGTGCCATGTTTGATAAAAATCCAGGGGACACTCCTGACCACAGGCAGTCACTCTAACCCACAAGACCAGGACCCAAGGCCTAAGGGTGTTTGGCCACCACCCCTTCTGAGCTCAGTAACTTGTAGTTTTCTGATGCAACCTTCTACTTACAGAGGTGGAGGTGTGTGGGGCTCTCTTCTCATCTGTAGAGCTGTTTAACTCCAGCTTTTGAACTTGGAATGTGGGTGAACCTGGCAGGCAATTAGCCAAGCAGATATGCTCAGGGAACTTGCCCTGTAACCTCACGTGGAGAAGCCTGGAAGGAACGGCCTTCAGGAGAGACCAGGTCAGCCTCATGGAGAGGAGTCCCGTGGAGGTGTGAGTGCCATGGTGTATGCACAAGGAGGAGACAAAGGCCAGCCGCGAGAAAACGGCAGACAGACCCAGCCGAGGGGGCTGCACAGAACCCATCCTCCCGCTCTTAAGAAGGGCCAGGCAGTGGGAGGAAGGGACAGTCCAGGGGCAGGCGTGGTGGGGGTGGGGGCTGGGGGCCTCAGTGGACAGTGAGGTGTCAGGGCAGGCGTGGTAGGTGCTGAGGGGCTTCAGTGGACAATGAGGCTCCAGGGAAGCTGTGGTGGGGGTGGGGAGCTGGGGGCATCAGTGGACAGTGAGGTGTCAGAGCAGGCGTGGTGGGTGCTGTGGGGCTTCAGTGGACAGTGAGGTATCAGGGCAGGCGTGATGGGGGATGGGGGGGTGCTGGGGGCTTCAGTGGACAATGAGGTGTCAGGGCAGGCGTGGTAGGTGCTGAGGGGCTTCAGTGGGCAGTGAGGTGTCAGGGCAGGTGTGGTGGGAGTGGGGACTGGGGGTCTCAGTGGACAGTGAGGTGTCAGGGGCAGGCGTGGTGGGGGATGGGGGGCTGCTGGAGGCTTCAGTGGACAGTGAGGTGTCAGGGGCAGGCGTGGTGGGGCTGGGGGATGCTGGGGGGCTTCAGCGGACAGTGAGGCTCCAGGGCCCTGTCTCCTTATCCTAGGGCTGCCTCTGGTTGGGGAAACTGCTCACACCCAGGAAATGCTCTGTGACCCTGAAGTTAGTTCAACAGAAAAAGTTAGAAAAACAAAGTGTCTGACGTCATTCAAAATCCTTTGCCCGTCAATTGGAAACAGAAGGAAATGGGCATGCCCCCCCACCCTGCCTTGGGAGGCGACAGGAAGTAACTCATGGCACCTATCAAAGGTTAACCTGATGCATCAAAGACCGAATTTACAAACTAAGCGCGACCGTTTCCGTCTGGTCCACCTCTTGGTTGTCGGTCCAACCAGGGAAGATGGGAGAACTTTCCAGGCAGGTTCCGAGCCTTTCCTGAGCCGCCCCTCGGAGCCCACAGAATGGCCCTATTTCCACAACTTTCTCAAGTTGATTCAAGGCAGCAGATCCCTGTCTTATGAAATGTGCCATTACGCTTCGAGAAAATTCACTGAAGAATTAAAATGTGACTTGTCCAGGCGGTGATTTGCATGCACGGTTCTGGGCTGTGACAACCAGGTGTCCACGAAGCAGAGATGAGTGAGGCTCCTGCCCCACATGCACGGATTTGGGGATGGCTGGGTGGCGGGAGCCTTCTGGGGTCCTCACACTCACCAGCCGTCGCCCAGGGGCAGCATCCTTCACGGCCAGGGCCCCGTCCTCTCTGAGCGCCCCTGGCCCCCTGACTCACAGGCCCCTGACACCACCTCCCGCCGCCCCGGGGAAGGTGCTCTTCCCACTTCTGTGAAGCTTGCTGTCCCCAGGACCTTCCGTTCCGTCTCCACTGCCACCCTACCCTGGTCCCAGCCTGGCACTGTGCCTCCTGCACAGCACAGGTGACGACTGCCTGCTGCCCCAGCCCACCCCGTGTGCACGTCAGGAGCACTGGGCGTCGCCTCGGCCTGAGGCAGCGGCCCCTGCCCGTCCCAGGACAGTACCATGAGGGACCCTGCTGATTCCTTTCTCCCTGGACACCGAGCTCCTCTCCCTTCCGCAGAGGCTTCCAGGCCGACAGCAAACCCTTGCCTCCCCTTCCTGGGCCAGGCGGGTGCCTGACCCCGGGCAGCTCCCAGCAGTACCAGCTCGGGGAGGCCGGGCGCTTGTAGCAGGAGAGTGCCCCTCGGGGGCCAGTGTGGGGAGCGCCCTGTGGGCCACCCTTCCCCCACGGAGCCTTGCTTAGTTCATACAGGGACAGCCTGAGCTCATTTGTCACCTCCTAACAGTGACAAAGTGGCAGGAAGCAGCTTCTTGGTGGTTCTCGAGGAGAGCCAGCTGTTCCATGCCTCCACGAAGGTGCCAAACTCTGGGTCATGTTTTTGGAATGGAACGTTTTAATTGAAATATTTGGCTGAGATAAATAAGACTTTCCATATGTCTCATTCGCTGAAAAGTTAGGAGATGGGAAAGCTTCGGAGGCTCGGCGAGGACAGAAATCACAGCACTGGAACGACACCTCCGCCAGGGTCTGGACGGGCTGGGAGTGGAGGAGAGCGGCTCAGCCCACGGACGCGTCCCCCAGAAAGGCCCCCTTGGCAGGTGGGGAAGGTCAAGGGTCTGGCCCCGAGGATCCTTGTCAAGGCCAGCGGGAGGAAGGAGCTGAGAGGACAGGCCGAGCGTGGAATTCCGCCGGGAAGGCCGAGGGTGGAGAGCTGGGCGGGGAGGGCCCCGCACTCTCACAGCACCCAGCTTCCACGCTGGGGCTAGGCTCCAACCGCGCTCACACTAGGAAGTGTGTGAACCCTGAGGAGAGCTGGACTGGAGAGTCTGATCAGGGGCTCAAGGTGCTAAAGAGGTGACAGTTTCACTCTCCAAGTAAAAGTCAAGAAAGAGTCATTTAAAAATACGGTTTTCTTTCTGCAGAGGCCAGTTTGAGAGCCTCCCCCAAGTGCAGGCGTTCTTGGGGGTGGTGAGTGTGCGGGTTGGTCTCTTTACAGTTCTTCATTCCGGGGACCACCATGCTATATAGGGTCACCATCCCCTTTACTCAGTTTTAGAGAGTCTCTATGACAAGCATGTATTATTTTAAATTTGTTTAAGTGTTTTGGGCTGCACTGGGTCTGTGTATCATGAATCATAGTTTGAATCAACTTTGAATCATAGTTTGAGGGCATAATACATGCCCCTTGGCTGTGTGGGGGCTTTCTCTAGTGGCGGAGGTTACTACCTAGTTGAGGTGCGCCAGCCTCTCATTGCAGCGGCTTCTCCCATTGCCGAGCGCGGGCTCCAGGGCATGCAGGCTTCAGTAGTTGCAGCACATGGGCTTAGTTGCTCTACAGCATGTAGAATCTTCCTGGACCAGGAATCGAACCCGTGTTCGGCATTGGCAGGTGGATTCTTAGCCATTGGACCACCAGGGAAGTCCCAGTCATATATTATTTGACTTAAATTGATAGTGGTTATTTAGGAAGCGTAAGAACAGCTGACAGACATTTAAAAATCATAGCAATTCTGGAAATGAACTTCAGGGTGATCATGAGGGTCTTCCATTTACCAAAATCCCTAGACAGCAAGCGTGTCGGGCACTGTGAAAGTTGGAGGGGCTTCCTCCCGATCCAGGGGGACAGAAGGAGAATGCAAGGACCCTCATCTCTGACTCTGCTCTCCACTCGAGGTCAGCACAGGTCCTCATGCCAGCAACATGCTATCCACAAAGAACAGCTGCCTGAGTGTCCCTGGGCCTGTGTCATTTGGGAACAAGACATACCATAGGAAAGAAAGGTCTAAACTTGGAATCATAGTTTGAGGGCATAATATATGAAAGCAATCCCATCTTTTAATATACATCCAGTCCCTCAATACAGCCCAATAATTTATCTTAAATGTATTGTTGTATCATGGTTTTTTTTTTACACTATTAATTGAATGCAAAGAAAATATATATATTACTTGCTAAATGAGGAACTCACATGATTCTTATTAATGGTCATGTCTAAATGAACTTTATAATACATACTTTAACAGTAGATAAATTTAAAGAAATTACTGGAGACATCAATAATTTGGCAGGAGTTGGGGGAGAAGGGTCAAGAGAATGTCAGGACAGACTAGGTGGCCTAGGAGTCAAATAGGAAAGAGATGGTCACGTGACAGGTTAGCCCTTGGCTCCGGCCCAGTGATGTTGATTTAAAAGGGGAGGGGGACCTGGAACAGAGGGTCCCATCAGTCCAGGGCCATCAGAGGGGTTGTCCCTGGCCTCTGTGTCCTTTGACCTGGGGACAGGTAGCTCCCCAGTGGCCCTTTTTCCTGCATTTTGGGCAAAGTGTCTGGGGGAGTTTTTCTCTACTGGAACACCCCTTCGCCCAGTGGCCAGGCTTCTTGAGAACCAGACATAGGGCTTGGCCCAGGGGGCCAGTGGTGGGCCTGGGCCCCCCAGATGGGCTCTGTCCTTGTAGGGCTGCTAATAGTCGGGCCCGCCCACGTTCCTTCCTGTTTCTCCTTCTCTGAGCCTTGGCCTCCTCTTCCCCTTGGTTTCAGTTATAAGTGGTGATAGTGGCAGCTGCCAAGAGTTCTCCCAAGAAGGTGTTAGACGTCGTGTGAGTTGTTGGAGCTTTCTCTGGGTGTCTGGAGCAGATTGGGTGAGGAACTTACCCTTTAAAATAATCATTCCCTCAGACGAGTCCAAGCTGAGGTTGGTGTGTTTGATTTGCTTCAGCTCTAGCAAGGTCAAAGGCTTCCCTGGTGGCTCAGATGGTAAAGAAGTCCCCTCAATGCAAGAGACCCTGGTTTGATCCCTGGGTCAGGAAGATCTCCTGGAGAAGGGAATGGCACCCCACTCCAGTATACTTGCCTGGAGAATCCCATGGACAGGGGAGCCTGGCGGGCTGCAGTTGGATATAGTCCATGGGATCGCAGAGTCAGGCATGGCTGAGTGAGCTTCTCTTCACTGCAGCAGGGTCGAAGGCCTTATATGGGCTGGGTCTGCATTCCTCTGGGGCCTGCACGATGGGGCATGACCTCAAGGACTCTGTCTGGGGTCTGGCTCTCCTGGGTGAGGAGGCAGAGGAGCAGCCAGAGGTGCTGGAAAGAGGATAATCTGGTGGCAGAGAGGGCTCTTTAGGGGGCTTCTCCCCTTTCTCTATCTCAGTCAGCTCCCCCAGCTAGCAGGTGAGGTAGGTCCCACCAGAGCCAATAGGGTCTGTATTACAGAACTTACAGGGTCCTGTCTGTCCCCAAGGGCCAAAAAAGGCCTGCATGTAGGGGATTTCACTGCATCCCCTGCCTCTTACGGGACAGCCCAACTGAAGGAAGGTGTCGTAGTCGATGCTACCACTGAGGGGCATTCCTCCAGTCTTCCCAGTTCATATAGGGGCCAGGTGGAGTTACAGAAAAAGAGCACTCCCTCTGCTTTAAGGTTTCAAGATCACAGCCTGACCAGTCCTTGAGGATGCAACCTAGGTGTGGCAGGTGGCAGGAGGCCAGAGCTGTGGGTACCAACTGAGAAGGAAGAACTCACAACACTGGGATCAGGGCAGTCCCAGCCTCTGATATCACTGACTGTCAGCATCCTCCTCCTGAGGCCTGAGAAAGGCCATCCTTTCCTTCCTTCTAAGCTTCACATGGAGAGCCAGTGGTTGTGTCAGCAGCACACCCAGCCCTTCCTTCCCGGATTCACCTGGAGGCCAGTGGTTGTGTCAGCAGTACACCCGGCCCTGCTCCTGGGGGTGGACTTGTGACTCTCTGGCCCCAAACCTTGTGATGTCTAGTTGTCCTCCCGTTCCCAATGCCTCCTTTTGGCTACGGTTCCCAAGTGGAGAGCAGTGTTTCAGAGGCCACCTCCTGATGGTCCCCTGCACACCGGCCCTTGATGGAGGCTGTGGAGGAACAGGTGGTGACAAGGAAGAGGTGAGGGGGTCCCAGGCAGGGACCTGAAGGGCTTATTTCCTGTCGGCTGGGCCCCAACAGCGAGGAATGTGGGTCTGTCAGGTGCCCTCATGGATCACAGACAAACATGTCTTGAACGGTCCCCAACTTGATTTAGCAACAGAAGGAACCCCTTCAGATATTCAGAGAGAGAGAGAGCCAAAAGGAAATGGAAAAAATATTTGCCCAAATCCTATAATTGAACTAGGTTCCAGCCACTGATGGAAGAACTTGGAGATCCCAGCGTATAATGTTGGAAAGATTTTTAATAACCCAATTCAAGGAGTCCTGCCAGAGAGCCTGGCTGCACAGGGGAGGTGTGACCGTTAGCAAAGTCAGGAGGCTCATCGGTCTGCCGGTGCTGTCAGCAGCGATGGAGGGAGAGAGGTCAGAGGGGAGCACCAGGAGTGGGAGAACAGTGAGTGTGACATTCTGGAGAGCAGCACTTGGGTCTCGAAAGGCTGGCACCCCTTTCCTGCTCAAGTTAACGGGGAGCACAGGCATGAGAGACACAGGAGATGAAGGTGGAGCAGCCACTGCGCAACAGTCGAAAGCCTGATGGAGCCGTAAGGCTGCACACTCACCTTACAACATCCAAGTCACGGAACCAAACTGTTCCTAGGCCATTGTGCATTGTGTCAAAGAGTTTCAGACAAGGAGGTCTACAGACAAATCCAGACCAGCAATCTCGATCCTTGTGACCGTAAGCAAGGAACTGCAGGTGACACTTCAGATTTAAACTCAAAGCAAGATTCACTAAAGCACAGATACACTCTGGGAGGGAACGCGGTCTCTGGGAGTGAAACCAGCTCCGCTGTTCAGGCACTGGTGTTCACAAGGGCTTCAAACCTGAGGGTAAGTGTTGGTTGAGATCACTGACAAGGCTTTGTCACTTGATGACTGGTTATACTGTGCATGCTTTTACGCAAAATTCTAGGTTCTTACCTAGGATTTGCTAAAGCCCATCGGGGATGATGAAAGTCACTCAGTCATGTCCGACTCTCTGTGACCCCTGGACTATCCAGTCCATGGAAATCTCCAGGCCTGAGTACTGGAGTGGGTAGCCTTTCCCTTCTCCAGGGGATCTTCCCAACCCAGGGATTGAAGCCAGGTCTCCCGCACTGCAGGCAGATTCTTAACCAGCTGAGCCACAAGGGAAGCCCAATCGGGGGGAGGGGAGCAAATCCACAAGCAAACTCATTATGACAATGGTGTGATGGGGTTGGGGTTACCCTGGTTCTCGCTTGGCTCACGTTGCCCCTGCGTGCCTAAGGGACTCTTCCCACTTCTCCCAGGGGTGCTGATCACAGTCTGCCCCTCAGCCCCTCCTTGCTGGGAGGGCTGGGGCCCCCGACCTCCTGGCCCCTCCTCCACCACCCCCTGCTCACCTCTAGGACATGCCTGGGAGAAGGCGAGTCGCCTCACTGTGGACCAGGGTGAGCCTTGGGGGTCAGACTGGGTGTCGGAACTCCAGTTTCCAGTGAAGCCGGAGGATGCAGGATGGAAGAGGGTGGGACCCAGGCGGTGTCTCAGAAGCCACTTGCTGACCAAGCCTGGACCGTGGCCCTGCTCGATCCCCCAACCCTCCAGGCGACCGCTGCCAGCAGGGAGAGGCTGTCAGGGTGTCAGCGGGAGGGCTTGACCGGTCCTCGACCAGCAGAGCGGTGCTCCCTGAAGAGGCCAGGTGTTGGCAGACGAGCCGTGTCCCTCTCTCTTCTCTTTCCCAGGCACTTGCTCTGAACCTGGAGCAGAGGACAGGGCCCAGCCCTCGAGGGCGGGCCTGGAAACTGCCTCATCCTGCCGGTTCCTCCCTCCAGGGTGGACGTGGGCACTCGTGGGCCCAGCCTGGTGAGGAGGACTCGTTTCTGGGTCTTTGCTCACCTTGCAGTCACTCCTGCTTCTGGCCCCCCCTTCCTCGGCCACCAGCTGGGCAAGATGCTTCCTCCCTGATGCCCGCCTGCTGGCCAGAGGACATTGGGCCCTTATCTGTGCCCACCGGGGCGGGGACGGACACCCCCGAGTGACAGCACTAACTCCTCTGGGACCCCTGACCCCAAAGGCCCTGAGAATCTGGCCCCAACTGCCACTTCCCACCCACAGAAGCTGCTGCATCAGCACCAGTTTGTTCTGCCTCCCTCTCCGAGTGTCAGGTCTCCTGTAGGCACTGGATGCCCTGAACCAGGCCCCAGGGTGTGGTTGAGTCCCAGACGCCCTCCTTCGTCCCCTTTAGGTCTTGGATGCTGGGTGTGGCCCTCCGAGGATGCCCAGCTCACAGGGGCCTGTCTCTGTCCTTGGCCCTGTGGGGCCTGGCGGCCTTCCTGCAGGACACCCAGGGACATGGGTCCCCACCGCCTGCCCTGATGACCAGCGCTCTTTGCCTTTGGACTCACTCCACTGGGCCAAGCGCTTTTGGGTGCTATGCACACATGTCAGTGCCACACGCCCCAAAATCACACTTCTACACGTAGAGCATCACAGAGGGACATGAGGGCTGCCTCCTCCCATGAGGGGACTGGGGTCTCATTCCTCCAACTCTGGGTGAAGTGCCTGGGGCAGCCGTTGGGCACTGTGTGGAGGTGGCACCTGCCCCTCTGGATGAGGATGCAGACCTTCAGACCTGGTGTCAGCCAGCTGGGCCCATGGCGGGGGGATGGTGACCCAGTTAGCAGGGAGCTGGGGGAGGCCCTGGGTTTTGGGCATCTCACCGCTGAGGAATTGCAGAGGGGCTGCCTTCCGTTTGGCTGACAAGTTTGCTCTGCAGAGAACGAGCAGGATGCCCAACACTCTGCATGCAGAGCCCAGGGGCCGGCCCAGCCCCGCCCGTCGAGAGGGTGTCCTCACGGCCAGCAGGCCCCCCACCCACCTCCAGCAGTCCAGCTGCACCCAGGCGAGCGCCTCTCAGGCACTCTGTAAATATTTACTGGGCGTCCAAGCTGCGTGCTCGGAGGCTGTTGCCACATCACAGAACAAGCAAGTTCCCGAAAGTGGAGCCTCAGAGGAGGGCAGGGGTCTGGCCCAGGAGGCCCTGCTCCAGCTGCCCTGGCCGCCTTGGTGGAGAGGGGGTCACTTCTACTTTATTCCCATCATGCAGCTGAAGAATGAGGCTCAGAAATCTATCCACGTCGGGCAGCTGACAGTGCTGGGATGTTTACATGGACACAGAACAATCACCCAAGGTTTAGCCCATGCTTTGCTGGTCAGCGTTTACTAGCCCCTGCCACCCAGCTTTAAAGTGCCATAAAACATGCCCAGCACAAGCTTCACTCTCTCACAGGGGGCTCCTGGTGAACGTAGGCATTCACGCTCAGAGAACCTCTGTAAACTGTCGATATTCACTGCTTGATCTACAGAACGACAACCCACGCGATCAACCTCTGTTGTGTTATTTTGTGAAGTAAGAGGGAAGAGAAGCCCTGGATATCACAGGGGCTCCTCCTGCAGGTGCGACGGAGGCCCCGCCCTCCCTGCATTTCCCGGACACCAGCCTCGGTCTGTCTGCAGCCTCTCAGCCAGAGGGACCCCACAGGCGGGGGTGGATGCCCTCCAGGGCCTGCCCTGCCATCCTGTACACGAGCACACAGCAGCTCCTGGGAAGATGCCTGCGTGGGGGCCAGACTTACAGCTTCCAAACCAGCACCTGCGCTTTCCTCGGGCTCAGCCACCCAGTCCTCCTGCAGCCGCGATGGTTCATGGAGCCCACAAGAAGATGGTGAGGGGGAGAGGGTCCAGCGGAGCCGAAGGCGGGCAGGGAGGCAGCAGCGCTTGCAGCCAGACCATGGCTGTGTTTGTTCTCTTACTCCTGAGCCCTCCAGTCACCTGGAGGGGCTGGTTGTCCTTCAGGTCACGTTCCAGCTGCCATCTGAGCCAGCAGCACCCCCGCCATTCTCCCTCCTTGGGGATCTGCGGTGCCTGGTTCAGCCAGATCAGAGCAGGCTGGCTGCACCCTCCCCACTCTGAGGAGGCAGAGAATTCTCCACTATGTTCCAGCAGCCAGACCTGCTCGTGGCCATGCTCCACCAGTGTGTGCTGGGTATGTGGGTGGGTGGGGGATACTGCAGGCTGGTGGGCAGATGCATAGATGGCCACATGCATTTTCACATTTGTGTCATCAATAAGGAGACCAGGAAGAGGGAGGACCTCAAACCCTGATCCCACCCTCCATGTGGGGCCCCATCTCTTCAGCCCATTCATTCTCTTTTGATCTTTCAGCAGGGTGTCTGGGGAAGGTGGTGGCCTCAGTGATGCAGGGCTTGGGCTCTGGGGTCAGATGGACCCCCAACCATCCCCTGAGCCATGGGGTCCTCACTGTATGCAGAGGATCAGTCCAGCCTCACAGATATGGTGAGACATGGTGGGACGTGGTGGATGTGGTAGGACATGGTGGACGTGGTGGGACGTGGTGGACATGGTGGATGTAGTGGGATGTGGTGGACATAGTGGGATGTGGTGGACGTGGTGGGATGTGGTGGACGTGGTGGACGTGGTGGGATGTGGTGGACGTGGTGGACGTGGTGGGATGTGGTGGGATGTGGTGGACGTGGTGGACGTGGTGAATGTGGTGGGACATGCTGGACCAGGAGGAGGAATCGGCCCAGCTCTGTTCTGGGGTAGCTGCTGTCACCAATGAGCAGCACCATGAAAACACTGGAAATGTGGACGGAGTCACTGAGACAGACAGACAGACAGACCTTCACTCACCATAGGTCAGGCGTCTGCCTCGAGCCCTGAGGAGGCACACAGCCCAGGCCTGGACTTTGACCAGGGGCAGTGAGGCCTCAGGAAGAGGAAGTGATGTGCAGGGCAGACCTGGGAGGAGCTGGGGCCAGGGCGAGGTGGAGAACTGGCCTCTGGAGCTCACCTGCGCGCCCCACCTGGGAACCCATGACCTCTGTGTCTGAGGCCCTTGAGCCCCGGAGGAAATCCTGCGGTCCCTCGCACGTTCCTCCTCAGGGCCACTCCTCCAGGCCCCACCTGCATAGAACATGTGTCCGGCATGGGCCTCAGCGAAGACAGCAGGTTGGGAGGGCCGGGCGGGGTCCTTGTGGATGTGGCTGAGGGGCTGGACGGGACGGCTGTAAGCGCCCCTCCCCTTGTCCCACCCAGGCTGGATGGCACAACCCCCTCAGCCCCAGACCCCGGAAGCCCTGCTTCTGTCTCACTGTGTCTGGACTTCGACGCCACACAAGTGCTTCTGGGACCTGCTGGAGGCCAGCATGGGGCCCGACTCGGGGTCCTGCCCTGTGGGGACCACAGTCTAGAGGAAGCTGAACAGAGAACAAGTAACCACACATCAAGTAGCTCACTGCAGCTGCCCTGAGTGTCATGAGGTGGAGGGCGACCATTACTCTGGGTGCACAGGAGGGAGGATTCAGTTTAGGACGAGGCGGACAAGGCCCTTGTGCAGAGGACACTGGCAGAACCTGAAGTGCCGGCAGGAGTCTGTAGAGACCGAGAACCGAACGTCCAGGTGGGGGATGTCACAGGTCACGGGCAAGGCCCCAAAGCCCAGGCAGTTTGAGACTCAGGACTTGGGCTCAGTGGGATGCAGGTGTGGCCTGAGGCAAGCCCAGTGGGAGGGCAGGTCTTCATGGGAGGGAGGCCAAGTGTCTCCTGATTGAATGGTACCTGTGGCCACGCAGGTGCCTGTTCACCCCGGGGCCCCGGGGCCTTGGTGCTTTGGAGAAGCTCATCAAGATTGCCCGGAGAAGTATCAATAACCTCAGATATGCAGATGACACCACGCTTATGGCAGAAAGTGAAGAACTAAAGAGCCTCTTGATGAAAGTGAAAGAGGAGAGTGAAAAATTTGCCTTAAAACTGAACATTCAGAAAACTAAGATCATGGCATCTATTCCCATCACTTCATGGCAAATACATGAGGAAACAATGGAAACAGTGACAGACTTTATTTTCTTGGGCTCCAAAATGACTGCAGGTGGTGACTGCAGCCATGAAATTAAAAGACGCTTTCTCCTTGGAAGGAAAGTTTTGACCGACATAGACAGCATATTAAAAAGCAAAGACATTACTTTGTCAACAAAGGTCCATCTAGTCAAGGCTATGGTTTTTCCAGTGGTCATGTATGGATGTGAGAGTTGGATAGTAAAGAAAGCTGAGCGCCGAAGAATCGATGCTTTTGAACTGTGGCGTTGGAGAAGATTCTTGAGAGTCCCTTGGACAGCAAGGAGATCCAACCAGTCCATCTTAAAGGAAATTAGTCCTGAATATTCATTGGAAGGACTGATGTTGAAGCTGAAACTGCAATACTTTGGCCACCTGATGCGAAGAACTGACTCATGGGAAAAGACCCTGAAGCTGGGAAAGATTGAAGGCGGGAGGAGAAGGGGACAACAGAGGATGAGATGGTTGGATGGCATCACTGAATCGATGGACAGGAGTTTGGGTAAACTCTGGGAGTTGGTGATGGACAGGGAGGCCTGGCGTGCTGCAGTCCATGGGGTTGCAGAGAGTCGGACACGACTGAGTGACTGGACTGAACTGAACTGATCCTCGGGGCGGCCCTGCCACCTAGACCTTGACGCTCCCCACCCCTGCCTCCTCGCCCCCCGGGTGACTTCAGCCACCCGTCACCACCTTCCTTCGCCCCCTGCTCTCCCAACCTGCTGTCTCACCATGTCCCCACCTGCGGCTGTCTGAAGCACGTGTGATGTGGACCCGACAGGCATCCTCTCAACCCTAGGGTCTCCCATGGCTGCCTGCTCCCCAGCCTAACATGAATCCATGAAGCCCCTTGTGGCCTGTCTGCCCCTCGTTCACTTCCGCCCCTCAGTGCTCGCCCTCCCCTCTCGCCCCGTGAAGCTGCCTCCGGCCTCGTGGACTCCCTCCTGGTTTGAATTCAGGGTGCCCCCTCTCCTGGGCCTTTGCAACACCTCCCTCCGGAAGACGCCCCCTGTCCCCCCATCCTGGGTGAGGCTCCGTCGCCCTCTCTCTGTCCCTCAGGCCTGAGGCCTGCAAACCCCAGACACTTTCATGAGTTCATTCCTGCCTCTCCCGTCGCCCGTGAAAGCCTCACCATGACATGACATGACCTACACCTTGATCTACGTTACCTGCACCCAACACGATGCCTGAGCTATGGAAAGTAGCTCAAAAAAGAAAAGAATTTTATATGAAAAAATGACTTTCTGTTTCTCTCTGACTCTTAGGGGAACCAAGAGACATTCTTGCATCACAAGATCTGGACTTGGTGGTGCTGATTGACGAGCTGGGCGGCAAAGTGCCCGAGTGGCGGAGGACTTTGAGAAATCAGGGCCCTGGGTCTCACAGGGAATTTCCTGAAAGCCCCATGTTAGTGAGCAGGAACTGGTTGCCATTTCAAGGAATGATGAGATCTCCTTTTGGCAACATTGGTCTCTAAATTTCCACATTTAGTGGTAAGCTTTGCTACAGAACAAAGGCTCAGCAAACCTCAAATTAGGCCTCTGTGGCTGCTCGGTTTGCTAGAAAGCTGGGCCAGGCCTCCAGCAACACTCAGTGAGAAACAGGGCGTTTATGTCTTGATGCCTCATGATCTAACTTTCCTGGGGAACGAGAATTTTGTGTAACTAATCCTTACTGCATAGTTGATGTGCCGTGCCATGTCCTCAGCCCTTGCACGGTCTTATTAACCCTCAGAGCAAGCCTATGGCACGAGGGCTCGGTCCTCACCACCTTACGGCTGGGAAAGCTGACGCCTAGAGAAGCTCGCCGGCTGGCCCAGGTCACACAGCTGGTCAAGACCAGTGCCCGAATGCAAACTCAGGAGGCCTTGTCCTTCCTCAGCCAGGACTCCACATGGTCATGTTTGCTGTAGGTCTCTTAAATGGCTTAGCTTGCAGCCAAGACCCTAGTATATACACAGGCATCACATGTGGTTCTTTCTAGAAGTGGTCCTCCCCGGCAGGGGTTTTACCCCTACTTCTCCTCCAGACCCATCGCCCTGTGTTCACCAGGGACCTGAGGTCACCTGTTGCTCTTAGATCCTCCTCACGGTGTGTGCACGGGGAGTGGAAGGGGCACCGCTGGCTGTGGGGGAAGCTCAGAAGCAGCAGCCTCCCAGCCCCTCAGTCTCCCCCCAGCCCCTCAGTCTCCCCCCAGCCCCTCAGTCTCGCTCCTGTCCCTCAGTCTCCCCCCTGCCCCTCAGTCTCCCCCCTGCCCCTCAGTCTCACCCCAGCCCCTCAGTCTCACCCCAGCCCCTCAGTCTCCCCGCTGCCCCTCAGTCTCCCCCCTGCCCCTCAGTCTCACCCCAGCCCCTCAGTCTCCCCTCAGCCCCTCAGTCTCATCCCAGCCCCTCAGTCTCGCCTCAGCCCCTCAGTCTCCCCCCTGCCCCTCAGTCTCACCCCAGCCCCTCAGTCTCACCCCAGCCCCTCAGTCTCCCCCCTGCCCCTCAGTCTCCCCCCTGCCCCTCAGTCTCACCCCAGCCCCTCAGTCTCCCCTCAGCCCCTCAGTCTCACCCCAGCCCCCCCGTCTCAGCCCAGCCCCTCAGTCTCCCCTCAGCGCCCCCGTCTCACCCCAGCCCCTCAGTCTCACCCCAGCCCCTCAGTCTCCCCTCAGCCCCTCAGTCTCATCCCAGCCCCTCAGTCTCGCCTCAGCCCCTCAGTCTCATCCCAGCCCCTCAGTCTCGCCTCAGCCCCTCAGTCTCACCCCAGTCCACTCCTCTCCTTCCAAGCCCTTCTGGAGTCTCAGGACACCCAGACTGGGGACACTGGCAACCCCTCCCTGAGCCGCTGCTGACAGGAGACACCTTTCCTCCTATGGGACCAGACACTCCTGACCCTGATGCTCGCACAGACCACGTCTGCATCTTAGACACATCAGAAGTGCTCCTACACAGGAAAACAGGGGAATCCCTCCTGTCTATGCCACTGGGGAGGAGGACAGTCCCCCTGGGGGTCTGAGGGGGGAGGACCATCTCCCACAGACCCTGAGGGGAAAGGACTGTCCCCCGTGGTGTCTGAAGAGGTAGTACCTTCCCCATGTGGTCTGAGGGCTAGGACCGTTCCCATGGGGTCCGAGGAGGTATGACCTTCACCTGTGTGGTCCAAGGGGTAGGACTGTCCCCAGGGGTCAGAGGGAGACCATCCCCCCCCAGGTCTGAGGAGGTAGGATCGTCCCCCGCAGGGCCCGAGGGTGGAGGATCATCCCTCGTGGGGGGTCTGAGGAGGTAGGACCTTTACCTATGGGGTCCCAGGGGTAGGACCATCCCCCAAGGGGTCCAAAGGGTGGAGGGCCATCCCCTGTGGGGTCTGATGGTGGAGGACCATCCCCCATGGGGTCCGAGGAAGTAGGACCATCCCCTGCAGGGTCCGAAGCTGGAGGATCCTCCGCCAAGGGGTCCAAAGGGTGGAGGACCATCCCCCGTGGGGTCTGATGGTGAAAGACCATCCCTGTGGGGTCCAAGGGATAATCCATCCTTTTGTAGCGGCTGAGGGAGGAGGCCCGTCCTTCGCTGATGAGACTCCCCTGAGTTGTGTGTCCGCAGGCCTCGTGCCCTCTGCAGCCTGGCGCGGCCACCTCTGGGTGTGTCTCTGGGTCCTGCTGGCCCCCAGACGTGTGGCTTCCCCTGGCATGGGTGGTGTCAGCAGAGAGGACTCGGGCCCGCCGCTGGGCAGATCCTGGGCTCAGGGTCGCTCTTCAGAGGCAGGTGCCGGCCTGCTGGGTGCGACTCCCTCCTGCCTCCAGCTTCTGGCTCCAGAGCTCGCCATCAGTGTCACCGTGAGAGAGAAGTGACCCGCGTCCCCTCCCTCTGCCCCATGGCCATGTCGCGGTCACTGGCTCGGCCCCTGCCCCTCGTGGTTGGGCCTGTGTGTTGTCTCTGCTGTCTGTCTGCCAGCAGCAAGTCAGGCTGCCCTCCGCGCAGGGCCCCTGGAAGGGAGAGGCTTCCTCCAGGAGGTTGGCCAGAGCCCCTTACCCTAGCCTGCGGCCTCTCTGCCCTGCTGCCTCCTTCCTGGTGTGCGGCGTCCAGGGCAGGCCCCGGTCAGCTGGGGGCCGAGGGGGCAGGGCCCTCCAGGAAGCCCTGCCCAGCAGCGGCCGGCTGTCCTTGCAGACAGGGAGCGAAGCGGGGCCCTTTCCTTTTGCTGGTGGCCCCAGCTGGCAGAGCTGCCCAGGCCCAGACGGGGGCTCAGATCAGTGGGGGGCGCACTGGCCCAGGACCCCCGTCTGGGCCCTGCTCGCCCGTGACAGGCAGCCCCACTTCTGTACTTAGCCCCTGGGACCCCGGCTTCTCCTGGGTCCCCCTGGCTCAGGACCCCCGCAGCTCTGTGCACGGCCCCTCCTCGCTCCTCCTGTGCCTCCCCCTTCCTCCCTCCCTGCCCCCCCACCCCAGCCCAGTTAATCGAGGTGAGGGGAGGAAACAGTGGACCAGGAGGTGCTGTCGTGGAAGCGGAGCTGTAAGGGGTGCAGCCAGGACTGCGAGTCCTGGGCGGGGAGCCGTCTACAGAGACCCTGGCGGGAGCCCCTGGACCGCCTCCCCAGGGAGAGGCCGCACCCAGAGAGGTGTGTCCAGCTTCCCCGGAGCCTCTGGTGACCCCTCTGCGGGCTGAAGCCTGGCCTCTGGGCTCCAGGAGGGAGTCCCCCTCCTGCCGTGGACCTGGGCCCAGCGGCTTAGGGACTCGGGGTGGCCTGCTGACCCCCGAGAGGACGACTGCCCAGGGCTTCTTCTTAATCAAACACAGTCAAGGCAGGGCACACGCACCGCTACACAATTAGGAGATGCAAACACGCAGAATCAGAGCAGGAGAACTCTGCCCAACCTGCCAGCAGCACGTAGCTGTGTGTCCTTCCAGCCTTTCCTTGGGTAGAGGCTGTGTTTAAACCAGAGTAGGACTGTGCCTTCTGACCTGGTGATAAATCTTGAATGCCTTGATAGTTACATTTCATTCAGAATAAGTTTTAGAGTGAAGTCAAAGAGCCACATATATTTATAAAAACTGACAGAATATATATTGCACAGATTTGTATTCACTCTGTGAACCTCCCAGGCATTAAAAGACAAGTCACGTTGTGTGTGGGGGTGGCTGAAGGGTTGGTTATACTTACTCATTTACTAATATCCCACTGAGTAAATACTAGGTACGAAGCACTGTTTTGGGAACTGAGGTACATCTCTGAGTAAGAATGACTCAAGTAAGGTTCTTGTTCTTAGGAAATTTATACTTTGGTTACTATGAATTTGGCCATTTCTGTACCTCACTTCAGTCACTCAGTTGTGTCCGACTCTTTGTAACCCCATGGACTGCAGCACGCCAGGCCTCCCTGTCCATCACCAGCTCTCAGAGCATGTTCAAACTCATGTCCATCGAGTCAGTGATGACATCCAACCATCTCATCCTCTGTTGTCCCCTTTTCCTCCTGCCTCCAATCCTTCCCAGCTTCAGGGTCTTTTCCAATAAGTCAGTTCTTCGCATCAGGTGGCCAAAGTATTGGAACTTCAGTTTCAGCATCAGTCCTTCCAATGAATATTCAGGACTGATTTCCTTTAGGATGGATTGGTTGGATCTCCTTGCAGTCCAAGGGACTCTCAAGAGTCTTCTCCAACACCACAGTTCAAAAGCATCAATTCTTCGGCGCTCAGCTTTCTTTACAATCCAACTCTCACAGCCATACATGACCACTGGAAAAACCATAGTTTTGACTAGACAGACCTTTGTCAACAAATTAATGTCTCTGCTTTTTAAAATGCTGCCTAAGTTTGTCATAGCTTTTCTTCCAAGGACCAAGCATCTTTTAATTTCATGGCTGCAGTCACCATCTGCAGTGATTTTGGAGCCCAAGAAAACAAAGTCTGTCACTGTTTCCATTGTTTCCCCATCTATTTACCATGAAGTGATGGGAACAGATGCCATGATCTTAGTTTTCTGAATGCTGTGTTTTAAGCCAGCATTTTCACCCTTCTCTTTCACTTTCAACACAAGGTTCTTCAGTTCCTCTTTGCTTTCTGCCATAAGTGTGGTGTCATCTGCATATCTGAGGTTATTGATATTTCTCCCAGCAATCTTAATTGCAGCTTGTGCTTCATCCAGCTCGGCATTTCTCATGATGTACTCTGCATAGAAGTTAAATAAGCGGGGTGACAATATACAGCCTTAACGAACTCCTTTCCCAGTTTGGAACCAGTCCATTGTTTCATGTCCAATTCTAACTGTTGCTTCTTGACCTGCATACAGATTTCTCAAGAGGCAGGTTAGGTGGTCTGGTATTCCCATCTCTTGAAGAATTTTCCATAGTTTGTTGTGATCCACACAGTCAAAGGCTTTAGCATCGTCAATGAAGCAGATGTTTTCCTGGAATTCTCCTGCTTTTTCTATGATCCAACGGATATTGGCAATTTGATCTCTGGTTCTTCTGCCTTTTCTAAATTCAGCTTGAACATCTGGAAATTCACGGTTCATGTACTGCTGAAGCCTAGCTTCGAGAATTTTGAGCATTACTTTGCTAGCATGTGAGATGAGTGCAATTGTGCCATAGTTTGAACATTCTTTGGCATCGCCTTTCTTTGGGATTGGAACAAAAACTGACCTTTTCCATCCTGTGGCCATTACTGAGTTTTCCAAATTTTCTGATATATTGAGTGCAGCACTTTCACAGCATCGTCTTTTAGGATTTGAAATTGCTCAGCTGGAATTCCATCACCTCCATTAGCTTTGTTCGTAGTGATGCTTCCTAAGGCCTGCTTGACTTCACATTTCAGGATGTCTGGCTCTAGGTGAGTGATCACACCATCATGTTTATCTGGGTCATGAAGATCTTTTTTGTACAGTTCTTCTGTGTATTCTTGCCACCTCTTCTTTATATCTTCTGTTTCTGTTAGGTCCATACCATTTCTGTCTTTTATTGTGTTCATCTTTGAATGAAATGTTCCCTTGATATCTCTAATTTTCTTGAAGAGATCTCTAGTTTTTCCCATTCTATTGCTTTCCTCTCTTTCTTTGCATTGATCACTGAGGAAGGCTTTCTTATCTCTCCTTGCTATTCTTTGGAACTCTGCATTCAGATGGGAATATCTTTCCTCTTCTCCTTTGTGTTTAGCTTCTCTTCTTATCTCTTTTTAGCTATGTGTAAGGCCGCCTCAGGCAACCATTTTGCCTTTTTGCATTTCTTTTTCTTGGGGATGGTCTTGATCACCACCTCCTGTACAATGTCTTGAACCTCCGTTCATTGTTCATCAGACACTCTGTCTATCAGATCTAGTCCCTTGAATCTATTTGTCACTTCCACTGTATAATCATAATGGATTTGATTTAGGTCATACCTGAATGGTCTAGTGGTTTTTCCTACCTTCTTCAATTTAAGTCTGAATTTGGCAATAAGCAGTTCATGATCTGAGCCACAGTCTGCTCCCGGTCTTGTTTTTGCTGACTGTATAGAGCTTTTCAATCTTTGGCTGCAAAGAATATAATCAATCTGATTTCGGTGCTGACCATCTGGTGATATCCATGTGTAGAGTCTTCTCTTGTGTTGTTGGAAGAGGGTGTTTGCTATGACCAGTGCGTTCTCTTGGGAAAACTCTGTTAGCCTTTGCCCTGCTTCATTCTGTACTCCAAGGCCAAACTTGTCTGTTACTCCAGGTATCTCTTGACTTCCTACTTTTGCATTCCTATCCCCTATGATGAAAATGACATCTTTTTTTGGTGTTAGTTCTAGAAGGTTTTGTAGATCTTCATAGAACCATTCAACTTCAGCTTCTTTGGCATTAGTGGTTGGGGGCATAGACTTGGATTACTGTGATATTGAATGATTTGCCTTGGAAACGAGCAGAGATCATTCTGTCATTTTTGAGACTGCATCCAAGTACCGCATTTCAGATTCTTTTGTTGACTATGAGGGCTACTCCATTTCTTCTAAGGGGTTCTTGCCCACAGTAGTAGATATAATGGTCATCTGAATTAAAATTCACCCATTCCAGTCCATTTTAGTTCACTGATTCCTAAAATGTTGATATTCACTCTTGCCACTTCCTGTCTGACCGCTTCCAATTTACCTTGATTCATGGACCTAACATTCCAGGTTCCTGTGCAATGTTGTTCTTTACAGCATTGGACTTTACTTCCTAAAGGCTTTTGGACTTAAACCACAGATTACAAGGAGGAGAAATAAATTTGATGACAAAAAGTTTTTACTTTTAGAAATTTTTGAGATATCAATGAAAAATTGGTACCGTCTATTACAACTGTTCCTAATCCTTAAGATGCTAAACTGTGATTTAACAGATATTTTAAGGATTCATTCAAAATTTCCCCAATCTGCTATATTTTAGTCTAAAAGAAAGTGGCACATTAATCCAATTTAAACAAAATTTTTCTTATGGTTTTAATTCAATGCATTAACAGATTTAATTTTAAAAAACTCTGAAAGAAAGTAAAAGTTACTCAGTCATGTCCAACTCTTTGGGACCCCATGGAACTCTCCAGGCCAGAATACTGGAGTAGGTAGCCTTTCCCTTCTCCAGGGAATCTTCCCAACCCAGGCATTGAACCCAGGTCTCCCACTTTACAGGCAGATTCTTTACTGGCTGAGCCACCAGGGAAGCCCAAGAACAGTGGAGTGGGCAGCCTATCCCTTCTCCAGGGGATCTTCCCAACCCAGGCATTGAACCCAGGTCTCCCGCTTTACAGGCAGATTCTTTACTGGCTGAGCCACCAGGGAAGCCCAAGAATACTGGAGTGAGCAGCCTTTCCCTTCTCCAGGGGATCTTCCCGATCCAGAAATGGGATAGGGGTTGCCTGCATTACAGGCAGATTCTTTACCAGCTGAGCCACCAGGGAAGCCCATTATGCATTTATTACAAGTTCAGCAATCAAAGCAATACCCATGGGGTTACGTGGGGCTGGTTTCACCAGCCCCAGTCCCTGTCACCGCCGATTCCCACCCAGGGGCATCCGGCTCCATCACTGTCTTCCTGCGATTCTCTCCAGCTGTGACTTTCTTCCTGAAGTCTTACTGACTCAGCTAACGCAACCCTCAACATTTCAAGGAGTTAAGGGTATGAACAGCCAGCACATCACACTTCATCATGCAGGCCAGTGTGGTCCAACAAGGAGTTACCATGGATACCACGTAAACATCCCTGAATCTCTAGTCTGAACACCCTAGAATTTCCTTCCAGGGGCTCCAAGCAGCAACCCTGAGAACATGGATTCCTTACCCTCTTTGCAGCCTCTCCTCCGTGAACAAGTGGGAAGGCACGGAGACAGAACACTTGAGACAAATATTCTAAGGAAAAGCTTTGTCTGCTGTGTCCATGGTGTTGGAAGGAGCCCTGCAGGCCTAAAGCTCTGCCAAGAACAGAGAACATGTTCGGCTTAGAGCAGCTGCAAAGCTATGGGTCTGGTCTCCTGTTTTAGACACACCAGCCTCGCTCCTGGAAACACCCCGCCCCAGTGGTTTCAGATCACCTCTCCCGAGACTGGATGCCCACACGGACTGCTGTCTGCTTCTCCTGGGGTCTCCTGACCCCCTTCTGCCCCTCCTGGTTCCCCAGGGCCCCTGAGCAGGGCAGCGCTTCCCTTGGCAGCCCCATGGTGCAGCATAAATTAGCATCTCTATCACGGCACACACGTCGGGAGATGAAAAAGCCTGTGGGAAACACAGGCTCCGCTCTGTGCCGGAGCTTTATACGCAGTGATCAGTAAGAAGGACAAGGACCAGACCAGCCCATTACCTCCCTGAGGCGCAGGCCCGTGGGCAGTCGCGGTGGTGATAGGCGTCAGCTTGTATCAAGAAATCATCAGAAATTCCTAGGGTAGCCGGGGGAGGGAAAGATCGTAAACAACATCTATTCTGAGCATAAACTCTTGCTGCTTAGTCACAAGCTGGGCACAGGGCTGCTGGTGCTTCTCTGAGAATAAAAAAGGCGTACAGGGCCTTCCAGCAGCTGGGAGGGGAGCTCAGCACAGGCCGCGCGTGGCCCTTCGTCATGCTGATGTCCAGGTGGCTTCAAGCTTTCACCTGGAGGGGGAGATGCCCCATGGCACGTCCAGGCCACGTTGTGGCGTCCTAACCTGGGCCAAGACACACTGATTACTTGATTGTGACCATCTGCTTGTCACTCTCAGGAAAATGTGGTTTCTAGAGTCCCGCATGGCCCGAGCTCACACCGTGGTGGTTTCCCTGGGATCCCATCTGCCCAGCACAGCGGTGACCCCGCCCCTCTAGCTGCATCCACAGGACTCAGCATCAGTGTTGATAACCTCCCACCCACTCCTTCCCGTGGCCCCCAGACCAGGCCCTGGACCACCCGGCCCGCGTGAGTGGGGCTGCCCCCAGGCACTCCCCCTGCAGGGGGAGCCTGCACTTGCCGAGGAGACTGCATGGCTGCCTTGGGGTCTGGACTGGACACTGGCCTTCAACCTTGTCACCCTCTGGGGGGATGGCCGAGTCCGCCCCCGATGTTGGCGAGTACCCCCAGGGGCAGCATCCCTGTGAGGCCTCCAGCTCCAGCTCCAGCCCCTTGAGGGGACTGTTCTCACGGGCGCTGCTTCCTTTCCAATACAGGGCAGGGATCCAAGCAGGACCGCCTCCTGACCCACGAGCTCAGTGCCGCGTGAGACTGTGGGTTCAATTCAAAACCACATGACGCAGGTGTTAGAGCAGACGAGGGGCCTACAGTAGTGGCCACCTGCCCTCAGCTGCACTAATGCCTCCTGGACAGCAGCACACACACACGCACAGAGCTCTCTCAGGCCAGGATCTACACAAACCCAGACGGCGGTCTCCTCATCGGGAGGCCCCTGGTGTGTCTGAGAGGCCTGCTGCCCCAGGGATGCGCAGTGCCCCCAGGCAGCAAGGCTTGCTTGCCCAGAAGTCTGCACCTTGCATAAGTGGGGAGATCCTTGAAGGCAAGACCCAGCTTTCACTGTATGTACCCAGTGCCTGTCGCAGGCTCTCAGTAATTTCTTTCATGGTGGTAAAAAATGCATAACATTAAAAACGCATCCTCATCGTTTCTGAGTGTACAGTTCAGGCATTCTCACTGTTGTGCAATCATCTCCAGAAGCAGTTCATCCTGCAAAACTGAAATCTTCCTCAGAAAACAGCAGCTGTTCCCCGCCCCACCCCTGGCAAACACCCTGACCCTGGGTATTGACTGGTCTGTACTGTAAACCAGCTGAATTGTGCAGCACTCGGATTTTTTGTAAATGGCTAGTTTTACTTACATAATGTTCTCAAAGTCTATCCACATTGTAGCATATTGCAGATTTCCTTCCTTTTAATTTATTTTTCATCCTCTTTTTTGTTTTTATCTTTTCTAGTTATGTTGAGATACAACTGGCAAACAGCACTGGGTCAGTTGGAGGTGTACATGTTGATAGTCTGACTTACATACACCCTGGAGTGATCGTCACAGTAAAGTTCACGAACATCCATAACGTCATACAGATACAAAGTACGAGAAAAAGAAAAAATGTTTCTTCCTTGTGATGAGAACTCAGGATTAGTCTCAACAATTTTTATTTATCACACACAGCAGTGTTAATTATATTAGTCATGCTGCACATCGCAAACATACTACTTACTTTTATAACTGGAAGTTTGTACCTTTCGATCACATTCATCTAATTCCCGCCCCTGGTAACCACAACTCGGATCTCTTTTCTGTTTGTTTTTGAAACCCTCCCTTTTTAGTATTCCTGAATAATATTCCCTTGTACGCATAGACTGTGTTTTGCTTACCCGTTCGTCTGTCAGCAGGCACGTGGCGCTCTCATATTTTAGCAAGAGTGATAGTGCAGCTCTGCACACCGCGACACAGGGGCCTTGCTTTCATTTCTTCTGGGCGTATAACCAGCAGGGCAACTGAGGGATCATGTGACAATTCTATGTTTCATTTTTTCAGAAACCACAACACTATGTTTCCACAGTACTTGCACCATTTTACAGTCCCGCCAACAGTGCACAGCTCTAGTTCCTCAACATTCTCACCACACTTGTCATTTGGGGAGTTGGTTTCTATTGATTTATTTTAAATTTTATTTAGTTATTTGGTTGCGTTGGGTCTTAATTGCAATGTCCAGGCTCTCTAGTTTCAGTGCACAAGCTTAGGTGCTCCCTGCACTGTGGGATCTTTTTGCCTTTTCATACCGTCCATGGGGTTCTCTAATACTACGGCTGCAATACTTCGACTATCTGATGTGAAGAGCCGATGCATTGTAAAAAGACCCTGTTACTGGGAAAGATTGAAGGCAAAAAGAGAAGAGGGCAGCAGAAGATGAGATGTTTAGATGGCGTTACTGACTCAATGGACAGGAGTTGGAGCAAACTCCAGGAAACAGTGGAGGAGAGAGGAGCTTGGTGTACTGCAGTCCGGGGGTCGCCAAGAGTCCAGCACGACTTAGCAACTGAACAACACGTGGGCTCTTATTTTCCCAACCAGGGATTGAAGCTGCACTGCAAGGCGGACTCTTAACCACTGGACTACCGAGAAAGTCCTTGTTTGTTTTTATAGTAACCCTCCTAAAAGGTGTGAGGGGTTATCTCACGGTGGATTTGATTTGGATCTCCCTGATAATTAGTGACACTGAGCATCTTTTCATGTGTCTGTTGACCATTTGTATGTCTTCTTTGGAGGAATGTCTGTTTAAGTCCTTTGACTATTTTAAAATAAAGTTGTTTTTTGTTGTTGTTGAGTCGTAGGCATTCTTTATATATTTTGGATCTTAATTCTTTGGTAGACGTATGATTTACAAATATTTTCTCTCATTCTGCAGGTTGTTTTTCACTTTGTTGGTAGTATCTTTTGATGGAAAATTTAAATTGGATGAAGTCCAACTTATCTATTTTTACTTTCTGGTTTCATATCCGGGAAATTCTTGCCAAATCCAATGTCCTTCAGTCTATGTTTTCTACTAGAAGTTTAGAGTTTGTGGTCTAACATCTATGTCTCTGATTAGTTTAATTTTTGCATGTAGTATAAGAACCCAACTCCATTCTTCATTTTTTTGCACTATATAAATATTGAAGAATTGATTGAAGAAATGATTGTTTCCCATTGAGCCATCTTAGCTGCCTTGTCAAGACTATTTGACCATGTATGCAAGGATTTATTTCTGGGCTCTCTACTCTACTCCATTTGTCTATATGTCTGTCTTTCTGTCTTGCTAGGATTACACTATTTTGATTATTATTTATATGTAGTAAGTTTTGAAATCAGGATGTGTGAGACCTCCAACTTCAATGTTTTTCAAGATTGTTTTGGCTATTTGAGGTTCCTTGACACTCCATGAGAATTTTAGGATGGATTTTTTTCTATTTCCACAAAAATACCATAGGGATTTTGATAGAGACTGCATTTAATCTATAGATTGCTTTGGGTATTATTAACATTTTGACAATTTTAATTCTTCAGACCCATGAACACATTTGTGTTCCATTTATTTAGGTTGTCTTTACTTTCAGCAACATTTTGTAGTTTTAAGTGTATAAGTCTTTTTCCTCCTTGGCTAAGTTTATTCCTATGTATTTTATTCCTTTGGGATGATATTGTCTTTGGATGTTTCTCTTTATTTCCTTTTTTGGATTGTTCATTGTTAGTATAGAAATGGAAACTTAATTTTGTGTTTTGATCTTGTATCCTTAAACTTTCTTGAATACATTATTAGTTAAGACAGTACTTTTTGTGGGGCAGACATTTAGTAATTTTTAAGCAGTCATGATACCTGCAGTGATCTTACTGGAAATAGCAGTAGGTAACACTCATGATCACTCATCACGGGCAGGCCCCTTACATCCCTTCTAGTCTGATGTTATATACAAACATTTCTTCCCTTTCAGATGGATGTTAAGTCTTTGAATGCCCCTAATGGCCCTGTAAGAGAGAAAACCAGGGTTCCCAGGTCACAAAGTGAGTGGATACCAGGCGCAGGACATCCCTGATGGGCCAGACTCAGAGCCCATGTTTTCTGCATTTGGTACTGAATAAATGAATCTTGACGGTTACTTGTTCATGGGTTTCTTTTGTTGTTTTGTTATTATTCCTTTGATTTACACAGAACCCCTTCAGCACATCTTTAACCACCACAGCAGTTTTAATTAAAAAGTGTCTTAAAAGGCCTTTCAGATGATTTTGTCTATAACCCCAAAGGGCCAGTGGATCAATTGATGTTTCATCTGTTTTCAATACAGTAACACAAATAAAAGTTAATGTATTCTAGCACATCACACAGGCCCAATTCAAAGAAGAATTACTTGCAGGCTGTGACAGCCAGTGAGGAGCGGCTCCACCCAAGGGGACATGCATCTGGATCGGGTCCGTGGTTCCCTGGAACCTGAGGAGCCAGTGCTGCTGTGCGGTCCTCGTGGTCCTGAGAGGCTCTGCTCCAGGGGCCACAGAAGACCATCAGGGAACATGGGTGGTCTCAAAAGAGGCTCCTGAGGAAGCACCTTCCTATGGGAGCCTGACTGCCACTCAGAGGCGGAGCCTGGGAGCCCTGGCCGGAGGCCCGCTGCTCCTGCAGGAACCTCTGCGTGGGCTGGCGTGGAGACGAGGCTGGGGTCCTGCTGGTGCTGGAGCTTCTGCCGAGGGGCAGGGGCGCCAGCTTCTTGTTCTTCATCTCCTCCCGGCTCAAGAGGACGGAGGCTACTGTCTTGGAGGGTCGTAACTCCCACCTTGGGGCAGTCATCTCCCCACCCATAGGCCCGTGGCTGGGCTCCCCAGCCCTCAGGGCAGCTGCATTCTGCCCTGGCCAACCCTACAGGCCTCCCTTCTCCTCAGGGGAGTGGTCAGAGTGGTCAGGGTGGTGGGGAGCAACACGGCTCCTCGCTGGGGTTTGTGGGGCCCCAGGGCACAGAGAGGCTGGGTCGCTGCTCTGAGTGGGCACAGGGCTAACTGGGGTCCCTCAGAGACTTCCCTGCAGACACACCGGTCCTCTGCCAGGTCAGACGGGGATGAAGGCAAGACAGCAAGGCCCAGGGCAGGGGGGTCCCACCAGAGAGGCGGGGGAAGGCAGGGCAGGGGACTCCAGGGAGCGAGGTCACCCACATCACCTCCTGAGACGACTGGGCCCCGGCTCTGAGGAACAGACGCCGCTCTGTTTGGCCTGGCGGGAGGTGGAGAACCATTGCCTCAGGATGGAAGGATGGACTTCGGACCAAACCTGACAGGAGCCTCTTGCCGCCTGGACCCCAGAGCCCGCGAGGGAGCCAGCTGTGACGGCAGCTCCTCAGGCATCTCAGCGTGGAGTGGGGAGGCCTGGGGACACCAGACGCTGCGTTCGTAGGGACTCTGCTGCCCTTTCTCCGCCCCCTTCCGGAGCCCAGTCTGGCCTGCTGGCAGCCAAGGTCCTCTGGGCCAGCGGCTGAGGCCCTGGGCAGCCGCCCTCCCCGCCCGGGCTTGGTTTTGTTTCCTCATGAAAGGCATCAGGTCATCAGAGGGGAGAGGGGGAGAGGGGCCCCTTCCCCTCCCCGTGTGCAGCCCTCCGAGGTCCACGCCTGCCCTTTGCGGAGGGGATGCCACGGTGCGGCCCCTGGCAGAGGTGCGGACGCCACCCGTCTCCTCTCTGGGCAGCAGTGGCCACAGAGGCCATCGGGCCTCTTGGGGCCCATTTCCCTGAAGGATAAGATTAGCCTCCCTGGGCAGGGATGACCGCTGAGCCTCAGAGCCTGGCCTTCCGTTTGTTCTTGGATGGTGAGCTGTGCATTCAGTGTTCAAAGCTTCTACCCACAATGTGCTGCCCTGTCGCCGCATTTCCTGGCCTGGGTGACTCCCACCAGGGTCAGTTTTCTTTCTCTGAGAGGAACTCAGGACCCAGGAGCTCATCAGTGGGGGGGGGTCCTCTCCGCCCCCCGTCCTTGGTGGTCATGCATCCCCCCCTTCTGGGTGATGAGTTATTCACCCAGACACTGACCTGTCTGCCTCCAAAGCCTCTCAGGCCTACGCTGCTTGCCCCAAATAATATCTGCAAAATAACTCCCTTTGTCTCAAAATAACCAGGTTGTATGACTTTCAAGGCAAAAAAATTGAAGAAGAAGCCCAGCTTCTTCTCTGAAGAAGTGAGGAAGCCTAGAAAACATCCTTCAAAGGAGGTAAACCCTCAAAAATCAATGTGGGTCCTGGTACTGCCTCCTCCTCGGGGTGGGGAGCAAGGTTGGTGACCCCAGGTCCCCCAGCCCTCCCCCTGGCTTGAGAGGGAGACACTGTCCCTCACTGTGGATGAGAGAGGGGTCGACATGAGCTTGAGCCAGTCACCCAGACCGGAGTCCACCCTCCAGACCGGCGTCCACCACCCAGACCGGCGTCCACTCACCCAGACCGGCGTCCACTCACCCAGACAGGCGCCCACCACCCAGACCGGCGTCCACCACCCAGACCGGCGTCCACTCACCCAGACAGGCGCCCACCACCCAGACCGGCGTCCACCACCCAGACCAGCGTCCACTCACCCAGACAGGCGCCCACCACCCAGACCAGCGTCCACCATCCAGACCGGCGCCCACAACCCAGACCGGCGCCCACCACCCAGACCGGCGTCCACCCTCCAGACCGGCGTCCACCACCCAGACCGGCGTCCACTCACCCAGACCGGCGTCCACTCACCCAGACCGGCGCCCACAACCCAGACCGGCGTCCACCACCCAGACCGGCGTCCACTCACCCAGACCGGCGTCCACTCACCCAGACCGGCGCCCACTCACCCAGACCGGCGCCCACCACCCAGACCGGCGTCCACCACCCAGACCGGCGCCCACCACCCAGACCGGCGCCCACCACCCAGACCGGCGTCCACCACCCAGACTGGCGTCCACTCACCCAGACAGGCGCCCGCCACCCAGACCGGCGTCCGCCACCCAGACCGGCGTCCGCCACCCAGACCGGCGCCCGCCACCCAGACCGGCGCCCGCCACCCAGACCGGCGTCCGCCACCCAGACCGGCGTCCACCACTCAGACTGGTGTCCATCACCCAGACTGGCGTCCACCCCCCAGACCGGCATCCACTCACCCAAACCACCCTCCCACGGGCCATCTTGAAATTTCGATGCTTTGGTCTTTGATGCTGTATCAATGTTCCCTCTTCAGGGGCAGGTGGGGACGCTTGCTTTGGAGTCTTCCTTGGGGGGCAGACCAGCTCCGTGGTTCTTCCCAAGGAGGCACTGGGACGAGACGTCGCATTGCAGCCTGCTAACTCTCAGGGGCAGTCTGGCAGGTGGACGGGTCTCTTCCTCATCGTCTGCGGTGCAGTTGACATCGCGGGCTGGCCTGCTCACGGCTTCTCTCTGAACCAGGTCGAGGCCAAAGTTCCCTTCCGACTGTCGCAGCCCTGGGCACAGCACGCAGGGTCACCCCTCTCACCGAAGTTCTTGTCCAAGGGAGGCAGGTGGACCCTGTCCAGCGAGGACGACGCCCGGGGCTCTCAGGTCTGCGTCTGGTCTGTGATGGGGTCTTGAGACCCATCCGCAGTGGCCGACGCTCCCAAACCCCGAGGCTGATTCTGGGCCAGGGTCTCTGTGTAGCCTCTGCCGGCCCCACGAGAGCTGTTGGGAGACTCGCACTGGTCATCGCCCGAGCCTGGCCTCCCAGCCCTGGATCCCAGGCCCCCTGAGCACAGACCAGGGGACACCAGCCTGGGGTCCTGCCATGTGCTCCCCCTGCCAAGCCCCCGACTCGTGCCTCTGACGGCCCCTTTCTGCCTGGGGCAGACACCCTCTCATCACCAAGTGCCCTGGGCACCCGGGTCTGAAGACCGAGGCCCCCACAAGATTGTGCACCCCTGGGGGCTCCTGACACTGGATCCCTTCGTCCTCATGGCGCCTGAGTGACTCTCGCAGGTTCTGCCCGCTCCTCAGGACAGACGGGACTCGGCGAGACTCAGGGCCCTTCCCAGGTGGCCGAGTGGCCGGAAACCCACATCTCCTCTGCGTGGAGCCAGCGTCGTGGCTCCGCAGGGAGAGCCAGGCCTCCAGAGCCCCACGCCCGGTCTCTGCTCCCGGGAGGCGGCCACTAGATCCTCCCGATTAGCCGATTTCACAGAGGCCGGAACTGAGCCGTGAAGGCGGTGACTTATGTCCTCTCCCCCGACGCCCGCCCCCCCGAGCCTGGAGCCGCTTCCAAGTGGACAGCGGCACCTCAGAGCCAGCGAGTGTTTGACAGGCGCCCAGCCGCCCAGGTCCCAGAGCCGGGAGGGCGAGCTGAGTGGCAAAGTTCGTGGGGAAAGGAGCCCCCGGGGGACCGCAGGGCGGACCCCAAGGATGCCGGGGGCTGCTTGGCGAGGCCCCTCCTGGGTCCCACTCAGCTGCTGCGGCCCTTCCCAGCACCCGGCCGCGAGGACGCGCCCTCCCCAGGAGGCCGCAGCTGCAGGCCTTTGATCTAAATCCCCCCTTGGACTCAGCCACCACTTGCAACAGCTTCCTGCCGGTGTCGTGTTCCCCGGCGGCCAGCCCTGCGTCCTGCACGCCCTCCAGGGCGCCGGGGGCCCTTGAGTGACGACCACACATGGGCCTCTGCTGGCCCTCGGCGTCTGACCTCAGGGAATCCCGGCCTCCTCCCCCCTCACCCCGCCCCCCCCCGCCTCTGGCTGATGTCCCCGAGGCGGCCACAACTCACCAGCTGTCGCCCTGCTGGGCCCCGCACTGGCCGCTCACTTTCAAAGGCCTTCATGGCTTCCGTCCCCCGGGGCAGAGCCGGCCATGGATGGCACAGGCAGCTCAGCCCTGCGCTCTCCTCTGGGTGCCCAGGTCCTGCTCATGCTTAGCGATACCTGTTGTCTGGGAAACCAGTGGGCCTTTCGCGTGAAGGCTGGCCTTGAAGGCCACTGGAAAAGGGAGTCGCCCTGCCCGCAGTGTCCAGCAAGCTGTCTTGGGGACACAGCCTCGTCCAGCCCAAGATGGAGCTCAGAGAGGGTCTGCACAGGAGTCTCATCTGCGTTTTGGGGCGCCCGTCTGCAGCCTCCGCCCTCATCTGCTGGAGCTGCTTCTTTGGTGGGGGGCGGTTGGACAGAGTGGGCACAGAGAGCCCTCCTGGGGCGGTGATCACCCCCAGGCATCTGTGGGCACTCAGGCCGTGCTGCAGCCCCAGGGCTTCCACCGCTGAGCGAGGCCAGTCCCCAGGCAGATATCCTTTCTGTCCCCTTCTGATGTCTATGTCAGAAGCTTCCTCTATCTCCTTTGTACTTTAATAAAACTTTATTACACAAAAGCTCTGAGCAATCAAGCCTCCTCTCTGGCCCTGGATTGAATTCTTCTCCTCCGGAAGCCAAGAATCCCAGCATCTTTTGTGGTTCAACAGCAACCTTTCATGACCCTGGGACTCTCAAAGCTCTTCTCTAACACTACAGTTCAAAAGCATCAGTTCTTCGGCGCTCAGCCTCCTTTATGGTCCAACTCTCACATCCACACAGGACTACTGGAAAAACGTAGCTTTGACTATATGGACCTTTGTCAGCAAAGTGATGTCGTTGCTTTTTAATCCACTGTATAAGTTCATCATAAGTTTTCTTCCAAGGAGCAAGTGTCCTTTGATTTCATAGCTGCAGTATCATCCTCAGTGATTTCGGAGCTCAAGAAAGTAGAGCCTGTCACTGTTTCCATTTTTTCCCCTTCTACTTTCCATGAAGTGATGGGACGGGATGCCATGATCTTAGTTTTCTGAATGTTGAGTTTTAGTCAGCTTTCTCACTCTCCTTTCACCTTCATCAAGAGGCTTTATAGTTCTTCACTTTCTCACATTAGGGTGGTATCATCTGCATATCTGAGGTTGCTGATATTTCTTCCTGCAGTCTTGATTCCAGCTTATGATTCATCCAGCCTGGCATTTCACGTGATGTACTCTGCCTAGAAGTTAAATAAGCAGCATGATGATGTACAGCCTTGACATACTCCTTTCCAAATTTGAGCCAGTCAGTTTTTCCATGTAAGATTATAACTGTTACTTCTTGACCTGCATACAGGTTTCTCAGGAGGCAGGTAAGGTGGTCTGGTATTCCCATCTCTTTAAGAATTTTCAACAGTTTGTTGTACTCCACACAATCAAAAGCTTTAGTGTAGTCAATGAAGCACAAGTAGATGTTTTTCTGGAATTCTCTTGCTTTTTCTATGATCAAATGTTTGTTGACCATTTGATCTCTGGTTCCTCTATCTAAACCCAGCTTGTACACCTGAAAGTTCTTGATTCACATACTGTTGAAGCCTAACTTGAAGGATTTTGAGTATTATCTTGCTAGCATGTGAAATTAGTGCAGTTGTACAGTAGTTTGAAAATTCTTTGGCATTGGTGAAGTAACTTTATTATTTTTTTCGTTTATTTTCCATTCTTTTGTATCTAAGAATTCATTTTCCAATCTAAGGTCATGAAGATTTACTCCTATGTTTTCTTCTAAAGGTTTTATAGTTTTAGCTCTCACATCAGGTTGTTGATTCATTTTTTCGTATTTGTATTAATATATGATATGAGGTAGGGGTCTAGTTCCATTCTTTCGTATGTGAATATCTAGCTGTTACAACACGATTTGTTGAAGACTGACTGTCCTTTCCCTCAGTAAATTCTCTTGGTGCCTTGGTCAAAAATCGACCGACTATAAGCAGGGCAAAGGCTAATAGAGTTTTGCCAAGAGAGCTCACTGGTCATAGCAAACATCCTCTTCCAACAAGACAAGAGAAGACTCTACACATGGACATCACCAGATGGTAAACACCGAAATCAGATTGATTATATTCTTTGCAGCCAAAGATGGAGAAGCTCTATGCAGTCAGCAAAAACAAGACCGGGAGCTGACTATGGCTCAGATAATGAACTCCTTATTGCCAAATTCAGACTTAAATTGAAGAAAGAAGGGAAAACCACTAGACCATTCAAGTATGACCTAAATCAAATCCCTAACGATTATACAGTGGAAGTGAGAAATAGATTTAAGGGACTAGATCTGATAGACAGAGTGCTTGATGAACTATGGACGGAGATTCATGACATTGTACAGGAGACAGGGATCAAGACCATCCCCATGGAAAAGAAATGCAAAAAAGCAAAATGGCTGTCTGAGGAGGCCTTACAAATAGCTGGGAAAAGAAGAAAAACCAAAAGTAAAGGAGAAAAAGAAAGATATACCCATTTGAAAACAGAGTTCCAAAGAATAGCAAGGTGAGATAAAAAAGCCTTCCTCAGTGATTAATGCAAAGAAATAGAGGAAAACAATAGAATGGGAAAGACTAGAGGTCTCGTCAAGAAAATTAGAGATACCAAGGAAATATTTTATGCAAAGATGCGCACAATAAAGGACAGAAATTATATGGACCTAACAGAAACAGAAGCTATTAAGAAGAGTTGGCAAGAATACACAGAAGAACTGTACAAAAAAGATCTTCACGACCCAGATAATCATGATGGTGTGATCACTCACCCAGAGCCAGGCATCCTGGAATGTGAAGTCAAGTGGGCCTTAGAAAGCATCTCTACAAACAAAGCTAGTGGAGGTGATGGAATTCCAGTTGAGCTATTTCAAATCCTAAAAGATGATGCTATGAAAGTGCTGCACTCAATATGTCAGCGAATTTGGAAAACTCAGCAGTGGCCACAGGACTGGAAGAGATCCGTTTTCATTCCAATCCCAAAGAAAGGCAATGCCAAAGAATGCTCAAACAACGGCACAATTGTACTCATCTCACCCGCTAGCAAAGTAATGCTCAAAATTCTCCAAGCCAGGCTTAAACAGTACGTGAACCATGAACTTCCAGATGTTTAAGCTGGTTTTAGAAAAGGCAGAGGAACCAGAGATCAAATTGCCAACATCTGCTGGATCATCGAAAAAGCAAGAGAGTTCCAGAAAAACATCTCTTTCTGCTTTATTGACTATGCCAAAGCCTTTGACTGTGTGGATCACAATAAACTATGGAAAATTCTGAAAGAGATGGGAATACCAGACCACCTCACCTGCCTCTTGAGAAATCTGTATGCAGGTCAGGAAGCAACAGTTAGAACTAGACATGGAACAACAGACTGGTTCCAAATAGGAAAAGGAGTACGTCAAGGCTGTATATTGTCACCCTGCTTATTTAACTTATATGCAGTGTACATCATGAGAAATGCTGGGCTGGAGGAAGCACAAGCTGGAATCAAGATTGCCGGGAAAAATATCAATAACCTCAGATATGCAGATGACACCACACTTATGGCAGAAAGTGACAAAGAACTAAAGGGCCTCTTGATGAAAGTGAAAGAGGAGAGTGAAAAAGTTGGCTTAAAGCTCAACATTCAGAAAACTAAGATCATGGCATCTGGTCCCATCACTTCATGGCAAATAGATGGGGAAACAGTGGCAACAGTGGCTGACTTTATTTTTTTGGGCTCCAAAATCACTGCAGATGGTGACTGCAGCCATGAAATTAAAAGACGCTTACTCCTTGGAAGGAAAGTTATGACCAACCTAGACAGCATATTAAAAAGCAGAGACATTACTTTGTCAACAAAGGTCCATCTACTCAAGGCTATGGTTTTTCCAGTGGTCATGTATGGATGTGAGAGTTGGATAGTAAAGAAAGGTGAGCACCGAAGAATTGATGCTTTTGAACTGTGTTTTGTTGGAGAAGACTCTTGAGAGTCCCTTGGACTGCAAGGAGAGCCAACTAGTCCATCCTAAATGAGATCAGTCCTAGGTGTTCATTGGAAGGACTGATGTTGAAGCTGAAACTCCAATACTTAGGCCACCTGATGTGAAGAGCTGACTCATTTGAAAAGACCCTGAATCTGGGAAAGATTGAGGGCATGAGGAGAAGGGGATGACAGAGGTTGAAATGGTTGAATGGCATCACCGACTCAATGGACATGAGTTTGAGTAAACTCCGGGAGTTGGTGATGGACAGGGAGGCCTGGTGTGCTGCAGTCCATGGGGTCACAAAGAGTCAGACACGACTGAGCTACTGAACTGAACTGAACTGAACGATAAATACTTGGGTTTCTTTCTGGACTCTACTCCTTTAGTCTATTTGTCCAACTTTGTTCTTGTGCTTGCACGAACCGCAGACCTTCTGGAAGGTTGCATTTCTAGGCCATGGTCAGGGGGTGAGAAATGGTGCCTTTGGAGACAAGGAAGGCGGGGTGGCACGCTGGCAAGCAGTAGGCTGGTTTTCACTTGTTAGACCTTCCGCAGCTCTCCCAGTCATCCAAACCAGGTAGACGCCTCAAAACTTCACTGCTACAGCAGTAACGTGGGTGCTGCTCACCAACTCGCAGTTTGGGCAGGCCTCTGTGGGGACCGCTCAGAGACGGGCTGAGTCACCGTGGCCGCCTCGAGCCCAGGACTGGGGGCCAAGGTGGAGCAGCCAAGGCAACCCCCCCAATGTGACTTTTCCACACAGTCTCTCAGCCCAGGAGCTCCTCGACCACCTAAGGGAACGAACACTTATGTTCATACAGTGCCTTGAACGCAGATGCTCACGTCAGCTTTATCCACAGTGTCCGTGCAGCGGGTGTAGCTCAGGTGACTGTCAGCTGAGGCAGACCGACAGATGTGGTCTCTTCATGAAGTGGGACACCACTCTGCTGCAGAAGGGTGGAGGGATGAACCGCTGACCCCTGCTCAGCACATCTTAAAATATATAATTTTAAGGAGCATGCATCTGCCCAGGGCTCCCTAGGGGTGTGCCCCAAGGCAGCTTGCTGGGAAAAAGCTACAAGTAGTTTACTGCTTTAAAAAAAATCAGCTTTGCTGATGGTAATTTATGTGTAAAGAAATGCAGCAATTTTCACTGTAATATTTGAAGAGTTTTGGGAAGTGCAATTTTACAGCCATGAAGTCATCACTACAATAAATAAACAGAACATTTCTACCCCCGAAAGCATCCCCCTGCCTGTTCACGGTCAACATCCCCCTCCCTCCCGATCCAGCCTCTGGACCTTGGCAACCACCTCTGTTTCTCTTATATTCTGCTGCCTCCTCTAAAATTTCATATACATTTCATATAAATGGCATCATACTGCGTGTGGTCCTTTGTGTCTGGCTTCTTTCACTTAGAATGCTTCTAAGATGTGCTAAGCTGCTACAGGGTCAGCGGTTCAGCCCTCCACCTTCTGCAGCCGAGCGGTGTCCCACTCCATGAAGAGACCATGTCTGTCGGTCTGCTCCCCAGCTGACAGGCATCTGAGCTACCCCCAGTGCATGGACACTGTGGATAAAGCTGTTACCAGCGTCTGTGTTCAAGACATTGTATGAATTTTCATTCCCTTAGGTAAATACTTAGGAGTGAGGTTGCTGGTTGTGTTGTGTGTTTAATTTTATTTAAAAAAAAAAATGCCGTGTGTATTCCAAAGTGTCTGTACCATTTTGCATTTCCACCCACAATATACGATAATTCTAGTTACTCTACATTTTCAACAATACTTAGTATTGTCAGGTTTTTAGCTTTTTAATTTACCCATTCTTATTGGGTGTGGAGTAGAGTCTTATGGTTTTAATTTGAATTTTTCTAATTACTAATGATATTAAACATCTTTTCACATGTTTATTTCCATTGGTTTAGCCCCTTAAGTGTATATTAAAATATTTTGCTCATTTAAAAAAAAAATTAGGCTGTCAATTTTGTTAGTGAGTAATGAAGTTGATTATATATTATGGATACAATTCTTATTTTTAATGTATTTTTCAAGTGTCTTCTACCAACATAGAATTTATTTTATTTTGTTTCCTTAACAGTGTCTTCGGAGAAGGCAATGGCACCCCACTCCAGTACTCTTGCCTGGAAAATCCCATGGACGGAGGAGCCTGGTAGGCTACAGTCCATGGGGTTGCTGAGTCGGACACGACTGAGAGACTTCACTTTCACTTTACCCTTTCACGCACTGGAGAAGGAAATGGCAACCCACTCCAGTGTTCTTGCCTGGAGAATCCCAGGGACAGGGGAGCCTGGTGGGCTGCTGTCTATGGGGTCGCACAGAGTCGGACACGACTGAAGCGACTTAGCAGCAGCAGCAGCAACAGTGTTTTTCAAAGAACAGTAGTTTCTAGATATGATAAATTCACTGGTTGTTTTCTTTCTTGGATCATGGTTTTGGTGGCATATCAGAAATATCTTTGCCTAAACCAATGTCACGAGAATTTTTCCTGTTTTGGTTCTGTAGGTTTAGCTCTTACATTCATGTTTCGTACATCTTGAGTTGATTTTTGTACATGGTGTAAAGTAAGGGCCTGAGTTTGTTTTCTTGCATGTAGCTTGTCAACGATCCCAGCACTATTTGTTGAAAAGCACGCACCTTCCCCGCTGACCTGTGGAGGTTTGTTGTCTGCAATCAAGCCAGCCCAAATGCAGGGTTACCTCTGCACTCCGCCCTGCACACCCATCTCACACGGATGCCACGCTGTCCTGATCGCAGCAGCTTAACAGCAGGCTTGGAAATCAGGAGGTGTAAGTCCTCCAACTTTGTTGTTTTTCAAAACTGTCTTGGCTAGTCTAGGCTATTTTCAGTTTCATATGAAATTTAGGACCTTGCTTTTCTATGGAATCTGGAAACATTTGCCTTTTATTTGGTGTGTTAGATGCTTCACAGTCGTGTGGCTACCGACACCGCTGGGTGAATTGGCCGTCGTGCTGTTTGCTCGCCACTTCTCCCATCAGGCTCTTTCTTCTTTCTCCGTCTGCTCTTTGATCTCTAAAAAAATTCCTTTTTTACCAGCAATTTGCTTATGAGCTACATATCTTCGTCTTGCTTTTTAGTGGTGGCTCTGGTGTTTGCAGTGCTCAGGTTAATGCGTCCTAGTCAACTTCCGACAATCACACAGCACTTCCCGCCGGGAGTGAGCGCCTGGTGGGTGAGGGCCCGCTCCCAGCGCCTGCCCCCCTGGCAAGGCTGTGTTCACTCACTTCACCTCCACACGTGCCGAGGGTCGCTCAGTGCTCTGTTGACATCACTGCTCTCAGCCGCCAGGGAGCTTGTAAATCTTATTTTTAACTCTGTTTTCGTCATTGACACTGCAAACAGAGGGAGCACTAGTGCTCCCAATAATCACCTTTTAAAGAGATGAAAAGCACGTATCTGCTGCGTCTGACGTTCTTCATCTGTGCGGCTCCAAACTTTCACCTTCTCTAATGGAGGAGTGTCCTGTAACAGTTTACGGTGCAGGCCTGTGAATTTCCTTATGTTTGCTTGTCTAAAAACAGTTTCACTGTATTTTCTGGAAAGTGTTTTTTTCTGCTTAAATAATTCTAGTTTAGCGGGGTCCCCCACCACTGCCTGTTCTCAGAGATGCTTCTTCAGTGTTTTCTAGCTTTTGTAGCCTTTCCAACAAGTCATTCCTTCCCTGTTCTCTGGATATGTTCTGTCTCCTTCAGGCTGCTTCATTCTTTCTTTTTGCAGCCATCATTTCTTAGACACTTTCTGTCTCTATGTCTCTCACTATCTATAATATATGTAGATAGAAACACACACACACATACCTACACAGGCATACACAGCTCCTGTTGATTTCTCTGGAGAACCTTAATAGGGTAGGAAGAAATAGTTTGCATTATATATTATTCCATACTTTGAAAATTCCTTACAGTTTAAAGTAACATTGAATTAAATTTAAATTTAAAATTTAAAATTGTTGCACATCAGAAACTAATATAATATTGTATATCATTATATCTCAAAAACTTAATTTTTTTTCAAGTTTTTACTTTCAGATTTAAAGAAAAATGTTAAGAAGTTATGTGGCTATCTCCCATCACAACAAGCAGCAGAGGGCACTGACTCTTGAGTAGATGGTCCTAAACTGGTTCATGAGGTGTTCATGATGGATCTTTTGGGAAAAGTGGAAGCAGGGATGGATTCCACAGTCGAAACAAGGGGGAAATACTGGGTGAACCGGTTAGGTCCCCAGAAGGCAAAGGCCCCGGCCTGCAGCAGCGTCTCCTCCCGGGAACATCTTAATCCCTGAACTTCCAAGGAAGGCCGGCACAGGCAGTGTCTCCCACCTCCTGAGACGCCTTTCTTCTCACGGGGTGACGTCCTAGGGGCTCAGGCTTCCCAGAACACACTTTGAGAAGAGCCCTCGGGGCACGGTCCAGAGATCGAGGCCTAGACACCCCAACACGCCCCACAAGCAGTTCAGACCACTGGTGGGGAGGATGCTCGCCCCCCAAACACCGCCCATCCCGAGTGAGCGCGGGCGCCGCGTCCTCACGGGCGATCACCCATGGGCTCCTGGAGCCGTGGGAGCCTGTCCCCACCGTGGTCCCATCTCTGTTGGCTGCACTCTTGCCACGCCCACCCCCCACCCCAAGGGGCCCTGCAGCGCCAGGGGGTCTGTCCGGTAAACGGAGGACCCAGTGCCGACGAGCAGCTCCCAGAAGCAGGCTGCGTCCTCTGTGAAAGGCAATCGAGTCCCTGCAATGACAACCTGTCGCCTCAGCCACTAGAAAATCCGTCGGCTCCTCCATGCCGGGGGGTCTCTGTTCCCTTGAAAGGGCTCCGTGTGCCTTCTCCCCATGGCCTCCCCTCACATCTGGAAAGAAGAGACCTGCTCAGGGAAAGGTGGGTTGTGAATCCTTCAGATGCTGCGATTTGCATCTTTCCTGCGACAGGGCTCTTCCAGCGGATGAGCCTGTGCGGCTGAGAGCCACGGCGCACCCTACCAGCCGGTCACCAGCCCCACAGCCCTTGGGGCTCCTCCCTGTCCCTCCCCTGCCATCCAGGGGCCCCCATCCCTCCAAGCCATCCACAGGCCCCTGCCCACCCCTCTCCTGCCATCCAGAGGCTGCTCCCTGTCCCTCCAAGCCGTCCAGGGGCCCCCGTCCCTCTCCTGCCATCCAGGGGCCCCTCCCAGGGCCATTGAGGGGGCCTCCTCCTGTGCGTTCTTCAAGCAGAGAGAGCTGTACAGGGAGGCCTCTGGGCTATAACTCGCCCGCTTGCCTCTGCTCTGCCCCCCGGAGGCACAGGGCGCTGACTTGATGAGCCCCTTCCTTTCATCACGGCCTTCTCCGGACAGCGATCACCTTATAGGACCTAGGCCTGCAGGGTCACGCCTGGCGGCCTCCACCTTCTTCCTGCTTCCTCTGGGCCTCAGCCCCACCTAGCTCCCTTTTCTTTGCTTTCCTTTGGAAAAACAAATCAGGTAGCGCTTCTGGAAAAGATATCTCCAGCTGGGTGTCTTCTGCAGGCTTCCCATGAGCCACGTTGCTCCTGAGGACCAGCCACATGAATGCTGACCCCAAGCACATCCCGGTGGGAAGCCCTCCAAGCAGCAGTGACCAGATCCCTGTGGGGCAGAGGCAGTTCCCTATAGTGGGGGGTGGGGTGGGGTGGGTGATGGCAAGCTGGCCCCAGCCCAGGCTCTGCCCTGGGTGTGCGGGGCACACTTCAGGGCCACGTGGGGCAGTGGCAGGTGACCTCCTGGGGTCTTAGCTACAGTCAGATGCAGCTGGGCTGACACAAGCCATCTGGAGTGGACGTGGGGCCTGTGCCGCTCGCCAGCTCTGGCCCGTGTTGGGGTGGACTTCAGCCCCAGATTCGAAGGTGGAAGCCCCTGCTCTCAGCCCCTCAGCGCGTGACCTTTGAATGTGAGATCTGGTAGATGCAGTTAGCTGAGATGAGGCAGTAGGGGAATTGGGAAGCCTGGCCCTGCAGAAAGGGGATTTGGGTGAGGGCAAGTGGCCCTGCTCTGAGCAGGCTCCGGGGCAAACAGATGGCGCCGCGTCACGCTCCGAGGGGCAGGATTCTGGGAGCTCTTGCCCCCAAGCAGGTCCCCAGGCCAGGCATGGGCCGGGGGCGCAGCCTGTGCTCCGGCGCCCAGAGGGGTCACCCCTGCGGGGTCAGTGAGGAGAGAGCAGGAGGTGCCCGCGAGCCCTGCCTGGCCAGCGGCCTTGTCACCTGGAAAGCTGGTGCCCCTGCTCCGTCCCGCCCATGTGACGCGGACTGTGAAGCCGGGCCTGCTGCAGCGGGAGGGCCTACTCAGGGACGGGGCGCTCGCTTTCCCTCCTGCGGGGGCAGGGGCGGGTCCGGACGACTCAGGCCAGCCGGCAGAGCAGGGTGGGGACGGCTGGACAGGACAGATGCGGGCAGCCCGCCCCACAGTGGTTCTGCAGTGCTGTTTTCGAGTAGACAGTGTGTCAGGCTACGTGGGATTTTAACAAATAAGGACAAGTCTTCAAGATGGGCTGGGAGGGGCCAGTCTGAGTGACGGGGAGTAGTAGTCTCCTTGGGGGAGCGACGGCCATCCTGGGTTTGGAGGTGCTGGGCCCCCAGCTGGCTGAGAGCCCGGGCAGAGGCCTCATGGGAGGCTCTCGCTCCCAGTTACCCGGTCACCGAGGCCATGCCTGTCTGTGCCGTTTGATGCCTGAGACAGGGGGGCGTCACGGGGGACAGAGCAGACCCTGTGAGCCCTGCCCTCCCGCCAGACACAACCCCCTCTCTGCACCGACGCGCAGTCAGGCCAGCGTGGACGACCCTCCAGCCTACAGTCAGGCCAGCGTGGACGACCCTCCAGGAGGTAGTCAGGCCAGCATGGATGACCCTCCAGCCTGCAGTCAGGCCAGCATGGACGACCCTCCAGGGGGTGGTCAGGCCAGCGTGGACGACCCTCCAGGGGGCGGTCAGGCCAGCATGGACGACCCTCCAGCCTACAGTCAGGCCAGCGTGGACGACCCTCCAGGGGGTAGTCAGATCAGCGTGGACAACCCTCCGGGGGGCGGTCAGGCCAGCATGGACGACCCTCCAAGGGGCTGTCAGACCAGCGTGGACGACCCTCCAGGGGGCGGTCAGGCCAGCGTGGACAACCCTCCGGGGGGCGGTCAGGCCAGCGTGGACGACCCTCCAAGGGGCTGTCAGACCAGCGTGGACGACCCTCCAGGGGGCGGTCAGGCCAGCATGGACGACCCTCCAGCCTACAGTCAGGCCAGCGTGGACGACCCTCCAGGGGGTAGTCAGACCAGCGTGGACGACCCTCCAGTCTGCAGTCAGGCCAGCATGGATGACCCTCCAGCCTGCAGTCAGGCCAGCGTGGACGACCCTCCAAGGGGCTGTCAGACCAGTGTGGACGACCCTCCGGGGGGCGGTCAGGCCAGCGTGGACAACCCTCCGGGGGCAGTGACGCCCGTGGGGGCTAACCCGAGAGGAGGCCAGCTGCTGTCTGGCTTGGGGGCCTGTGCCTGTGGTTTCCCACGGCTCATCCGTCCTCATACGCCCACCACCCCAGCGATGCTCGTGGGGAAGACCAGCTCCAGCTCCCAGGAGTGTCTGCTTCACCTGCTTCCTCTCCTCTGTGAGGGCTTAGGATGGCCCTCCCTGCACCGCGTTCACAGTCAGGGGGTTCCTGTCCTCCTCCTGGGGAGGAGGGTCCTGCTCTCCCCATGTGGACACCCCGAACCTCCACACAGACCCCTGAAGGCGGCTGGTCCTGCACCAGCCCAGCTGAGCCTGGCGGGGACCCCACTTCTCCTGCAGAGGCTCCCCTCACCCTCAGATCACCTTGGAGTCCACAGGCCCCAGGCAGGGAGGGGCAGAGTCTGTGGGGACAGGGGGTCGTGGGCTCGGCTCGCCCAGCAGGTGGGGGGTGGTCCCAGCTCCCCCGAGAGAGGACAGCAAAGCATAGGTATGCTCGGCCCCCGAAGGATGACCAGCTCCCGGGGACAGAGAGCTGCGTGGGGGGTAAGCTCAGATCAGACACTTGTGGATCATTAACCTCGATCAATGTTTCCACGAAAAGCAGGTGTGAGTTCCCTTGGACGCCCCCCCATATGGCTCCCAGGGCCAGGCCAGGAGCTGTATAGGGGGGTAAGCTCAGACCAGACATTTGTGGATCACTAACCTCAGTCAGCACTTCCACGGAAAGCAGGTGGGGGCTCCTGTGGCTGCACCCCACCCCCATGGCTCCCAGGGCCGGGCCAGGAGACAGCCCCCTGGCTGAGCGTCCACAGTAGAGCCTCAATCAGCACCTCCACGGAAAGCAGGTGGGGGCTCCTGTGGCCGCGCCCCTCTCCATGGCTCCCAGGGCCGGGCCAGGAGGTGGTGCCTGGCAGGCTGTCCGTGGTGGAGCAGCCCCGTCTCTCGGGAAGTTCCCCGTCCCGCGCCCCCTTCCTGCCCACAGACGCATCTACGCCACGTCCTGCGGCAGATCTGGGCTCAGTGGGAGGACCTGGGTGGAGGCTGTCAGGGGACAGTCCAGCGCCCACGCCCCCAGGGGAAACAGCGGCGGCCCCCCTGAGCCTCGAGGTGAAAAGGTTGCCGTGCGGACACTCGTCTGCTCTGCCGTTCAGGTCGTGGAGCTTCCGCCCTCCGTCTTGTCTCCACAGGGACCAAATGTCCTGCTGGACCCCAGGCCTCAGCCTCTGCGTCTCACCCACCAGGCCTGAGGGGGCTTTGTTCTCCCCAAGTGAGCAACAGGTTGGAGGAAAAGCTTGCTTTTGTGCCATCTTTGTGCCATCACGACAATGACGTGGGTTCTCTGCGGCCAGAGCAGGAGACGACCCCTCCCCCCAATCCGAAACACCCAGACAGCGTCAAGAACGGTTGCCTCCAGACAACTTCCGCAGCCATGCCAGGTGTGCGTGAGGATGCACGTGTGTACCTATGGATGTGCTTGTGTTCATGCCCATTACAATCCAGGAGCAAAGAAAAACTGCCTTTACAATATACTACTTTCAGTGCTCATATATGGGAAATTTATTATTATGATTGCTGTGTTCTGAGCAGAAATCACTTCACGTTTATCTGGGTTCATTTAATAATTGATACGAGAGGCTCTCTTAATGTGTAGCACTTGTAGTGTGAGGATAATGGAGGCCATTACTGAAGGCCAGCCTGGTCACTGGGGTGCTGTGGACACAATCCTCTCCCTGGGGAGCTGGGTCACTGGGGTGCTGTGGACTCAGCCATCTTCTCGGGGAGTCAGGTCACTGGGGTGCTGTGGACACAGTGCTCTCCCTGGGGAGGAAACAAAACCCGTTCACCAGGCTCCGGACACAGGGCTTCCGAGCAGCCATAGGCAGCAGTGTGCCTTGTAGCGGGATTAGCATGACTGTGAGTAACAGCGGCTATAAACGTGCTTGCCAAGACAAACACTGTGAGGATTATCGGACTTTTGCTCAAGGGCGAAGCCTGATTACCAGATGGGCCAGGAGGAAACGGGCCTGCCCACCCACCCTGCTCTCCCACGGCTCTCTCTGCTCACCGTCCACCTACAGCAGCCCTAACCCTGTGGCGGACCGCTCACCTCCCCTGGGATGAGGTCACTGTCTCCAGGCAGAGCACAGCCTGAGTGCACCCTCACTCCTCAGGGGCACCCCCAGCTCAACCGAAAAAGGAACCAGCCGCCTGTGTTCTCTCCAGGCTGACCAGGACCAAGCTCGGCCACTTTGATGCATCCACAGCCCGGGGCTTCAACAGCAGGCTTATGCCTCCCACCGTCCAAGAGCTGGGCACCGAGGCCAGGGTGCCGGCCATGTGCTTGGTGCTAGCGAGGCCCTCTCTGGCCTGTAGGCCTGTGTATTGGGAGAGGCCAGCCCATTGCAGCCGCGCACTGGGATCCTTCAGGGCCCACCCGGTTAAGCCACGAGCTCCTGTTGTGCAGTCACGGCCCAGACCTCTGGTCACCGGGTCACTGGTGCAGTTGCTCGAGTCCAGTGGGCGTCCTGCCCCTCACCAGGCAGCCCCCTTCCTCCCGTCCAGGCGGTGCCACCAGCTCCCAGGTCTGCAAGCACAATGGAGGGTTTGAGAGGCCTTTATTTTGTTCAGAGTAGAAGACAAAGCCCAAGAGCATCAGAGGAGGCATGGAGCGGGAGTCAAGAATCTCCCCAGTCCAGCAACCCCCGCCGCCTTCGCCTGCCCAACTGCACAGACTGGGCCTAATTCCAGGGAATCGGAGCCCCGGTGCCACTGGCATCTCAGAGAAACGAGGTGCTGCCATGGCTGGAGGACGCAGGGCCGGCAGGGGTGTCCACCCCAGAGTCAGCGGAATGGCATGGTCTATCACTCGCTCAGGGCCTTCTGGGGAAACACCTGTGTGGCCAGGGGGCCAGCTCTGTCGGGGTATTTGGCATTTTGCACAGGCTCTTCAGCTGTCTTTCCGCATCTCACACAGGCTGCTTTTGGAATAAAATTGCGAAATTACAGCACAGGCAAACCCCGGAAACAAGGGGGGCATCCATTCGGACACTACCATCTTCCTTCCTGCACCATAAAATCTCAACCCTGATAACCATTGTCATTAAAACTAAGAGCCAACGCCTGCAGAGCTGCTGGCTCATCTTACCTCTCACTATGG